>NC_139605.1:74645026-75046437 GCF_964270895.1 Podarcis filfolensis | reverse complement strand
GGGAGAAGAAGGAGGAGGAGGAAGAGGAGGGGGAGAAGAAGGAGGAAGAGGAAGAGGAGGGGGAGGAGAAGGAGGAGGAGGAGGAAGAGGAGGGGGAGAAGAAGGAGGAGGAGGAAGAGGAGGGGGAGAAGGGGGAGGAGGAAGAGGAGGGGGGAGAAGCAGGAAGAGGAGGGGGGAAGAAGGAAGAGGAGGGGGAGAAGCAGGAAGAGGAGGGGGAGAAGGAGGAGGAGGAAGAGGAGGGGGAGAAGAAGGAAGAGGAGGAAGAGAAGGAGGAAGAGGAGGTGAAGGAAGAGGAAAAGGAAGAAGAGAAGAAGGAAGAAGATGTAGGTGTACAATTTATAATCAAAATGAATTCAAAGATATTATGTTTCTCATTTGCTCTCGCTGCAGAATCATACTATTTTTTATTACTGTATATACCAAAATCAAAAATAAGCTAGTTTTCAAATGGGGCAGCATTCTGTGGCCAACGTGATGCCTGTGGGAAACCCACACGCAGGACTCGAGCACCAGAGCAATCTGCTATTCCTGTTGTTTCCAGAAACTGGTATTCAGGGGCAGAGCGCAGCCATCGTGGCCTGTAGCCTAGTGGTGCACCACTTTTGCCATCTAATTTTTTTCCCCAACAAGCAAATTCATTGTTCATTTCATTCATTGCAAAATCATCGTTCATTTCAATTGTTCAGGCGTTCAGCATGGAAAATTTATATTATTATTGCAGGATGAATGCAGAATGTATCGGGTATCCGAACTGACCTGCCCAAGTGAAATGAAACCTGTCTGTAGCACGGAGAACCAAACGTATAGCAATTTATGCATGCTGTGTTTTGCAAAACAGTAAGTCAACCGAACTGTAGGATTTGCTACCAGCAAAAAGCTCAGTTGGAATAATGCTAATGGAATTCTGCACTTAAAAGGTATTTACAGTGATGCAGGATTGAAAGATATATGTCTGGGTTCCAGAGAGGAATATTCTGTACACCTAAGGCTGCACGTGGCTCTTTCCTTCAAGCAGTAGCTCCCCACACTCTGCAAGCTGCTGTTTCTCAGGGTAGATCCACACCACACATTTAAAGCACATCCAACCCACATTTAAAGCACATTACTAACCCCCCCAATTCCCGTGGGTACTGGGAATTGTAGGTTTGTGAGGGGGGAAATTACAGCTCCTTAGATTCTTTCAGGGGTGACATGTGCTTTAAATGTGTGCGTTGGTTGCATTTTAAAGGTGTGGTATGAGAGAAAACCTCAGTGGTTTCCTCAGTTTCAAGGGCTTTTCAGTGGTTTGAAAGACCAGAAACCCTCGCACAACACAAAACACCACACAGAGCACTTGGGTTCTGGGGCTGTGGCGATATATTGTGTCATATTTCCACTGACTCCATGCCCGGCTATAAAACAACAGCACCAGCACAACAGAGCATGTAGCACATACTGCTACTCTCCAGCTTGCTGGAGCAAAGGGAGAATCCACATCTGCCAGCAACGTGGCTGTCGTTAGTGTTGCTACCCAAGCAACAGGGAGAAAGACTGCACAGGGCTTTTAAGGCAGATAGAAATACAGTGGTACCTCGGGTTACATACGCTTCAGGTTACATACGCTTCAGGTTACAGACTCTGCTAACCCAGAAATAGTGCTTCAGGTTAAGAACTTTGCTTCAGGATAAGAACAGAAATCGTGCTCCGGCGGTGCGGCAGCAGCAGGAGGCCCCATTAGCTAAAGCGGTGCTTCAGGTTAAGAACAGTTTCAGGTTAAGAATGGACCTCCGGAACGAATTCAGTACTTAACCCGAGGTACCACTGTAGATGGAGAAGACGGTGTACAGCCGCCCCTAGTATCTAGAACCACATCAGTGCAATATTGTGCTGCAGAATGGTGCAGTCCAAGGCAGTTTTTGCTGACCTTGTGGTTGCCTTTTCATTTATGTCATTGTAACTAGACCCGAGAATAGGATTGGACTGTATCTGTAATAAGTATGGGGAACCTGTGGTCTTCCACAGATGGTTGGACATCAGTTTTCTCTCAGCATGGCCCGTGGTTAGAAACGAGGGGAGTTGTGCTCCAACAACAACCAGAGGACCACAGATTAGCCACCCCTGCCCAGATTATTTTGTGAGTTTGTGGAATGTGTTAATCTGAATAAGTATTGTGACTCTATGTTTTTTTTCTACATTCAAGGCACAAGAAGGAAATTAATATGGCACATGAAGGCAAATGCAAGGAAATGGTACCTATTCATTTTATGTTCAGAACTTGCTTCCCTTTTCAAATATTACTTGACCATTGGTTTGAGTCCTGCCCTCCAGAGGACGAGAAAACAAGCTTGTTCCCTCTTCCACATGAGATATGTGAAGATGGCTGTCATATAACTTCCCAGTCTCCTCTTTTTATGCTAAACATACCCAGTTTCCTCAACTGTTCCTCATAAGGCTTGGTTTCCAGACCCTTGATCATCTTGGTCACTCTCCTGTGCACACATTCCAGCTTGTCAAGATCCTTCCTAAATTGTGGTGCCTGAACTGGACACAGTACTTCAGGTGTGATCTGACCAAGAGCGATACTATGACTTCTCTTGATCAAGACGCTATACTTCTGTTGATGCAGCCTAGAATAGCATCACACTGTTGACTCAGTGTCAAGCTTGTGATCTACTAAAACTCCTAGATCCAAGTACGACTGGCAAGCCAGGTGTCCCCCATCTTATATTTGTGCAACTGATTCTTCCTGCCTAAGTGCAGAACCTTACATTTGTCCCTGTTCAAATGCATTTTGTTGGTTTTGGTCCAGTTCTCAAATTTATTAAGGTCACCTTGAATCTCAATTCTGTCTTACTGGCTACCCCTCCCAGTTTGGTGTCATCTGCAAAATGGATGAGCATCCCCTCAGTTCCTTCATTCAAGTCATTTATAAAGATGTTGGACAACAATGAGCTGCAGACAGGACCCTGTAGCATGGCACCTCACTTGTCACTTTTTCCCAGTATGATGAGGAGCCATTAGTAAACATTTTGGGGGTTCCATCAGTCAACCAACTACAAATCCACTTAACAGTTACCTTGACTCACACACATTTTACCAGTTTCTCCACAAGAATATCATGGGGGATTTCTTTCCGAAATCAAAATACACTACATCCACAGCATTCCGCTGATCCACCAAAATTGTAACTTCGTACTCTTGAGCGGCAGCTCATCAGGTCTAGGAGATCTGAATTCATTTAAAGTAGCTAGGTGTTCCCTTAACGCCTCTATTCCTATTTTGGGCTGTAGTTCCCTCCTTGCATCATTTATTCTGGGCACTGCTTTCCTTTTGGGTGCAGAGTAGGTTTTGAGCAGTTCTACCTTCTCTCTGTCACCCAATAGCATTTCTCTGTCTTCTCCATGCAGAGAACCTACTATTTGCTTGTTCTTCCTCTTGCTTTGAACATAGCCAAATAAACCTTTCATTATTATTTTTAACCTTTATTGCAAACCTGAGCTCAGTCTGAGCTTTGGCCTGCCTGACCTTCTCCCTACAACTGCTGGCTACTCATGTACACTCTTCATGATTTCCCCTTTCCTCCATTTCTTGTACATGCCCCTACATTCTTGGCAAAGTTTGAGTTCCAACAGATATCAGGGTAATTGAAACCTTCCATGACTACTACATCTCTCCTTTTTGAATGTTTGGTAATCTGCTGTAGGAAGGCATCATCCAAATCTTCTGTCTGGCTTGGAGGCATACAGCAGACACCTACAGTAAAGTAACTGATGCTTCTCTCTCCTACAATTTTTGCCCATATACTCGCAATTTGCCTTCCATGTTCCAGGTCATAGAGCTCGTCACCAGTCTATACATCCTTAGCATATAATGCTCCTCCTCCTCCCTTCTTGTTAGTCTATACCTTTTCAACAGGTTATACCTTTCAATTTCTACATTCCAGTCATGACTCTCATCCACCAGATTTCAGTAATGCCTATTAGGTCATATATGCCAATGTGTATTAAGAACTCAAATTCATCTTGCTTGTTTTCCATACTCTATACTAATGCACAGAGACAACTGAAACCACAAGTCAGCCCTCCCCAGCAGCTTCCTTCTTGTAGTTTCTTGCTTTGTAACAGGTACCTGTGGCACCACTTCAGTTTCCTGTGCATCCATGAAGCTATTATCCCCAGTACCAGGTGTTATTGCGTTGTCTGTAATGTTGTCTCCTTGCCTCTCAAGATCTATTTTCCTCTCTCTGTGGACCACAACCTTAAACAGGAAGGAGTGGTGAAAAAAACACCTGTGCCCCAAGGCCCTTCCTGCCCAGAGTCTCATAGACCCTTGCTATACGTTGAAGGCTGTGTCTGGCAGTATCATTTGTACCCACACGAATAAGAAGGAAGGGGTTATGATCAGTGGGCTTTATAAGACTTCACAACTTCTCTGTATTTTTAACTAGTTTTGAGGGCTGTGCACACACTGCACATGCACCCTGACCCAACCTGGGCCAATCTAGGGAACACCCAAGTAGGATCCAGATCCAAATCAAACAATTAAATGCCAAACACTATATGGTCACAAGGAGAGAGCAGGAGCTACTTCACCAGCACATTCCCTGCGAGAGACTCAATGGCAGAACAGAATCCTTCAGGCAGCAGGCTTGCACCCTTGGTGAGCAGCTCCTAGCCTTTTGGAATTGATCCAGGCACCAGGTATGCCACACTGCAAGTGGGAGAGGGATATGGATGTTAGCAGGAGAGAGAATGGTTTGCTTTTATGAAATTTGGCTACATTGCTTATAAGTTGTTTCCCCCTTCATTACTATTTTTTAAATGAAGATTTTCTTGCAGCACTCCTTACTATGACAAACTATACCTTTATTTTTCTGTTTTCATTTTCACAGAAAGATGAATAACGATAGAAGAAACATTATTCTTCAACGGAAGACATTTTTTTGATTACTCTTTGCAAAGATACTGTATCTGTACCATGTACTGAAAAGAATAGTTTTTATTGATTGACTGATAGAACGAAGCATATACAGTGGACGCTCGGGTTGCGAACGTGATCCATGCGGGAGGCATTTTCGCAATCCGTAGTGCTTGCAACCTGCAGCACCGTGCCTGTGCACGCGCGGGTCGCAATTCGGCACTTCTGTGCATGTGCAAAGCGTGATTTAGTGTTTCTGCGCATGCACAAGCGCCAAAACCCGGAAGTAACCCATTCCAGTACTTCCGGGTTCGGTGCGGTGCGCAACACGAAAACACGCAACCTGAAGCATCTGTAACCCGAGATATGACTGTATGAGAGACAAACATTTTACAGTGAGAAATGTAAAACCCATTCACTCACCATTTAAAGGTTTTTCTCAAAGATTCATGGTTTGAAAGGCTGGTGGCAGCCTTGTTCAAAAATATAAAGTTTATTTAATCTCCTGTATTATTCCAGGATCTGTTGTGCCCAGAATAAAATACATATTTAACAAATTATCATCTCAGGTTGTGTGTTAGAACGAGTACTGCTTGCCACCTGAAGAGTTGGTCAAAACACATAAGACACAGTTGACATACTTGCCGTTCACTTTGAATAAGGGTTTGATTTGATTTAAAGCAAGGATGAAGAGGGGCCAAATGTGGCCCACACAGCAGCAGAGGAAGTGGCTCGGGCACCTGGTGTGGTGCGTTCAAGGGCGGGGCAAACTGCCCATAGGGAGGGGACAGGGCGTGCGGCACCCACAAGGATGAGATGGGGAGCGCCGCGGGGCCTCTGCCACCCTACAGCTGGGGGGAGGCAGCGGGTGAACAGTGCTGCCCGCCATTTTGTCACCCCTCCTCAGGGTGACACCCAGGGCATGCTGCATCCCGCACCCCCTTCCTATGCCCCTAGGCCCACAATCTCTCCTCCCTGCCCTTTCCCTGTATATCAATTTGTCTTAAAAAACAGTCCCCCATTAGAATCAGTGTAATACTTTTTTCCAAGTCTAATTTTCAGAGAGGCATTTTCAGAGTGGGGGCAGGGGAGGGAGCAGGGAGGGAAGAAGTGCCTGCTCATCAAAATTGCTCACACTGAATGCAACTAGGCTTGGAAACTGCCATCAGTTGGCGCCAAATTTATTTTGCCTGTGGAAGTCCTGTTCTTTGTCTCCGATAGTTCTGTCTTCACGATATTGGCTCAAGGCTTAGACTCTACGCTAGAGATTCTCAAACTGATCTGGCCTACCACCCCCCTATTCAGAAGAAGAAGAAAAATATTTAGTGCCACCCGTGGGGTGGACCAGCTCAATCTGCTCAATATAATGCTGTTTGTCAATGTACACTTCGGAGAGGGTTGTAGTCCAGACTGTAGAGCTGCTCCTTTCAAAGGTCTCTGACCTCACCCATAGTTGGGGCTGGCCTATCATGAGCTCTGCTGAGCAGTGTGACTCAGGTGACAGATTTGGGTAGTAGCAAAACATGCATTCCCTTGTCTACTAGCAACATGGCTGCCTATTTCCATATCTTCCCAGTTCACTGGCAAAAAGCAGACATGGCAAAGGTGCTCCATGAGGCCATCAGCTGCACTGCAACCGCTAACATGGCATCAAATCTAATGCCATGTTAAAGCTAAACTGCAAGAGGGGGAAGTGACATCCAGAAACCCTCGGGTTGTGCAATATGTTGTTCTGGCCCTGCTCACAGTACAGGTCAGAAGCATCTTCCAAGCTGAGCAACCTGCCCACAACCAAATTGGATGACATGAAACACATGGTGGTGGTGGGGGGATGCACTTGCCATTTATTTTATTTGTTGTAAAGAAAATGGAACCCATAGCTGTCAACTCCCCCCCCTTTTTTTAGAGAAATTCCCTTATTCTGAATAGGACTCCTTGCAAGAAAAGGGAAAAGTTGACAACTATGGGAACCTATGATCAGGGACAGAAGAATGGCAGGCAGAGAAGCTGCTTGCCCCATTCCCTTCCTGATAATTTCCCATTCAGACTTTTGGGTCCTCATCTCTTCTAACCTCTGGAAAGGAAAGTAGCTGGTGAAAAGCAGGTTTGAGTGGATAAATGGTGGAAGACAAAGGCTTACCCAGGTTCCTTCCCAAACCTTCCTCTGCTGAGTGTAGCAATCTCTTATGGCCATCTATCAACAAGCAAAACAAATAAAAACCCTTGGGTTTCCTACACATAGCTGGGGGCTCTCAGCGCACACGCTTCTTTCTCCTATTATTGCACAATCCTTGCCAATAGTTATTACCAATTTATTTCACCTATTCTGACCCCACCTGTTGCAAGCTTCCTTGCGTAGCTATTTAAATGAAAGAAGGGGAGAAACCCTTCCTTGTAGCTCACATTTAATGTTGCAATTACTGACATTGCAAGAGGAAAGTCCCACAGGGTCAAAATGCAGCAATGAGAGCAAGTGAAATCTGCCCACACAGAGAGATAAGAAGGGAAGTCATCCTCAACCTGGTTTGCTCCAGATGTTGTTGGGTAGCAGCGCCTCTCAACCTTGTCCATTAGCTATGCATAAGTCCTCAAAATCAATTCAGTTCCTTCCTTGTCCCTATAAGTGATGTGTTATTTTTTTCCTGATACAGCTACAAATAAAAGCATTTTGGACCATGCCTCTGGAGTCAGACGGTGTGTATCCTTCAAATTCAGGGAGATAAACACACAACAACCAACCTGAAGGCACACAGGAAGCTCCCAAGTTGCTGAAGTTAAATAGATCTGGGTCTGGTCAATGCTTGGACATGTTGAGTTAACACATAGAAATCACATGTGTGCCACCCTGGGTTTTGTGAAGGAAGAAAAGTAGGATATGAATTTAAGAAAACAAAAATCCTGGGTATAGAATGGGCCACCCCCTTCTGCATGAACTTCAACAGGTGTTAACATCTTCCTCTAAGTCCTTTTATGAGTCCAGCCATCGAACAGAAAGTGGATGATGACTGGAGATCTCCCCACTGCACCCTCAAGTTCACTTCACTCAGTGCTTGTTCTTTTTCCAGCACCAGATGTAGAACTTTTTTTTAAAAAAATGTGCCTCTCTTGCTTGTGTGCAGTGCACATCAGCTACAGTTCGGACTCACTACAGACACATGACTCCAGAACAGATCAAATCAAAAGAACTTCCAGCCTCAACAAATCTATGCCAAAGAATACAAGGGCCAGCAGCCTAGGATTAACACACATTTCTCTACTCACTCCAACGAGGAGGCAGAAGGTGCAATTTGAGCTACAGTATGTCTGGCATTGCTGTCTCAGGGCCATTTACTACAACCAAACAGGACTCTGGATATGCCGCTCCCATTTAATTCTCTGGGACCCTTGTTACCTGAAGAGTGGAACTTTAATTTTTGTGAATGGTTGGGAGAATGAACAGAATGTATTAATTAGACAACAAGTTAAGAGTTATTTGGAGGTCATTTGGGATGCCGAAGAGTGAGATCATCCCATGAACTATCAAGCTCTGCTACTGTTCTCCTGTACACATACAAGAAGGTACTTGTCAACTTTCCCTCCATATCTCATTACCATCTGTCTTTCGTTTCCTGCAGGTAAAATAACAAGATGATGGAGCCTGGTGATAATTAATGACCTGGTCCAGATAAAGAATGTGATTGCTTCTATAGATATGGTGCATATGTATATATGTCTATGATTGTGTACGTTCTTAGGTAAAGCAGACAGCAGTGGCTGAATCTTGAGAGAAGATAATACAGACTTCATTAACCATGAAGATTACCACCTTTCTTCTGATACTTTCTCTAGCAAACTGCTGCTTCTTTTTTGGTAAGACACCTTCACATTGTAGCACTATGTTAAAGTCTCCATAACCAATGACCACTTTATAAGGGGTAGTGGGAGAAATGACATTTGACTGCTGTTTCATTTTTAGGTTTCGTTTCCATCCTGTTGTGATTGACATTTCCATTTGTAAGCTACCTTGATCTTGATTTAAGCCTAGGAAAAGAAATGTCAAAAGGGGGAGGAGGTTGGGAGGCGCTATGGTCTAGTAACCACTAGCTTGCATGGGTTTGAACTCACTTAAGTTAGTCATCCGTAATGTTTGTCCCAGAGATTTCAGTGGGTCTACTCTAAGCATAGCTAAGTCTGGATCCAACCTAAGATCTCTCATTGGTAGTGTTTTGAAATGCTTTTTTTACTTGTTTTTCAGGTATTGAAGCTTCAGGAGGGAAGGTCAGTACATATTTTGTTTAAAAATAGCCTTTAGTGTCCTTGTTTAGCAACCAAATTGTGTTCACATTCTGCACATTAGAAATAAACTGTCCAGGAATGCATTTTTATATTTCCTTATTTATAAAAGCTGTAATAAATGCCCCACTTAGCAGATGTAAAATGGGATTAGTATGGGGGACAAGGCCTTTTTAATTTTAGGGGCATGTTTTTAGTTCTGACCCTTAGTGGATTTTTAAATTGACTGCTGTCTTTAAATGCTTTCCCGCTGTGTATTGAACCCAGACTATTTTTTGATATAGACAGCTGGGACACAAGTTATAGAATTTGTAGAAAGAGCTTTGGGTGGGGAAACCTCTGGTCCTCCGCTTAATTTCATGCAAGCCACAAAGATTGGGTGACAGGAGGCAGAACACTGCAATGCTGCACACTACCCCCACCATAGGCTCTGGGCCTGCCCCCATAGGTCTCTGCTTACTGTGTACAGAATACTGCTTAAGAGCTGTACAGCAGCATTCTTTTTACATTTCTAACGGAAACAGCATTTTGGACATCCCATTATACACCATATATTGTCATCTGGTCACCCAGGGTGTAGATAACCATGCATGCTGTTGTGGTTGATTTGTCCAAAAATGCCAAGGGTTTTCTAATGAGGGTAGAGATTCTCATTATCTGGTTAGCTTCTCTAGAAGGGCTGTTTCCCATATGGCTTGATACCAGTGGTCCATGTTCACTCCTGACAGGTCCCTCCAGTGTCTAGTAATGATGTTCCTGGCTGCTGAGAGTTAGGTGGCTTATTTTTTCTCTCCTTCTACAAGGATACCTTATCTGTCCCTCCCGCCTCGTTTCACCTGGCCAACAAAGGTTGAACTTGCTGAAAGTTTGTATTGTCAAGCTGCATTTGTTTCCACTCTCTGGATTATATATTTATTTATAGGTTGACTGCAGCAGGTATCCGCAGCCACCACTTGGTGATTGCCCACAAGAATACAGGCCTGTGTGTGGCACTGATGGTATGACCTATGCCCATGTATGCATCTTGTGTGCACAAATCTGGTAAGTCCTCCCCCCCCATCACAAATATACTTATATCCATAACATACAATTTGCATAATATCCCCTCCCTCCCTTTGGACTTCCCTCAACTTCCATTTCTGATGTATTATCCTCCCCATGGTACTCTGCTGTTTTTTACAAGATATCTACTTACTTACTTATTCAAACCTTTATTAGGCATTATACAAACAAAACGATAAAAGAAAAAGTAACATATAAAAGCCTTGAGATATATACAGAAAGGCAGCAGTTGGCTACATACATATATATTTATATACATATAAAATCAGTGGTTTTCCTTGTTAACCTGCTCCTTGGAGGACTGCTACCAAAAACTCGGCTACCCCCGCCGTTACCCTTTGGTCAACGTCGGATAGGCAGAATCCCACACATTCACCTTGTTGGAGCTCCAGACCACCCAAAAGAGGGGACAGCACGCGTTGACGGAGCGTACTGTACAATGGGCACTGAAAGAGAATGTGCTCTACCGTGTCCGGGACATTCATAAAACATCTGCAGAATCTCTTGTTTCTAGGGATGTTTTGATATCTTCCCCTGACAAATGCTGAGGGAAAAACATTCAAACGGGCCAGCATAAAAGCCCTACGTTGGGCTGGAATTATTAATTTGGTGACGTAATTGGCTCTGCTATCTAAGATATTTAAATCATAGAATATGGGCGAACAAATTTTATTTACAGCTGCCATAATATTTTGCCTCTCGACATCCTTTAGTCTAGTTAGGATATTATGGAAAATGTATTGCTCATTAGAATTGTACAGGGGCTCCAGCTCGATGCCTAAAGATTCAATCTTTTTTTCGAGGTACTGATACCATCTTGATTTGTAGGAGTCTTTGAGCAAATCAGCGAGCAGACTTGATGGAGGGCAGCGAAAATGGCAGCGTAACCAGTACTTTATTGAGGTGGACCAGGCCCAATATTCCATTGTGTGTATGCCTATTTCTGCACACATTGTTTCATATTTGGTCACAGCTGGGAGTCCAAGAATACGTCTCAGAAAGCTGGAGTGAATCTTTTTTAAATCACTATTATATGCTTGGACCCATAGCGGTATTCCATAGAATATCTGGGATTGCACTTTTGTTTGGAATATCTGATTGGCCGCAGGAATAAATTGATTGCCTTTCTGATAATAAAAACGGGTAACTGCTGATGAGGTGCACTTTGCCTGTTTTATGGCATTTGTGCGATGATTTGCCCACCCTAAATTGCTCTGGAATAAGATTCCCAGATACCTATAGATTTTCACTTGTTGGATTTCCTGCCCTCTTATTTTCCATTTCTCTAATTTCCAACCATTCGAGAAGACCAAAATTTTTGTCTTCTCGTAATTTATAGAGAGCTTGTTACATTCGCAGTAAAGGATCAGAGAAGATATAAGACGTTTCAGACCCAAGCTCGTTAATGATAGTAGAACAGCATCGTCTGCGTATAATAACAGAGAAACTGGTTTCTGATTAAGTTTAGGGGCATGTGATTCTATTTTTTGAAGGTGATCTGGCAAGTCTGATAAAAATAAATTAAATAGGAAGGGGGCAAGAATACACCCTTGTTTTACCCCTTTCGAGTTTGGGATGTCTGATGAAAGGTGACCTTTGGTGTTAAGTTTGACTTGACAGATATTGGAAGAGTATAAATTTTTTATTAGGATCAATAAGCGCTGATCAATTTTTAATTCTGCGAGTTTCCTCCACAGCTTTGGGCGGTCAATTGAGTCAAATGCACCACGAAAATCTACAAAAGCAGCAAATATCTTAGATTGCCTTTGAGATCTGTATTTTTCAACCAAATGCATAAGTATAAGGCAGTGGTCTAATGTAGAGCAACCTTTGGAGAAACCTATTTGTTCTTTCCCTGGTAAGTTTAGATTTTTCATCCAGGTAAGGAGTTTAGATAAAAGGTGCTTAGCGTAGATTTTCCCTATCACTGATAATAGGCTTATCGGTCTATAATTCCTTGGTTCTTTTGGGTCGCCATTTTTAAAGATTGGGATAATTATTGATCTTAACCATATCTCAGGTATGATCCCATATTTATCTATGAGAGTAAACAATTGAGCTAAGGGTTCTGCCCACCAATCTATATAGGTCTTAAATAATTCTATTGGTAGACCGTCTGGCCCAGGAGATTTCCCCGATTTGAAATTTTTAACTATCTCTCTAATTTCCTCTTCTTCTACCCTTGGCCACTCCTGGAGTTTATTGATTTTATTTTTAGTGGTTTCATTTCCTTTAAGTTCACTGTGTAGATTGTTAAATACAGATGTAAAATATTGGGACCATTTGGATTCTGCAATTGGTGGTAGAGTTAGTTGATTTTCGGCTTTCAATCCTCCGTACACTAGGTTCCAGAACGCTTTGTTATTTTTGCTCTGAATTGAGTCAAGTAATTGTAGCCATTTTTGGGTTGCATATTTCTGTTTCTTTTCGGCCAGAATGTAATGATATTTTCTTTTTTCATCAAGATAAGAGGGCTCTAGTTTAGTGCGATTATTTTTAAATGTTTGACGCAGTTTTCTTTTTAGCTGGAAACATTCATCATCAAACCAAGGGCTAGCGCTATGTTTAAGTACCCAAACTTTAGGTGGAGTACTAAGTTCTACGAACATTTGGAAGATTTCATTATAAATTTTCGGAATATCGCTGTAGGAATTAGTGGTCTTTAAGTTGGATAATACTTGTTTTCTCAGGTTGGCTGTAAGTTTTTGCCCCACTACTGCACTCATTTCCTGGGACCATTTTAATTGGGTCATTTGTTTGTATTGAGAGGGTTCTATAATATTGTGCTTGGTTATTTTGGTTTCATCCTTTAAGTTAATAGACAACAATAATGGCTGATGGTCGCTTTCAGTACGCGTTCCGATTTTGAGGTCCATGATCGAATTTATAATATTATAAGGGACAAGAATATAGTCGATGACACTGCATCCTCGGGGGGAGAAGTATGTAAACTCCCCGCTTCTATCGCCTTTTGTTGAACCGTTCACAATCTGTAAATTAAAGTTGTTACATAATTCAAGTAGGCGTAAGCCTTCGTTGTTTACAACCCTATCTCTGGAGAATCGTCCTATTTTCAGGGCATGTGCGATATCATTGTCAGTATTCCAATTTAGTTTGCTACATAGTTGTTCATTGTTGGTTCCCACTCTGGCATTAAAATCACCTGCTATTATCAATGAGGCATTTGGGTATTTAGCGGTCAAATTTTCTATATAAAAGGTTAGTTGTGACCAATTTTCACTGTTGCTGTTGTTTTTGGATGGGGGGATATAGACATTTACAAGTAGCAAAGTATCTTCTTTTTGGGTTAAAAGTAGGGCTTGTGCAAGTGGCAAGCATTTTTCTAGCTGCTTGATTTCAAACCCTAAGTTGTCTTTGATCATACAACAGAACCCTGCTTTCGGCCGGCCCTTCGTGTTTGTTTTCAATGCGGGTTTCGTATAGGAGGAGAATCCATTGATTTTAATATCTCTAGTTGACCATGTTTCTTGTAGAAGTATTAATTCAAAATCTTTAAAGAAGTTCATTAGGTCTGGGTCTCCGTCTTTGTTTCCCCACCCTGCAATATTCCAGGACAGCAAGCGTAGAATCCGTTTTTGAGTTGGTGGCTGGTTGACAGCATTTAGTCATTCTAATTCTGTTATTGAGTCCAGCGAGGAATTTTGTCTTGTGCCGATACAGCCATTTGTCACTACTTTCGGTGGGGAACATAATGGTGGATCTTTTAGATTCTTTTTTAAAGTGCGGGAAATTAGAATTTCCTCCCTTTCTTGATTTTCTTCCTTAGCTGTTCCTTGTTCCTGAGAGATTTCTGTGGTTGGTGGACTATTATGGACCGTAGGATTGTTTTCGGTCTCTACTTCCATTTCTTTGGTCTCGTTTGATGTTGAGTTCAATGTGTCAGGTCTGTTGGAGGTCATCTTTTGTTCGGGAATGTTAGAATCCTTTGTAGTACTTAAATAAGGGGTACCTATTTCGTTTGGGGCTAGTATTTGATATCTCAGCCAGGAATTTGTGGTCTCATTACTGGAGTTTTTCCTTGTCATTTCATATTTTAAAGGAGGCTGGATTTGAAGCTCTGCATCTATACATTTAAAAGTTCCATTAGTAGCTCTCTTTTTGACTATGCATTTTGGGGAGAGGGTTGATAGGTGTGAGGTTTGATTGTGTATTGTTTCTACTGCATTTTGTTGACCTTGTTGGTGAATTTCGATCAATTTGGCCTGTAGTTTCGTCAGTTTACTGAGTATGCTTATTTGTTCTTTATCTGGTAGGTTGGTAAAGTTACTCAGCAGATCTTCTTCTTCTGGGACTGTCCAGTCTGTTGTGTCAAGGGCGAGGCTGTTAATTGATGCTACAATCGCATGGTTTGGGAGCTTGGATTTTTCTTGCGTGATTTCCCGGGTATCTGGCAGCGGTTTCTCCCATCTACTGGGTTCTTCCACGGGAGTAGGGCAGATGTCGGCTTCTGTTGGAATGGCCTTGTTCATCTTGTTCTGTCTTTTAGATGCAATCAATGGTCTGAGTGATATATCTTCAAAGTGTCGACGTGGAATAATTCCTTTCTGGGCTAAATGAGCCTTTTCCCTTAAGATTTCGGTTGGGATTCTATGACTACCAAATCTTAGTAGTACTTTTTTGGAATATCCATCGTTAGTGAGCCTCTTGACTGCTTTTAAGTCAATCCTTCCCCCCTCAAGGCCTAGGAGCAGATTTAGATGATGTCTGGCCCAGAAGGATGACTCCCAGTAAGGTAGGGGCCCTCTGTATGGAAAAATGTGGAGAACAATCTCACATGGCCTCAGTATCAAGTTGACTGAGTGAGGGGGGCTTCCTCTGATTTTTGGCTGGTTTAGAGGTATGAATTTGTATTTGTTCTGTTTATCTCCAGGGCTTGTTAAGGATGGCAAAAAGGGAGTGAGTTGCCTCCTTTCATCTGGGTTATCCAGCTTCTTGAAGATGTTTTGTAATTGTTCAAAGATTTTTTGAACTGTTTGAGCAGTCAGTAGGCAGCATTCCTCCAGCAGCTCCACCTTTCTATCAATTAGTACTTGTGCCTCGGTTGTGGGAGTAGTAGCCTTGTCCTCGTTTATTCCTAGGGATATCTCTTCAACTGTCTTTCCATGTAAAGAGTTGAGGGAGTTTTTGGGAGGAGATATGTGCTGTTTTTGAGGTAGCAGATACTTATCTAGATTACTCTGTTTGAAACCAGAGGGCTCTGCGTCAGTTTCTGTGTCAAGACACCTGAGTCTTTTGGTTCTTCTCATTGCAGATTCTTCTTAAATCAATGAGATCAGACTTCTAAATAGAGTGATAAAGTATTAAAGTTCTCAGGTCGCAATCTCGTTCAATTTTCATTCCGTCCTAGGTGGGCTGCTGCGAGGAGTTTAAAAACTGGGTCCAATTAGAGCACTCCTTTGCAGTATCCCCCCCCCTTCTTCTCAGTTTGTTAAAACCACTGAGATATTTGGGGGTCCACGAAATTGAAGGTGTTTTAGGGTTAAAAGCCCATTAGAAGTCCTTCAAAATCCTTGGAGTAAGTTTGTCACGCGGAGTCAAAGAGAAACTGGGAGGGAGTGCCTTGAAGCCCGGAAGGGAATGTCTGAGAGCCTTTGTTAAAACTTCACTAACTTCATTAAGTCCCGGCACCGAGGAAGATGAGATACGAAGTGGTGAGAGGAAATAAAATCCAAAAGAAGGAGAAGAGCCAGCAACAAAGGCATTTAGCTAAAAGATTTCTTTGAGCTCCGATAAGAGCGTCTTACCTCGGCGCCATCTTGAATCTCCCCCTGCTGTTACAAGATATCATATTTTCCCTTCGTTACAATATTTGTTCCCTGTGCATAAAATTGTGAATGTTTATTTAAATCCTGCCATCAAGTCAATATCTTCTTTGTGTCTGCAAATATAATATAAAAGGTTCCCACACTTTTTCAAAATCACTATTGTCCTTTTCCTGAAGTCTGTCTGTCAGCTTTGCCAACTCTGCATAGTTCATCAGTTTTTCTTGCCATTGCTCTTTTGTAGGAATTTCTCCAGTCTTCCAATTCTGTGCTATCAGTATTCTCGCCGCCGTCGTAGCATACATGAATAATGTCATTTTCTCTTTTGGCAGATCTTGCCCTAAGATACCCAACAGGAAGGCTTCTGGCTGCTTAACAAATGTTATTCTGAACATTTTTTTCAATTCATTATATATCATTTCCCAATATATTTTAACGCTTTTACAATCCCACCACATATGGTAAAAAGTTCCTTCAACTTCTTTACACCTCTAACACTCCCTCTGTTCGTTTTTGTATATTTACGAATCTGGTAAGTCCAACATGGTAAGAAACTACTTTTAAGACAACTATGAAATACCATGCGCACACTCTACAGCAGACTTTTTCAACCTTGGGTTATTGCTTATGTTGATGATGGTCTTGCCAATATACCGGTAGTTTTAAATGGTAAAATGCCTTGGAAATAATAGGATCGAAAGCTGGGGGAGAAATATATATGTGTGTGTTTTTGTTTGTTCAAGAACTACTTTCTTTATGATACTTTAGTGATACACAGCAACTCTAAGTACATTATCCCCATCAGGATATTAGAGCCCCAGACTTTTGGTAGTCATTTATATAAATCATTCCTCTGCTATTACAGGGCAACTGGAGTTCAAATTGGCATACGACACAGAGGAGCATGCAGCTCACAAGGTGCCTTATGTCCAATTCTTAATGTTGATATTTTTAAGCTGAAGTTAACTCAGTATAGCAGAAATTCTCACTGAAAGATTATGACTGCAAAACAACAGCTCCTGCATTGGCACCATATCTAACCATTTGCCTAGTACATAATGAGCTTCTAAGGTATTAATATTATTGATTTGGGAAGTCATATTTGTAGAAGTCAGAAAATTTGCTATATTATAACAAACAATACAATCCTAGGTATGCTTATGGAGAAATAAGTCCCCATTAGTCCAATGAGACTTTTGCAGCTAAATCTACCGTTATTTGCATACAGTTAGAAAAGTGGCTGAAAGTGTAAACATGCAAAGTTGTTTGGCCTCTTGACATTTTCTGCTGTCCCATAATCCAAATTAAAAGCTAGCCTATTTTCTTTTCTTCTAGGTTAAGCTGCAGAAGAGCTGGTGTTAATAAGAATGGACAGTATTAAAAAAACAAGGAGTTCGTTATTACAATACTTGGCTCAATTCCACTTGTCCAAAGGCCTTTATTAAACACAAAAAAATAAAAGCAGAAGCCTTTCCTCTTTTACCAGCACACCCATACTTACACACACACACCATGCAAATCAAACCCAGAGTCTCTGCCTTTCACACCTCTGTGCCAGTTCAAACTCTCAGCAGGCCAAATACCTTCTGTAGCCAGTGGTGCAATGGGCCAATGCAATGAATGCATCACCCTTCACCAAGCATGTATAGATGTGTGTGCTCCACAATAGGTCCAAACACATGTAAGCTTGATTGACACCCCTCTTTGCTCTCTCCAATGTTTCCGGACGATACATTCCATGGGCTGTATCCAATGCTAGCCATACTGAGAGTAGACCCAGAGAAAGTAATAGAGACTCTTTAATTTCAATGTTCTACTCTTAAGTAGACATTAGCTAGATACAACTCCGTATGTGAATTGCTTTTACACATCACCTTATGCACACACAATCCCCTCCCTCCACCATGCAAAAATGAGCTATAGTTGGATTGTTATCTATCATTTGTCAGTTTGCAGAGGCCCAAAGCAAGGGTCAGCCTTTCAGTACAAGGAAGAGAGGACAATTTTTACCCACTGTCCAATGTAACTGCCTGAAGCAATGAGATACTATCCAGGAAGGATCCAATTAATAGATAAAGACAAGGTCATAGAAAAAAGGTAAACTAGTTCCAGAAACTTCCTAGTTGTAGATCTTTCCCCAAGTGGTGGGGTTGGGGGAGATGCTAATCTTTTCCTGTTGCTTTGAACTACCTGTTTGAACTATGACCCATCCGTTCCTTGAGAAACAAGCATGACACAGCAGAGGCCAAACATAACAGAGATATCGGAGATATAGAAAAGGCAAAGGGACACAGTCAAAATAACTGCAGAAACCTGAAATTCACCATTAGCCACTATAATCTATTGACACAGAGTGCTGTCACTCTGCCCCCTTGAGCCTCTTACTGCCTTTGTATAAGAAATCGGAAAAACAGTTCACTTTTAGACCAGCAGTATTAATAAGGACTGCAAAGGTGTAGGATTCCTACATTCTTCTAACTCTATGAAAAAGACAGCGGGATGAATACTGGAGATCTGTTGCACACCAAATGGTGATTTCGGCTACAATACTATGCATATTTTTACCTGGGAGAATGGTCCATTGAAATCAATGTGGCTTACCTCTGAGTAGATATGAATAGGACTGCACAGTCAAGGAGAGTAGGAAGAAAGTCTTTTTGAAATGATGTAATTTTATTAAAGAAATGTATTGTCACAATTATTCAGTTAATGCAAGCTAGACTACCATTTGTTGCTTTATGCAGAGTTGCAAAGCCCAGCCCCAGCATACCATTAAGCCTTTACCCACCACCAGGTTGCAGTGGCCATCAGCTACAGCTCAGACCCACCACCAGAGCAGTACTCTAAAGGCAGCAACAAGTACAGAACAGATCACACCAAAAGAACCACTACCCTGGGCAAACCTTTCCCAAAGCACACATAGGAGTCAGCAGTCCAGGATGAAGATAGCATTGAAGCACCTGCCTCTACTCACCCCAATGTGGAGGTAGAACCTACAGTCTGAGCTGGGAAAGAATCACAAAGCTTAAAGTTTTGTGCATGCATGTATGTGCATGTGTAACATCTCCTACATCTGGTACTGCTGTCTCAGGGCCATGTACTACAATTAAACAAATTGGGGAACTATGTGATCCAAGGTGTCTTCAGACGGGGTATTCTCCAACAGTTGATTTAAGGAGACCTGTAGACAATAATGATTTCCTTACAAATGAAACTGATCACCGGGAGTTGCATATCCCCAAACTACACCCCCCCCCCGACACATCATCTTCCTGGCAAGTGAAAGGCACATAATTTGCAATCAAAGGTGCAATTAAAGGTCACAGAGAGGTGCCACTTGGAAGAGGCCATCTGGGCAGAGTGGATAAACACGGCTGCGATCTCTTCAGCCAGCCGGCCAGTCCCCAGCGCACTGTGCGTCAGCGGCTTCTGCGGGGCGACTCAGTGGTCCTTGAAGTTCGCCTGCCTCTTCTCCACGAAGGCGCTCATCCCTTCTTTCCTGTCGTCTGTGGCGAAGGTGGCGTGGAACAGCCTCTTCTCTGCCTTATTGCCCTCGGCCAGAGTCATCTCGAAGGCCGCGTTCACCGCCTCCTTGGCCATGGCCGCCACCAGCTTGGAGTTCCTGGCGATCTTCTCGCCGCAGCTGACGGCTTCGTCCAGCAGCTTGTCCACGGGGCAGACCCTGCTGACCAGGCCGGCCGCCTTGGCCTCTTGCGCCGAGATGCGCTCGCCGGTGAGGACCATCTCCATGGCCAGGGACTTGCCCACGGCCCGGGTCAGCCTCTGCGTGCCGCCGGCGCCGGGGATGGTGCCCAGCAGGATCTCGGGCTGCCCGAACTGCGCCTTCTCGCCGGCGTAGATGATGTCGCACATCATGGCCAGCTCGCAGCCTCCGCCGAGCGCGTAGCCGTTGACCGCGGCGATGACGGGCTTCCTGACCGTGGAGACCCGGTTCCAGTGCGCCAGGAAGTTCCCCGCGTAGCACTCCTGGAAGGTGCGGCCCTGCATCTCCTTGATGTCCGCGCCGGCCGCGAAGGCCTTCTCGCTGCCCGTGATGACCACGGCGCCCACGCCAGGGTCCCGCTCCAGGGCGTCCAGCGCCTCGCTCACCTCGGTCATCAGTCCGTCGCACAGCGCGTTCAGGGCCTGCGGGCGGTTCAGGCGGATCACCGCCACGCTCTGCGCCGAGCCGCGCTTCTCCACCACGATGTACTGGAACTGAGGCGCCGCCGCCGCCAGGAAGCGACGGGGAGGCCGCCGCGCGGCAGCTGCCGACAGCAGGAGAGGCAGGCGGAGGCGGCGGAGGGCGCAGGCGGCGGCCATGCTGGCAGGGCAAAAGGTAAGGGCAGGAGGAGCCGCAGTCAATGTGGTCCTTCAGGAGGATTTCCGGTCCCCGCGCGGCGGAAACCCGCCATTGGAGTGGAATGGGTGGTGGAAACGCGCGTGTGAATGGATTTCGGAGGAGGAGGGGGGTTTAGAGAGAAAAAGAAATCTGGGGAGAGGGAGGGCAGGATCAGAGGCTCCCTTTCCTTGCACGGCTTTGAAAGCGTCCCTAGAATCCCCTCCAGGGTCATCTAGTCACCGCCCCTCGCAATACAGGAATCTCAGCTAAAGTATCCTTGACACTTTAGCCTCTGCTTAAAAACCTCCAAGGAAGGAAAGTCGACCACCTCGCGAGAGAGTCGGTCCCACAGTCTTACCGCCAGAAAGTTCTTTCCGATGTTTAGTCGGAATCTCCTTCCTCCCCTGCTTGCCCCCATGGAGCGTTTTAATCGAAGCCGGGAGTGACGGTTGCTGAGCTCTCTTGTTTTCATTCACCTCCCTTTGCGCACGAGCCTCCGGAAATGCCCGACGGCTGAACAGGAAGCGGAAGCGCCGCGTAGCGCTGGGAGGAAGTGTCTCCAGCTGGAGCGGCTCCTCGGATCAGAACCCCAATAACGGGGGGTGGCCGGGCAGGTGAGAGGCTGCTGTGGTGGGTTGTGTCTGGCGGGTCCCTAAGTCCCTGCGCTGAGGCGAGCGCGGAGAGCCGGGCGGGCAGCGGCCGCCGCTGACACAGCCGCCTCCGAGTCCCGCGGGGACTGTATTGGAGCTGACGGCGACCCCCTTCCCCCGACCCCCTTCTCCCCCCCTTCGCAACTGAATCCGAGGAGGGATGTGCGCGCGTGTCCGTGAGTGTGCGCGTGTTTGGGGCACCTTTAAATGCGCGGCCCAGGCTGGCCTTCCTCTCCTCGGCCTGCGGCTTCCTTCCCACCATGTTTACTCGGGAAGAAATGCCATTGTTTTTATGTGGGAGGCTGGCCCTTTTACTCGAGAAGAAATCGGCTGCTTTTGCCGAAAAAACAGAAGGTATTCGCTTTGTCTCTCTCTTTCCCCAACCTTCACCGTCTTGCTCTTAGGGGATCCTGTTTCATCTCTTTCATTTCTTACCTGGCGAGAGCTAGTGCATTGCTCTCGCTGACTCTCCCCAAGCTCCACTCCTTTTTAACGTTTCTTGGAGCAGGGGACTGATGTTGCTGGACTTGCTGGGGCTGATGGGAGTTGTTCACCAGGCGGTCATCACATTCATTATCCCTGTCACACAGAATCTCTGCTATTAATAGGAATGGTGGCCTGGATTTTCAGTTTCCTTTTGAATAATAGAAGTGAAAACTAGTCAGTGAATTCATTGGGCCAGGACTGAAAGGGGAATGGCTAACCATATAAAACACTGGCTTAATGAAATGTACATCACAATAAATATGTTAGTTTTATAGTACCACAGAATATTGTTCTTTTAAACTTGTTTTTCAGAAGTTGACTGCTGAAGAAATGGTAATTAGCAAAATATTTTTTGGAGGGAGGGGTTATATAAGAAGTCCCAGCTGGAGTCTGTTTATTTATTTTATGGAAGTTATACCCTGCTTGCTTGTAGAAAGCCTCAATTTACTAATTGGCTTCTGCTAACTCTGGGGTTTCTTTAGTCCTTATTTCTCACTGAGAGATTTTATATATGAAAGAGATCATAATCTATATATTTTTTTTCCTGAAATAAATTTATATTTACTATTTATTTTTATTTGTTCTTTACTAAATTTCATGTTTACAACAGGTCTTGCCTTGAATTTCTGTATGTTAAATACTTACATTCTCCTGTGTCACCATTTTCTCCTGCAGTTTCACTGTATCTGCCTACCAGCCCTGATCCCTTTAATCAGCAAACATCACCATAATGGGGCCTAGGCGGAAAAATGTAAAAGTATGTTCCACAAGCAGGGGAGGACCCATATGTGTTAAAACTGCTGATCTGAAGGACTATATGAACCAACTTTCACATGAAGTGCTTTGTCATATTTTCAGGTGGGTTGGAAGATAATGTTCTGTTTTTGATGTTTCATGTAATTCACTGTC
Organism: Podarcis filfolensis; assembly: GCF_964270895.1. NCBI lineage: Eukaryota > Metazoa > Chordata > Lepidosauria > Squamata > Lacertidae > Podarcis > Podarcis filfolensis. Next base: position 75,024,037 of record NC_139605.1, on the reverse strand, counting down.
GTACCTGAGGACAAAGATCAGATTATCCGTTCAATCCTGAAAGTGAAATACGTCTTAAATTTAGCCCTCCTCATCCCTTTTTTCCTTTGGTGTTGTGCCTTTTAGATTATTACACTTCAGGGCAAGGACAGTCTTATTTTTTAATGGAACAGTTAGTGACTGGGAGCCTTTTCAGATGCACATGGGAAGGGAAAAAGCAATCTGTGCCTCTAGTTGTTAAAGTTAAAGTTATTCTAATGAGCATCCTAGTGGAATGGCTGGTGCTACGTGACAATTGAGGGAAGCTTTTCTCCACCTAGAGGCTATTTTGAGTGGCGAGGGACCTATTAGGATGGTCCACTCTCAGAAACTGATAGAGCCAATGGGTTTCTGGATGGCTGTGGGTGATTTTTGATCCTGTCAGCCCTCTCCTGCTTTGTGGAGCCTCTTTGACTCCCTCATATACTCCAGAGCTTAGGGCAAGAAAACAAGCTGGGAGATGGCTTGAACGCGAGTGGAGGAAAACTCTGGTCAAATGCAATTGAACACTGGTGAAGGCTCATCATCGAGGCTACCTAGTGACAATGAAGGCTGCCTCCATCATGGAGGGCTTTCTTGATGGTGGTGCCTGCCCTGTAGAACACCCTTCCAACAGTTGTCAAGGAGATAAGTAACTATACAACCTTTAGAAGACATCTGAAGGCAGCCCAGTATAGGGAAGGTTTTCTTTAAAAGTTTAATGTTTTATTCTGTTTTTATATATGTTGGAAACTGTCCAGAGTGGCTGGGGCAACCCAGTCAGATGGGCCAGCTACTATTACTACTACTACTTTTTTAATTTGTCAGGTGGGTCTCAGTTAGACTGACCAAGGTAGAATTTCAAGTCCTAATGTTCAGAATCAAAAGAGCCAGCCCCCTAAATCATGAAAATTGGATGTAGCAATCACAAATTGAAAGTATTGTGAATGAGAGATGCTTGCTATTTGCCTTGCTGTAAGCATAGAGAAATGCTTATAGCTCAGCTGGTTAGAGCGTGGTGCTGATAATGCTAAGGTTGGAGGTTCGATCCCCGTATGGGACAGCTGCACATTCCTGCATTGCAGGGGCTTGGACTAGATGATCCTCAATGTCCTTTCTAGCTCAGTAATTCTATGAGATTTATTTTGACAAACTTCGATATTTTTAGTCTAATCATCCAATTTAATTTTCTGATGTGATGGGATGCTATGATTCTATACATGACTGTGGCCTGATGGGAAGTCTTGCTTCTAAGCTTCGCTTCTGCATATGATGCTGCACAAACCGTTCTAAGCTGAAACATTCCTAGAATGTTCAGTTCACATTGAGTTCGTACCTGACCTGTTCTTAATGCATAGTTGACCACATCTACGGATGAATGCTATATCAATCACTAGTAAAAGTTTAATAAGGAGGTTTTCATGCCTGTCTAGTTCTGTGCTCCCTTTCCCAGCCTTTAGTCTATCGGTGATTAATGCCTATATGCAACCCTTTGCTTTGTACTTGTGTTAACCAATCAGCAATAAGCACATATGTGGCAATGCTGTAATATTCAATAAAAGAGGCTCCTCGAGACTTGCTCGGGAGATGCCTCCCAGATGACACTCGCTACCTGTCTGTCGTTATTTCAACCCAACACTGATGAAGTGAATGGTATTAGCCGCAGTTGTATTATTTCCACTCAAACTATGTTGAACTGAGTGCCTTGCCTGTTTGATAGCCATACATTATTTCTGCTTTAATACAATAGTACAGTTTTGATACAGCTTTAATACTGTTTTAATACAATAGTACTTGCATCCATTGCTGAATTTATTATGTGCTTTGAGTGTGTGTGGATGTGTATAGCAGCATCCAGACTGTCATTTGTTTTAACAGCAGAGGAAAGAAAGAAACAAACCATTTGAGAATTAATCCTATCTTTTCTTCTCCCACTCTCCTTCTGAAGGTATCTTCCCCTGCAGGATATCATGTGCATGGAATGCCTCTCTCGGAAGTTAAAGGAAGCAGTCACCCTATATTTGAGAGTGGTGAAGGTTGTGGATCTCTGCGCAGGCCGCTGGTGGGAATATATGCCCACTGGTGAGTGTTGCTCTTAATCAGGGTAGTGATGCATTGCAGTATATCTTATGCTTTTAAATTATAGCTGTTACAAGCCATTGTTTTTAAAAAGCATTTCATGGATTCTAAATTTCTATAGCACTTTTTGCATGCACCATGGCTTTATGGAGTATTTTCTCAGGACCCCTTCCAGTGCTAGCAACTGTTTCTATTCATAGGAGTGCATCCTCAAGCCACTCCTTTGATAAGAATTGGAGCAGCAGAAGGACTTTTACCCATCTTCAGTTCACAAGGAGACATGGCAGAAGTCCCTCTGATGCCTTTTTTTGTCATTCCCTTTTGTGACTTGCAGGTGCACTCTGATGGACAATATGGCAATATCAGATGTGACCCTTCCTTGTTCTCACTACAACCTTATGCAAGATGATGCTATACCTCCCATTTTGCAGCTGGGGAACTGGGGCCAAGAGTGAGTGACTTGCCCAAGACTATCCTTTGAATTTGCTGGACTGAATGATCCCTCTGCCAAAGATTGTTAGATAAAGTTATGGAATTAAAAACTTCTGAAAACCCTACATGTGCATGGACCGAAGTTTGCCGCTGTGGCTGTTCTTATTTCCCCACCCCATGGTATTACTTAGTGCCTATCTAGAACAGGCATAGGCAAACTCCGGCCCTCCAGATGTTTGGGACTACAATTCACATCATCCCTGACCACTGGTCCTGTTAGCTAGGGATTATGGGAATAGTCATCCCAAACATCTGGAGGGCTGGAGTTTGCCTATGGCTGATCTAGAACAATTTTTTTTCAAATGTTTGTGTACCAAGATTTCTAGAACTGAGAGATTAAAAATGGAGGCCTTCCTCTTTCCTTTGTATAGGTTTCATTTTAAAGGAAATCATAATAGCAGTACAAAATAAGGAGCCACCAATAAAACATGCCAAAAATATAAAAACACAGTATCAAGGGGGGCGGGGGAAAGGTGTAGGCTTAGAGCAATATATGTCACATTGTATTCTCCACTGAGGAGGTCAGTAATGGCAGATAAGCTTTTCTTAAATATCTTGTCTATTATTACCAATCTTCTGCCTTATGTACCTGTGTGTTTTGGTGTGTTTTTAGTTGAGCACTTGGTTCAAGAAGGGCAACAGTGAGGCACAGGAGGCTCGGCCATGTCCCATGTGAACTTTGTGTATAGCCTAAAATATGCACTGAGTCCTCTTTAAGACAGTGCTTTCTGTTGGACAAATCAGTGAAGAGTTTCTTGAAAACAGAAAATTTGAAACCACTGACTTAGACAATGGAAAATACAAAAGAAGACATGTTTTCTGCATGTCAAAATACTGTGTAGTTGCTATGATATCTCTCAAAAGCCATTCCTTACATGATTTATCTAATTAATAGACAACCCTTCATTTCCTGTTCTAAACCTGCTGATGGTGAAATAGCTTACACACCCACCCACCCCAAATGATTGTAAAGTACAATCAGTATTTAAAATGCCTAATAAAAATTTAGTTGCTGTTTTCTGGATGCACATAGAAACAAGAGGAAGATCATCTTGAGCCAGGAAGGCTGGGGACAGTTATAATAGTCCAAAGCAAGAAAATATGGTACCCAACTTTAAAAGGGGAAATGAGAATGGCTGAAAGAATGAAGGGACAGGTGGCCTTGGTTTGTTAGCAGGAAAAATGAGTCAAACAGTGTATTATGAGTATATGAGCAGTAACATAATGTGCTCAATTACAAAATGGGGAGGTGGGGAAGCCAACATATATTTGTGCCAAAAGGATTGTAAAAAAAAAGTTGACATAACTTAGTCAAAGCATTTTAGTCCCCTCTTATTCTGCAAATTAAGCATCTTCAGCTTATATCCACAGTGGGGGAAATGCATAACTTTAGCTGGATCATGTCCAAATTAGATTCCACCTTTTTGAGTACTCTTATTTCTGTCAAAACTTGACTAATCAACCATACTCTCTTCTTGTATGTACTCAAATTTTTGTTGTTGTCTAAGCAGTGAAGTACTTTTGTAGTTCTCTAGCCTTGCCTTTGAGCTCTAGAATTTGAGTTCTAGAATAACAAAATTAAGTATATGGTTCCTCTTTTTTGCGTTTGTCCAAAGCATGGGTGGTGATGCATGTGGGGTAAAATAAAACAAAGAAAGCAACACAAATCCTTGCTCCATTATGTGTGGATTGTAAACTGCACCATCCGTCTTCCTTGCATATCTATACTTCTCTTCTTCCTCAGAGATAAAATATGTGTCATCTTCTCAGGATTCACAGATTCCAGCTTCCTGACATTGCTGAAGAAAATGCCAGATATTGAGCAGCTATATGGGCTTCACCCCAGGCACCTGGACAGGCGCAGAGTTCGTGGTTATGAAGCTTTCAGCATTCCAGGAGTTCTAGAAGCCCTGCAAGCTTGCCCAAATCTACTAGTAGGTGTTGTATATTCAAAATATAAACATACATGTTCATATGGCAGTTGTGATCCTTGATCATACTTGTGGGGCGTGAGGGGATGGATATGGTTGTACAAAACAGCAGATGGTGCTGTATCTCATGGATTTTGTTCAGTTCCATTCACTTATAGCTATTTATCATATTATTAGCTACAGCAACTGAATTTTAGATTCAGCTATTATTCAGCTGTGCTTTTAATTAAATCTTGAATTCTCTCCTTAAAATCCAACTGTTGCAAACAGATGGGCCAGAAATTATGTGACTGGAAAATAATGTACAAATAGCTATTCATATGTCTGTGAATCTACACCATTTAATCACTTATTTTTGTTTGCACGATATGTGGATTATATGCAGAACGAAGGGTGGGCCGGGAAGGTCCAAAAACTGATTACAGGTGACAGAGCAAATTGGTAGCTTCAGAACCGTCATGTTAAAAAGGTTTACCTTTCATCTATGAGACCTATGCATATTCTACTGCATTAAAAAAAATCAGATTCTCTTGCCTTCTGCAGTAGCTACTGATTTTGACATTGGAAATCAAGGTCTGTTTTCCATTGTGTAATTCCACCTATATAAAACTTTTGAATTCTTTTCTTTGAGGAATTTATCTGAACTTCAATACTTAGGCTTAAAAAAAGTTGAAGTATTCCTTCGAACCTTTTTTGAAGTTTCGAAATACTTAATCTAATTGGATTAATTTCTTTCTGTTTTTATAGCACTGAATTTGTAAACTTAATTGATGTTAAGATAATTTAGTTGCATGTTTTTATTGTTAGTTGCCTGGGATTTATGGAAAGGTAGGTGTATCAATCACTAGCAAGTAAAAGTAAACTTTAGAATTTTAGATCTATTGCAGTGTAAGCTAGGCATGAGTTATTACAACATCATAACTAAGAAATGCATGTGTCAATTGAGTTCGGTTTTTTTACTGCTGCTTACATGAATTGAAAGAGCTCAAATGTTGAAGATTATTCTTACTACTAATTGTTACTTGAGAGAGAGTGTGTGTGCGAGAGCGCTTATGCTAATGATTGAGATTTCCCATCATTCTATACTGGGTTTTTTGGTTTTTTGCTTTAGGGAGTTGAAACTTCCCACTTGGAACTGGTAGAAGCCATTTGGACATACATGCCACAAGTTCACATCCTTGGAAAGTTTCGAAATCGCAATGGTGCCTTCCCAATTCCAGCTGAAAATAAACTAAAAATACCAATAGGAGCTAAAATTCAGACTTTGCACTTAGTAGGTAAGCATTGTAGTGAAATACTTCCAGTGGATACATCATGACTGAAAAGCTGTGAAATCAGAAAGCGCACTTATTTCACTTGTGCTGAATTCTCAGCTTGAACACTGTTTCCTTTGCAGACTAAAGTACTAGTCTGCAAGTATTGCTTGCACACACCCCTACAAAAATTAAGCCTTTAAGTGTTTGTCCTTGAAGTGTCTGCTTTTTGGACCTGACGTACTGCTTTATTTCATGTATTTTAGGAGTTAATGTACCTGACATTCCTTGCATCCCAATGCTGAGGCACCTGTACCTGAAGTGGGTGAGGCTCACCAAACCACAGCCTTTTAAAGATTTCCTTTGCATCAGTTTACGCACTTTTGTCATGAGAAATTGTGCAGGTAAAAGAGCATAAGGTCCCTTTCTCGAATTTATATTGGGAGGGGAGGGTATGCTTCTCATTTACTAACAGTGAATGTGGATCTGTGTTCAAAGTAAGTTTGAATAAGGAAATAGCAAATAACTTGCTTAACAACCAAATGACTATTTAGTCAGTTTAACATTGTGAGAATTGAACTACGTCTTTGCTGGCAATTTTATCTAATATGTTTTCCAGGTGTGTTGTTGCTTTCAACATGGAACTTCCTATAGTGCTTCTGTAGCAATACAGAACTATAGCTCTGTAAATCTGTTCATATGGGCATTTTCTGCATTTTCTTTTCAGTACTAGTAAGCAAACCATTTCCCCACTTGGGTACAATGTTTGAAAAGTCATCTATGAGCATTATAATGATGTTGCTGCTGTACATAAAAATGTTTACCTAGCCATTCACCAGTGAATGCTGACTACTGGAATATTTCTGTCTTTTGTAGGACCCACAAACTCGTTGAAGTATGTCCCCTTGGTCACAGGATTGGCTTCTGCCCGAAATCTGGAACATCTAGAATTAGTTCGAGTTCCCTTCCTCGGGGGTCTTATTCAGCATGTTGTAGAAGACAGCTGGAGATCTGGTATGCAGTCTCTTACTTGCAATACAAAATTTGTTCTTTGAAACCAACTACTGACAGTATTTACTTTTCTAAGACTTTGTGGTGGTGTGTGAAAGCAAGTGAAGGTAATAGGTAAATTTAGATATTTCTTTTTAAAGTTTAAACCAATAATTGGATTTCACGATGCTGAATACTTTGCCTTAGACTACATGGGAGACTAAGAACTTGTTCACTCATGGTCCCAGCATGTACATTCACCATGCTGTAGGTGATGCTAGCCTTAGCTTGTTCACAAACACACCATTTTCTGTGAACCAGAGCCTCCATTGATATTCAGCTAGATTCTTCTCATGCAATCTATCCATTGTGAAAAGAAGCATTGTGGGTGTCAAATGTCTGCTGTATTTGAAAGTGCTGTAACAGGGCTTTATTGTTGAGATATTAAGCGTGCTAGAAAAGGCAGTGGGGAAGTCTTTCTTCACACCAGTGAATGGCCTGTGGAGGTTGCAGACAACACATTTGCTGCCATTTAATTAATTGCTGTTGGGAGAAAAATTATATACTTGCCAACATTTGAGAATCGGTGTCCTTTTTTATTCCATGTATACAGCTCAGAAATATACTAACAGCTGCTTCCCAATCTGTGCATCCATGATAAAAAGAGACACATCATTCCACTCAGATATTGCAGAGCACACAGGGGTGTTTTTTTTTTGATACTGACTTGTATCTAGCTAAGTCATACTCAGTGTAACCCTACTGAAATCAATGGATTTAAGTTATTCAGGTCCAGCTATTTCAGCTGGTCTATTGTGAGTGTGTTGTAATTGGGTACAAGCATTGAGATTGATGTATGCTCAATAAATAGAAATGTGCTGAAGCAAATTTAAGTTTGTTTCTTTAGTCAGACTATCCTTTATAGACAAGGATTGGTGGAGCCTATATTGAGATGAAACTGTAGAGTTTTGCTGTTGTTTCTCCAAGACACTGTGTACATAATTATTCCAGGGAGGCTTAGTATTGATACTCAAATATAGTGAATCCCTCTTATCTATCAACAGGGGGCTTTAGAAATTTGCACACTATAGTTCTGGGAGCCTGCAAGAATGCTCTGGAAGTGGACCTTGGCTACCTCATCATAACTGCTGCACGAAGGTACTTGAATCATTTCAGCAGTCTTTCTCCTTTTAATTTTATTTGCCAGTGAGTCACCATTATGTTTATACACAAAAGTCATATTAATAGACCTTTGCATACTGATGTTAGTGAATTCTGTGCACTGCTTTTAATTCTGCAATGCCTTATTTTTCATCATAGCGTATTTTTTAAAATCCTCACAATATTGCACTGGCTGCCCATTTGTTGATGAGCCAAATTCAAGGTGCTAATAATGACTTATAAAGCCTTAAGCAATTTGGGATCTAAATATTTGAAGGTGTGTCTCCTTCCATATCAACTCGCCTGTGGGCTTGGATCAGCTAAGGAAGCTGTTTTGGTTGCTCTGCAGCTAATGGAAATCTGTTGTGCAACAACCAAGGGAAGGGCCTTCTCTGCCATGATGCCTTAAGTATGGAACGCCCTCCTCTTAGACCTGTGACTGACAACTGGCCCTTATGAGTTTTCAGTGCTAGCTATGGACCCATTGATTTGATCAGGATTTTATTAAGATATTAATTTTTGTCAGGGATGTGGTATTGGTGTTGCTTTTGCTGCTATTTTATCTGCTCCTTGCTTTTTAAAAAATTATTGACGATTGTGGTTTTAAGCCTATTTTATGGTATACAGCCTGAGATTGCTCTCACAGTGATAGGCATATTCTTCTTGCAAGTTACAAACAATAGAAGTATTGTCTCCTATGTGAATGTGCATATTCTGTGCCAGGAAATATTTGTTAGTCTACGCTTTTCTCATTTTGTTTCCTCTCTTTTCAGGTTGCACGAAGTACGAATCCAGCCTTCCCTAACCAAAGATGGAGTATTCTCTGCACTAAAAATGGCAGAATTGGAGTTTCCACAATTTGAAACACTACATCTTGGATACGTTGATGAGTTTTTGCTGCAGTGTATGAAATCCTTCAATTTTCCTTTGGGTTATCTGTCAGATGTTAGGGTAGATCTGGATGTTATCTGCCTAGATCGGGGATGAGCTAACCTTTCAACTTCCAGATGTGAGTTGCAATCCAACAGCATCATATCTGATTATTGGCTATGCTGATGGGAGGCCAATAAATCTGGAGGGCCACAGGTTCCCATCCCTGGTCTATATGCTTCTAATCTTAGAGAGGCCAGCTGCTGTATGATGCATCCTTGTGTAATGCATGAGCAGCCTCTAGTTCCCTGTTGATGCTTTTCCATGATAACACCTGCAGATGTCTTACACAGACTAAAATAGCTTGTGCAAATATGGACATGTGGGCATTGGATTTTGTGGTGTCATCTGTTGGTGGTATGGAAACAATCCACATTCTTCAGAATTCCCATGTGGTGTGGAGTCAGTAGTGCATGAAAACGCTATGATAGTGTCATGCACTATTTTGAGTCCAAATTGGAAGGCAGCTCTTTTTGCTATCCCTTCCTCCTTTTCTTTCTGCCTATTGCATATGAACTGTCCCTCTTTCCAGAAGAGAAGCGAATAAGTGTGCAAGTGCAGAGGAAATAATCACAGCATGTGTTGGCATTTCCCCAGCCATAGAAATACAGGGGAGGATTGTGGCTCCTGCCTCAGGGCTGCTGCTCTTTCTGATTTGCCAGGAGACAGGGACAAACATTTTGACCAGTGCTAGTCTAGGGACTGGCACAAGCAAGACTTCAGGAGCAGGAAGGGACGTGTATTTCCCACTTGCCTGCTCACTTGACATTCATCCCAGGCAAGCAGCAAATGTAAATATCCTAAGTCTCTGGAGATGTTTTATATTGATAGATGTGATGGCAGGTCGGTTGTAATGTCATTATTACTTCATACCTGCTCCCTTGCGTACCCAGCCCTGTGATTTGTACCCTTATGGGGGGGGGACACAACTAGACATACTGATTCCTTATAAAGCAAGGGGCAGGGAGATTGCATTGGCAGTTCTGATGGATAAGGTTTTTAGTTTAAAACAAGTGAAAGGCAATATAAAGACTGTATCTTTTATAGACCAATGATGGTTGAAATTGCAACCTTTTGAAGCACTTTGATTTTTAAAGGCTTCACTTTACCTGCTTTACTGATCCCATTGTTTGGGTCCAGCAGATAAACTCAAGCGCTCATTCAGTGCCCAGACTGAATTGCTGTAGAGAATTAGGGAAAGAGCAAGTTGCTATTTTTTTCTGTTCTCTTCCCCCTGACCCCAGGTAAAATGATTAATGCGGACCTCGTGAAATATGGCTTAGCTGACGTGGTTGAAAATCCAGGCATCATCACAGACATTGGAATGAAAGCGGTGAATGAAGTGTTCTCTTCCATTAAATACCTTGTTATATACAACTGTCCTCATCTGCACAATCCAAGCAGTTGGATCACAGGTACTGTGTGCACAAGAACATATCTGGTTAAGGGGTTAAAGCACTTTAGCAAACGAAATGCAGCCCCACTTAATTAAATTGACCACTGTTAGTGATTATTACACTTCTCGGATAGACACCTTTAAGTTCCAGTATGACTTCAGAGTTTAAGCAGGTGGCAACCAGAGATGGGGCCTTAACTGTGTTACCCTAACTGTGTACACCCTTTCCTGAGATGTTTTGTTTGACACCATCTCTCTTGGCTTTTGATGAAAATTCAGAGTGGTTTTATTTATTTTTTTGAGCTTTTGGTAAGCAAATTTGAATATTCTTTCAGAGATTTGCTGCCGCTTTTTTTTAAAAAAAAAACTTTTTTGAAGTTCCTTGGTATCATACACAATGTTAAATTCACACGTACAAGTACAAAGAAAGAAAAATAATCTTAAATAAATTTAACGTGAAAGATTAATTTAGACTTAAACATTCTCTTTCCTCATAAATTCTAACTAAACTAAAATAGAATACGATAACATAGAATAACATAAAATAATATAAAGTAAACTTCCCATCATTTCACGATATAATTAACACTTATAATAGTGAATGTACTTATGATTATTACCTTACTCTTAATATATTTTCTAATACTTGCTTACAACATATTGTACCCTTTTCCCTTATTTCTCAGTGTTTTATATTCACAAGGGTCATTCAAATGGTGCCATAGATAGTATATCACTGTTATTTTTTTGTAGATATCTCTTGAACATATCCCATTCTTCCGCTTTTAATTGCCTGCATACTAGATGCCTTGATCTTGTTTTGGTGATGATGATGATGATTTGATAAATTGTATTTGGGTTTGTTGGGGTAAAAAGGCAGAGTGCCACCATTATAAAGAAATCCGTACTTCCTGGCTATTCTAATACGTTCACATGCTATGGGGGTTCTCCATCTACTCCACCTACAAGCCACCAGGAATTGTGTACCCTGAAACTTTTGAGATCCCTAGAAGTAATCAATAGAAGGGGGAATGCCACTTTGCTATTGACTAAAATTTCAAGTTTAGCCAGCAGATTTTAATGGGTGGGATCCATTAAAGTTTATTTTGTTCATAGAATGAAAGTTGGGCTCATAAAGGGGACCTTTCATGAACAGAAGCTCCTACCAGAATGATTCCTTCCATTAAAACCTACTGATTAAATGAAATCTTGGACAGTCAACAAAATTATTTCCTTTCCCTATTTTATTTCCCTTCTAAGAGCTAATTGACTGTGTGCTACACAACTCCAGTCTCTAAGAAATGGAGTTCAGTTCTTGTCTATACCAAAATTAAGAGAATACATTTTCAATTAGGAAGCTAAATTCTTTTGGGCCATAGTGACAGTTTCTGTTCTGTCTTAGCAACTAACTGCAAAAGGCTAGATTTTATTAGTCACTTGTTTTTTGGCATTCTGAGTAGGCAAAGGACCTCAGTTAAGAGTGGATGCATCAGAATAGCTAGGAAGTATACCTTTTTTAGAATGGTGACGATTCTAAATTGAAACTTAGAACTTTAAGTGGGGAATAGTTAAGCAGATTTTAGGTAAGAAATCTGTTAATTAAGTTCATTTATTTCGCTCACTCTCCCCACCCTGCAATAGATCATTCAAGATGGACTCGGCTGTTTGATCTCACCTTGGTGAGATGCCATGCAATAAAACTAGACTCATTTAGTCAGTTTATTGAGTTACTGCCAAGCCTGGAGTTTATCTCTCTGGACCAGATGTTCCGGGAACCTCCCAAGGTAAGGTGTTTGGGTTTTTTAAAGTGTACTTTGCTGTGTGCTTCAAATGTCTTTAGGGTATGTGAAATATACTAGACTTTTGGTATGTATTTTTTAAACTTCTGATTAAAAAGTACTTCAGGTAACTGTTTTTAAATGTTCAAACCATGGTTCAGTGACCATATTAGGAAAGCAGTAACATGAAAATGAAAACAAGTTCAGTACTGCAAATTATAGTAGTATAATTACTACTATAATTACTATTTACATTGTAATTAGTATAAATACTGCAAATTATAATGAGCAAGAAGCTTGTTACAAGAATGTCTGAATTACGTCTACATCGCTGCAACGATCTCATTTTGCTGGAATTCTTGCAGATCTTTATATTTTGCATTCCCCCTTTCTTTTCATTTGGTTTAATTTCATGCTTAAGAAAATTAGATTTGTTATGTCATGGAATCTCTTACTTTGCCCAAAATTGAACAATACTGGAAGACTATCAAAAACCAGAGAGCCATGACTAGTTTGCATATTTCACTACATATATTCTGTAGCAATGTATCACACTTCTGTGAATCTGTCTGCCTTGATGGAGAGGGATTATGTAAAAGCTGAGACAGGCTGAAATAATAGCATATGTTTGGGAAGCCTACAGCCTCTCACCCAGGAAAGAGCACCCCCCCCCCACACACACACCTGTCCCTTCCTCCCTAGGGACTGCATATGGTACAGCACTGCTGTCTTCTACTTTAGAAAGACAGCTGTACCTCTGTATCATCAGAAGCTGCTATTCCAGTTCCTATCCTTATCTCAGGCTTGCTTGCTTGCTTAGCAACCAGTTTGCACCAGACTAGGGAAAGATGCAGATACTTCTCTGCTTGACATGGTGAGAAATCAAGGGTTAAAAATAAATGTGAGAACCTGCACAAGCGACGCTGACACAAAACCCCACACATACATGAAGTAAAATAGAAACATTGCCACCCGATCCCACCCCCACTCACCACGCCCCCTCTACCTCTTTTCCCCCTTTCTTCCTAATGTAACACTAAAGTCTCAGCAAATGAAACTGATTTATAGAAAATGTAACTTGAAAAAAGAGATATTGCACATACTTTTGTAAACCAAGAAATCTTTAATAAAAATACATATTAAAAAGCAAACATAAAATAAATGTGAGCAGTGACGAGTGCGGCTTTTGTCTTGAAACGTAAATGAAGAAATATAAATGAGCAACAGCAAGGGATTTGAGGAAGTAGAGTGAGAGATGAAGGCCCCAAAGGATGGGGAAGGAGAGGAAGCAGAAGGCAAGGCAAAGCCAACCACAGAGGAAAGTTATAGCCATCGTGAAATTTTATTCACTTGCTGTGCAGTCATGTGCATGTTTACTCAGAAGTAAATCCCACTACATTAATGTTGTTTACTGTTCAGTAAGTAGGGTTGCATCCTTGGCTACAAACCAACTTCATATCCCCTCTTACATTTTCCCACGATTACGTATTCGCCTCCATAAATAGAATAAATTTACACAATAGATTTCTGCAAAAGCATGTTGTACTTCCTTGTCTTAATAGTGTGATGACTCACAACACCTTCCTAATGTTACCTGTAGTGTTCTGTCTCTTCATATTGAACCAACTGGTAACCAGAAAAGTAGCGTCGTATAGCTCACAGTATCATGATTGACTTGTACATCACAACCTTATTGGTTTGGCTCATGGGAAGTGTTCACTTGTCTCAGGGCAGGAGGTTTGAAATGGCCATGCAGAGGTTAAGAGCAGTTGGCAATGTGGAATTGCTTGCTTCAAATCTCTTTGTTTAAGAAGCAGTACACTGTGGTCTATGTATCATGGAAGATATCGCCGATTTCAAACTGTGTTTTGTTTTGGAGCCTCTTGCCAGTTGCTGTCAACAATTTTTACTGCATTTCAGGGTTGTGCTCGTGTAGGTCTTAGTGCAGGCACTGGGATTGGTGTTTCCTCTGCTTTGGTCAGCAATCAGAACTCCAACAATGAAAACGACAACAATAATAATCACCAGAACAATAATGCCAATATACACCATAACAACCACCAGCAACCAAATGACCAGAACGAGGAGAACGAGCTGCGACAGGAGGAGCAGGTGGAAGAACAGCAGATTGCAGCAGAAGGTAATTCAGGAAACAGTTTTGTTTGTTTTTAGTACTGGACCAGTAAATTGGTCGGCATCCATCTGTCTTGGGAGGGCGCCTTTGGGGGTGAAGTCAAACCACTGGAGAGTTACAGCGCCTGCTGTGGCTGCAGAGACCAATATGGGAGTCATGTTTTCTTTCAGATGAAGGCATCTGCTTGTGCTGATGCAGTTGTACCATGGCGTTTCTTCTTTCTGCACTGCTCCTAGCAGTCATTTCCCCTCTGGTCACTGCTGTGGATACCTGACCTGACTGTCTCCAGGCGCTTTGGACTATTATTGGTTTATTAACCAATAAAGCACACATTAACATCTCCAATTGATATTCAGGCTATTAATGTTCACAAGCATTTCCTAAGCATCTGAGCAACGCCTAACACTGCCATAAAATGCTATAAAGCTATTCATTTTGATTTGGCATTAATAACACTTTTCTCATTTCTCGTCAATATATAACGTTGCCACAGCAGGAGGACTTAAAACCAGTTAATGGTACTTTCTTCCTATTTAACAGCTCTAAAGTGACTTAATGCTCCTGGTATAACAACCACCATAAATATTATACAGTTAAATTAGTAGTTTCAGTTTTCATTCACTTTCTTCTTTTGGCATGAAGGCCCCCATTTTCTGTCTGAGAATGATTAAAGGGCAGAATCCTCATCGAAAGCTACAATATAGAAATGGATCTAAATGCCTTTCAGATTAGTGGAGATCTGCCTTGTTAAGTTTCCCGGGCAAAGACAGATGCTCCTCCATAGTCGCAGTGCTTTGGAGCCTTCCTAAGATTGTCATGCAATTATGTGTGACCAGCTTCTGCCTCCTTAATAAAGAGTGGTGTCTTCATCCTCCTTATCTCAGTCATTCTTATCTCTCTTTGCAGCACTGAATGAAATGGAGGAGGTAGCACAGGAAGATGGAGTGGCTATGGCAGAGAGCCGCAGTGAAGCCTCTGCAACTAATCAGGCACTTCTTCCCATGGAAGTTGATGAAGAACAAGCAGGTAACTTGTCAGGATCTCTCCCATCCATTTGCAGGCTTCATTGACTTACTACAAAAAAAATGTTTGTTTGTTTGTTGCTTAGAGATATCAATAGCATTTATTTTAGAATTAATAATGCAAACTATTTAAGAACTGTGAAGTCAGTGAACTTGAATAATTCTATAGCCTAAAATTAACCATGGTATTTAGCATTTATAGTCATTTCTCAGATGCAAAAAGAGTTGTGTACACATCATCTCAGAAATCTTGAGCACACTTCCGCTAGGTAAGCCACTATTATTACCTCCATATTGCAGATATAGGGGCCAATAGTGATTTACCTAAGGCCAAATAATCAAGGCAAGATTTGAACTATGGATTTGCAAGCTCCAACTAGCTGTACTCTGACTGCCAAGACATCCTCTGTTGATTGTTAAGTTTGCAATGCAGGTGACGGGGGTTTCTTGCATGTGTTACCTGACATTTATACTTTTATGTAATTAATAACTTGTGAGGTGTTTAAGATGATCATATGCTGTGTCTTGAGTTGCCTTGATTGCACGTGGTCTCATGGCCAGTGTTCCTCTCTTTGCAACCTTTTAATAGTATCATAGGGGAGCCCCCAAAAGGAGAAGCTGAATTGGTATTAGCAAATTGTACTAATCACCCAAGCAGCTTGTTCTCAGTCACTTATTTTACAGCACATTAGATATCTTTGTACACAGGATCAAAGTTGACTTGATGTGGGAGACTTGCAGCATGTCTCCAAACAATTTCTGTTTTCAACTCATGCATTTAATTAGGGTGGGGGGAGCGGCTCATTCTCTTCCATCTAGGCTGTTTACGGAATCAGAATTGCACCTCCACCGTGTCAGTAGCTGTTTTTCCTTCAGGGCCAAATTGATGATGACCTAGTATGGTTTCCCCTGCAGGGGGAAGAGTAGCCAGGAGGGGGCAGGGTTTTGATCACAGTAATATCCTGTGAATAAAGTGTTAAGCAGTGCTTTCCGTGCTCCAGTCTGATTTGGAGCTCTTCACAGATGCGTTAAAGTCAAACCAAGAATAGTTGTGAAACAGTTTGTATGCTTCCATGCTTCTTCTGGTTTGGCCCTGAAAGTCTCTAAGATGTTGTGTGGTTAATTTCTTGTTCTTAAAAAGTTCCATTTGCAGTGTGCGTTTTAATCATAAGCAGCTATATTTGCTAGGTAGGAAAATGTCAGTTTGATCCCACAGTAGGCCATGGGCTTACTTCCACCCAGTGCTTCTCTGTTCGGTAAATGCTAAGGGGATATAAATGAGATTGGGTACCTCATTTGTTTGCCGTTCTCTTACAAATTCATCCTTACTTTAATTCGCTAACCTGCTTTTTCTCAAGAAGTTGGAGATGGTTCCATTTTGCTGCCCAATATCAACAGTGCGGAAATTAGTATCACCAACTTCAGAGCTACCTCTTCATACATCACCACATTGTCAATATTTCCCAGATCTATTTCCAGTTTAGGGAATAAGAAATTCTAAAACTGAGTTCTTGCCATCATCCTGATGTTTGTACAGCTAGATAAAATTCAGCGTTTGAGCACACAGTTGTGTGCGTGCTTCAAATTGTTTCAGCTTTGATTCTGGCTGTGTCCAGATCCTTCTCCTTTGCTTCATTTTGTTACATATAATTTCTCCTCAGTTTCTACCTTTGATCTACATAATGCCTCCCCCCCCTTCTTGAGGGTCCTATGCTGTACAGAGATGCCTGTACACATGTGGCGCCTTAACCAAGGAGAGGTGGTTGTTTTTCACCCTTAGAGAAGTCTTGAAGCCCACCTCTAATTGTAAACATCTTTGCTGCTGTGAGATACCTTGTGGCTTTAATTTTTCTTTGCTTTTTCCATGTTTGTGCAAGAAACAATAAGGACGTAGGGCAATAGCCAACATTGAATGGCCCTTCTGCCACCCACACATACAAATATTCATCTGCTCCTGAGGGTCTTCTAACTTTCTGGAGCAGATTTAGAGGGGGAGTGTAGAAGGATTGCAGGGGGCAGGGAATTTTTTTGTCAATTGTGTCAATTTGGCTGGCGGATGTACTGTTGGATTTCATCCCTAATCTCAGTACAGCGCCTGCAATTTATAAAGCACATTGTGCTTTCTAATTGCAGTGCAGATTGGTGGATTGTGAGGTGGGCTGATCAAATTGGTGGGGAAGGGGTTAATAAAGTAAGAGGAGAAGATCACAGCGTAACACTAAGAATAACTCCAGATCCAAACACAATGCAGTACATGTTGTGTTTTGTTCGTTCTTTTCTACTGTGTTGTGCATTGTTGGTGTTTGAGGGGAACTGTGAAGAGAGACCTAGCCAGGTGTATGAGTGCAGAAGGTCCTTAGGTATGCCAACTAACCATGTAAAAACCAACTACTTTGTATGCATGTTTCGAAGGAGTAAGTTGCTCAGTCAGGTGAATTAAAGCACCCTGATCTCTGGAAAGCATGCTAGTTGGTTGCTGAACTTTCTTTTCTTTTCCAGGGCCCAGTGGCCTTCAGCCAAATGTAAAGCTAGCACCTATTACTGTCCATGACTCAGACAGTGAAGATGAGGATGAGAATACAGCCACCTCAAGATCCTGTATTACAAATAGCATTGCACAAAATTACTCAGATGGAGAGGAGAGAGTCAGAGATTCAGTGGAAATCCGGGAGCCCTCAGGTGAGAATTTTCGCTTCTTCATACATGTCGTAAAAATATTCCTTGTTGTGTTACAAAGCATAAAATGCACAAACAAGTTTTCTATGGAATGTTGTTCACAGTGGTTGTGGTTCAGCTTTAGAAAGATAGATAGATTTCCCTCATGTCCATTTCTGTTGTTCTTTCCATATTTCTGCAGATCAGCTGCAAGAGTGATGCCTTCTTACTTGACAGTGGTGGTGTAGTTGCCACCAAAACCACTTGTGTGAGGGAGCTCTGCTGTAATTGAAATAGGCTACTTGGTATTCATAGTCCCTTTGATCACAGTTATTGGGTGATTTCCATCAATTGGATTGCGGTTCAATTTGTAATTCCAAATTGTACAACAGTTTGATTCTGGTTTGTGTTCTGTGGTTGGACTATACTGCAGTCCCCCAAGTTCATACATAATGAGGAATTGAATTCTAAAGTGAATTGCAATCCTTTTTGCATGTAGGCTCATTCAGAATTGACTGAACAACTTCAAAAGCTTTGGATGAAAACTTCCACATGTTTTGCTAAGATTTGACAGGCTAAGCATCTGTAATGTATTTCTCTAGCAGATTCCTGAGGGATTTGATCCCAGTTACCTTTATTTCTTCACGGCTTGTGTCTTTCTTGCACAGCCTCCCTGCAATCTAAAGTGGGGACAAGGCACATCAGCAAAATATGAGGCAGGAGGCCAGGATACTGTAGACATTTTACTGTTCCACAAGCCGTACCTTCTGGTCAAAAAGTATGCCAGTGTAAACTTGAGGGGTAAGTGCATCAGGGGTGGGTTGGGGCGCTATCAACATATCTTTTGAACAACTTAGTCCAGGAAGAAAGGAAATTATTTGAAAACTAAGATTCTCATAAATAAATGGCAGGGCTGTAAATGTTTCTTGTTAACTAGGTAGCTACCGTAAGAAGAAATTAGGTGCAACAACTAATTTGAGCCTGTTGAGCAGCTTGACTGTGTGCAGTACAGTGGGTCAGATTCAACTAAGTAGTGCCACCGGTGGAAGTGTGCACAAGGACTTCTGCTAGCACAAAAGACTTCCCCATTCCTCCCACCCTGCCTCCAGTTAGCCCTGGGCAGGGAAGGAACCCCCAGAACCATAGGCAGGGGGAGAAGAGGGCAGATCACTCCATCAGACAAGTAGAAGTGCTTGTGCTGACAGAGCAGTCTGCTTAGTGCTACGTTGAATTCCTCCCAATATGCTTAAACATACTGATTCAAGGCGTGAACCTCTAGTAAGTGAAGTAACTCAACATATCTGCACAATATCTTTTCCTGCTTGGAATAATGTTGCAACAGTCGCAGCAGGTGTCTCACCAGGTTGTCTGGGGTGTGTTGATAACTAACAGGGTGCGTTTCCATGACTTTCTATCACATCGTAGCTCTCTTCCCTTTCGTCCTTGTTGTTGTTGCAGTGAGCGGTAAAGGCAAAGCTCCGCTGCGGAAGAGGTGCAATGCCAGCCGGGTGAAACTGTTTCTTTCTGAGGAGAGCAGCTGCGAGAAAGGCTGTCAGGTCACCAGTGAGCAAATTAAAGCGGATATGAAAGCGGCCAGTGACGTGACAGCGGAAAGGAACAAAAGCAAGGATTGTTACCCTGGTTGTGGTGGCGGCACTGGGCCTCCGGGGGCCTCGGACACTGCAGCGTCTCCAAGCCCAGATGGTATGAAAACGGCTGATAGCGGCAGTGACGCTCCCTCCGCAGCAACAGAGGACTCTGGGAAGTGTCTCTGCAAGAGTGAAAGCTCCAGCGAGAGGGACAGTGAGGAGAAGCCATTGTGCTCCAGGTGTTCCTGCTATATGCCCCAGAACCAGCAAAGGAGGACTAATGGCGTCTCGGGTGGCGAATGCCCATCTACCAGTGGAGCTTGTGGTATGAATGGGCCAAATGTGAGAGGGGCAGAATTCTCCCTAAGAACATTACCAAACTGTGGCTCTTCAGGAGAGGCCAGCAATGGGAGGACTAATGAGAGAGTCTGTGGGACTGCTAATGAGGAACGGAGCCCTCCTTCACAGCAAGGGAGATACGAAATGGAATATAATGAAGATTACCCTCGCAGGCCTCTCACGAGAGCCAGAAGCAGACTTTCCCATGTGCCTCTGGTGTCTCAGTCAGGTATGGTTTCATTTATCCAAGTTTTGCATCAAAGCAGTCTATTATTGTCAAAGAAGGGCGAGGACCAGCCACATTATCGTAATGTCAGAGCAGAAATGCCATTTTCTCTCTGTTGTTCTTGTGTTGGTTTGTTTTGGGTGTTGATAATTGAGCACTGGCTCTTTGAGAGAGTATTTTTTTGTGGGGGGAGATTCCTTGAAATACAAATACTTATAAACTGATTTGAAGCCTGCTTTCAAAATGAAAACATAAGCTTACTGATAGCTACTTGGTGAATATTGACTGGATTCTGTGATCACATAAGCCTTTGAAACTTCTCACCACACCTAAATCATATTGTTTCTGGTATATGTTTTTTGAAAGCGTAGAGCAGTTCTATGCTGGGTGCAGCCATCTTAGGTGATGGCCCATCCAGGCTCTGGGATGCAGAACAAGTCCAAGTCTTCCTTCCAGTTCTTGAGCTGGAGACTGGGAGCGTTGCTGAGTGTAAGCAGAGAGCAAAAAGAAACTTCTGGCTCGGAACTGCATTAGATCGGTGCAGATGCCACATTTATAGCCGCTTTCAGGAAGTTTTTATGAATACCTTCCAGTTAGGAGTTAGTTCCAGGAATCAGGGCTTAACTGGTATTTCACCCATGAGAGGGAGCAACCTTCTGCTGAGGCT
Source organism: Podarcis filfolensis (assembly GCF_964270895.1). Lineage (NCBI taxonomy): Eukaryota > Metazoa > Chordata > Lepidosauria > Squamata > Lacertidae > Podarcis > Podarcis filfolensis. Next base: position 75,003,398 of record NC_139605.1, on the reverse strand, counting down.
TTGTTTGGCACATAAATGGTAGGTTCAGCAGACTTGTCACCCAGCTCCCATTACAAAAATATATATTTACATAAAACATGGTTAAAATAATTGCAAGAAATTTAGGAACATATTTAATGAGAGCAGTGCAAAAGTCATATATTCTAGAACAGTTTTATAAAAAAATAATAATTACTTCTCTCTCTATTCCATTTATCCTATAATCACAAGGTAATATAACTCCAAGCAAAATTAAATCAAAAGGATCGCTATTCCTTAACCTGATTAAAGGCAGGACTGATTCAGACTCGCTCCTAAATGTGTGCTTGTCAAAAACCCGTTAGATTCCAGGAAATCATTCATTTTCAGTCGTTCCTATCAGAAGAGATATTTTTCTTGCTGCATACTTCTTCTCAGAGCAGTTTCCCTTAAACATAGCAAGACCAGATAATGACTTCCAATTCAAGGTGATTCTTTCCGGTTTGGGAGATCATCAACTAAGGTCAGAGTCTTTCACCCAGAAAGACTCATTCGCAAGACACCAGTCGAGTGACGCTATCAATCAGATTGGCTCAGAGGATGGCTCCCGCTGTGACATAGGCATGGTTGCTTTTTCTCTGCGCCTGTTGAGGAGGTGGAGCTTCAGCCACCAAGCAGGCAGAGACTGAGCTGGAAGGGCATAGAGAAAGCTTGTCCCTTAGAGCTGCCCTGAGGTTCCAGCTACCTGGTAGAGGCCGAGACAAGCTTTTGTTGCTCCATACAGCTCTGAGTAGAAGAGGAATGGCGGAAGGTACGTTGTCATGACCCAGCAGGCAAAAAGGCAGGGAAAGCTAACACACTTCCACTACCCATCACCAGCTTTGGTTTGTGCCAGATCTCATGCTACTTTTCAGAGATGCAGCTTACGTTTGGGAGCAAGATGCTGCCCCTTAGGGTGTCCAGGTGGCCTCAAATTGTAACTTGTTGGCCCTGGTCATATTGATGTTCATGTGTGTGCAAAGCAGTTGGGAAGATCATGTTGCATTTCTGCTTCTGCTCACTGCAGCAGTAGGCCTACATTCATCCCAAGTTAACATTCTGTTGACCTTTGGGGCACATTCTGCCATACCAACATGCAACTACATATGTGTACCTTTAAGCGATAGTGCACGTTTCTTAATGTGAATTAATTATCCTGTAATGCATTTTGTCTACCCACTTTGAATGATTGATGGGTGGAGTTTCCCGTTGTTGTTGTTGTTGTTGTTGACAACATGTAATATGGCAATCCTACTGCATGTTTTGTTTGAAAGTAACAGCGTAAGCACATGTGTACTCATGTTCATTCTGCCTCCATAGTCTAAGGCTTCCCTTCATTTTACCCTCCAAAATTCAAGTGCTTATTTGGTGAGGCACGTCTTGCTTTCGCAGGTCTTTGGTTTGTTTTCCAAGAGTAAAATTACTTTGGGGGAGTGGGAAGAATTTGCACACGAAAGCTTATACCAAGAACACACACACACACATACACATATATTTCAGAAATTATCAGTTTCGTATTCTTTGCTTTAAGTACTTTGAATTATAGTAGTTAAAATAATTAATTTTGTTCAGCATCGATACATGAAATATTGAGATTTGCTCCTTTTCTCGGAGTGTTGAAAGGATCACTGCTGTTTTATATGGTGGGAGGAAAAGGGTGATGGTAACCTAAAGAAAAATATTGGTTATTAAAACTGAAAAACAATAGTCACTAAACCTCACTTGGTTTAGTGACTATTTAATGATTGTTTGTTATTTAATGATTAAGGTCTATTAATTTTATTACAACCTAAGCTAGAGGTTTCCCTAATCAAAATAACTTCTTACATGTTGTCTGTAATTCTGAGAGAGCCAACATTGTGCCCTCCAAATGTTGTTGGGCCCCAGCTCCCATTAGCTTTGATGATTGTGGTTGATGGGGGGGTGAGAGTCCCCCAACATCTGAAGGGTGCTGTATTTAGGTGGGTTTTTATTTTTATTTTTTTAAAAAAGAAATGCAAAGGAAATTCATGCTTTGAAATTATTCTGCACTTCTTTTAACTTAACATTTATTGAAATATTTAGCAAATGGCTATTTCTGCTTATTCCCTGCATATAACAGGGAAAATTAGACAGCAGGGAAAGGAAACATTTCAAAAAGAATGGGAAAAAATTATGCCATATATAGGAAAGATAAGATGAAATAGTGAAACCAGTAGAATTGGAAATAAACCTCATAACGGGAAAGATTAAGAAAAGTGATGGATAATGAAAATAATAAGCAAAATGTATAAGGAGATTACCGGTAATATAACTAACAGTAGTTGTAAATGAATACAGACAGACAACAAGAATTGTATAAACAGGAGGATTTATTTGTTTATGGATATACTATGGACAAATATGGAAAATGAATAACAATATACAAAATGGATGAAAATAATGTGATAAAATTATATGTGATATAAAAAAAACCAGAAGGAAGGAAGGAAGTCAGCGCTTAGGAGTAAGTATAAATGTAAAATGCAACACATTATGTGTATGTGGAGTGTGTAACCGGAAAACTAATAAAGATTATTTGGAGAGAGAGAAAAGAAATATTTAGCAAATGAAGACTGTAAAAACTGAGGTTGCTGATGGCTGTATTTTAGTGAATTAAATATTCGCTAAAACAATCTAGTTGCCTTTTTGAGATCTCTTTGGACAGAATCCATCAAAATGTTGTTTTTTTCTTCTCCATCACATATTAAGTAAAACAACCCTAATCATTCAAAGCTATATAAAATCTAGATAAAAGTGGCTGTATTCCTCTGAGCAACTCTTTTTCTTTTTCACCTATTGAATTTGTTTCATGTAATATCCCAATTATAAGACTTGTTTTTGAATGGTGTGTATCTGTAACCACAGTGCTTTTTTTACTGACATTTTCTGGCCATCTGAGTGTGGTGCCTGTTGACCTTGTTCTGCAGGGGCCCTGCAGACTTCAACAAGGCTGAGCCAAAGGCGAACTGAGAAATAGACTTTTTAAAATAAATAAACATTTATTCAAAAGTTACAGTACATTTTCAATCAATATATCCCCTCCACAGACACATCTGTGACGGTGGTGGCATTAAAATATCCTGTTGTACAATAAAAGAGAAAAAGGGAGACATGATGCACAGCATATCATCAGCTGTGTCCCATGCCCAAGTTTTCCTATTGAAGACACACTTATCAAAAGTTACTCAGCAAAATTAGTGCCCAAGTATATTTCCTATGTGCTTCCTTATTACCCAAAGGAAGGATGTATTGTAATTCTAAGGAAATTAGGAATCCTAAATTATTATTTCTTCAATGAACTGTGTTTCTGTGGTTGTTATTTTTAAGTAGTGTAGTCCATCTCCCCCCCCCCCCTTCCTGGGGTGCTAAAAGTACAATGACTTCTCCAAGCACTGCAATTCTCAAACCGTTTTTCTTCTTCCTTGCTGTATGCAGGCAGGGAGATGATATTTATGCCGCATGTCCCCTTCTCTTGTCTGCTTCAGTGAGCAGAGCTCCTGTAAATGTCACTTCCCTGCAGGTGTGCAGACCCAGGGTAAATATGCATTGGACGCGAATCTAAACAGAAAGAGCGCATAGGTCCTAATACCGAACTTTCCCTTCTCAGCTGTGCCCCTTTCACACCATCCAACCACATTGGTTGTTTATATTTTGTTTTAATGGTTTTTTATAACCTTTCAACAATATCTGAAAAAAATACCACGAGGAACTAAGTCTTTTCATGTCTTCATCTAAACCACTATTTAGACAAATATTTTATTTTTGTAATCCGCTGGACTACTAAGGCTTTGTATTTTCCTGCAGTGGTAGAAGTAGTTTCAGACTTACATAGGTAGATGATTCAAAGCTAGAGGCTGGAGCTAGAGTTTAGATAAGTGGAATTCATTTAGCAAGATGCTCCCACTGGCAGTAGGGTGGGAGGCATCTTTGTTCTGAGGGCTCTTATTCCTTGCCTCCCAGAAACTGTTCTGGATACTTGGGGGATCCTTTAAAATGAGCCTTTGTTCGCAGAGGGGCAGATCTCAACCCAACCTTAAGGGTTTAACACTATTTGTTTGCGCTGTTGTAAGTCCTACCACCGCCTGAACCTCACCATGTTTCACTTTGGTGTAAGTTCCACTGAGCCCAGTTAAGGCTTTTTTTCTGCTAAATATGCTTCAGGTTACAGTCCTAGAGCAATTCCAAAATCTACATGAGGGCAAGGCGTTCATTAGTTCAGCCCAAATGACATGAAGTACTGTGCAAGTTTTTGTGTGCTCCAGGACCTCTTTATCAAACTTAGATAGTTGAACATATGCTTATTTGGATTTTGTTTGTGTGTGTGTGTATGTGTACACACACACACACACACACACACACACACACACAATACAATATATAAGTGTAGCAAAATGTATTCAGTATAAACCGAAAATAACAACAATTACTAAACACTGCAGGCCAGCTACTTCCAAGACCCTCATTAATCTAAGAAACCATTCACAATGACTCTGCAATTCCTGTTACAGCTGCTCACAAATAAGAAATGTCCAATCTTTTATTCATTTGTTTTTGTTCCCAGAAGCGACCAAACCAAAGCCCAGGCATTCAGTGAAGCGAAAACGGACGGCCGACAAGTCCACAAGCACCAGCGATCCTGTGATTGAGGATGACCATATCCAGGTAAGGCCTTTTTGAGCCCCAAGCTGGAAACCTGTGCCATCTTGCTGACAGCCTAGATGGATGAATGCCCCTAAATGCTGCAGAAAATGTTTTGGTTCAAGGTCTACTCCGCAATTGACTGTATTTTTTTAAAAGGGCACTGTCAAACTGAAAAATCACATTCTGTCTTAAGGGGATAGCAAGCAAATTCTTCGGTTTCATTTCAACAGAATTTACTGCAAGTTCTTTGTGTGCAGTGCATATCTGGCTTGTAGTCTGAGTATCTTTGCTGCTAAAGACCAGCAGGCAAGGAGGAAGAAGTTCCTCTAGTAGAATGGTATGTCAGTCGATCCCTTTAACCATCCTGCTTGAGTCCCGTCAAATATTTCCACATCATTATGTTATGATGTTGCTCACACTCTGCAGAAGATGCTAGTTGCCCCGATTTCACCACCATTGGTAAATGTTTTGTTTGTCTGTATGTGTGTGGTTCATGTAGTGGTCTTTAATTTTGAAAATTAATTTCTCCAGGTTCTTACACTGAAATCAAAAAACCTTGTTGGGATCACTTTGACAAATTGTGGCATAACAGATCTAGTGCTGAAAGACTGCCCTAAAATGATGTTTATTCACGGTATGTATACTTTAATTGTAATTGTTGATGCCTGGGAAACTTGTATACATTTTCATCAGACTTGGGACATCTCCAGATGCACCACAGGGTTTCCTTGTTTAATTTTCTGAACATAATGGACTCTAGCCATTGTGTCCCTCTGCTCACAGAAGGCTCTTCAATCTAGCAGAGGCTTCTATGAATGGAAGAGATATTTTCATTGATTGTTTCCTTCCTTCTGCTCTCCCTTGAGGGGAAAAGTCTGATCCAGTGGGTTGGGGAACTCTCAAATAGCATGGGTGGTAGTGCAGTGGGAGAAAGGGGAAAGTGCAACAACCACATCCCTCCCCTGGAGCAAAGAGCCTTTCACAAACCAAGAGGAGATAGTTGGAAACAACCCTATCCATTTCACCAGCTATACTCCATGCTGTAACCCATGTGTTGGTAATCATGAAGTCGGGTTTCTGTAACACTTGCGATGTGGGGTTGCCCTAGGACCAGGTTTGGAAGCTCCAACTGGTGCTGAATGCAGCAAGAGAGCATCTGGCCAACAATATATGACATCATTGTTAAAACAGTTGCACCTGCTGCCCATCTGCTATAGAGCCAGGTTTAAGGTCCTTGTATTAATTTACAAAGCCCGGAACAACTCTGGTCAAAGCTACCTCATGGATCACCTGAACCATTATATCTTAGCTCAGTCACTGAAATCATCAGCAGGAGCCTTGTTGATCATTCCCCCATTTGGTGACACTCATTTGACAACAAGAAGAAACTCTGCCTGTAGTGTCATTGGCCTGGTATTGTGGCATCCTCTACCAACAGAGATTCAGCAGGTGCCTTCTGTGCCAACTTATAAATGCCTGCTGAAAACCTTTCTATTCCACCAGGCTTATGCAGGCAATTAAGAATACATCTTTCCACAATAGTGAGCTGATTTCTGATTTTTACTTTTTGATAGGGTTTTTAGTGTATGGTTTTGTGTATGATTGTTGTAAGCGTCTCTGATATTTTTAATGAATGTAATTTTTAAAAAAGAAAATAAATGCTTGAGTAATGACTGCTGTTAAGCTTTCACATTCCAGATAGGGTTATAATTTTGGGATAGGAGGAGTTGTCAGTGCTTCTAGATTCCTGGCAGCTTCATTTCCCAACCTAATGGGCTAAAGGGTGTTCTTTCTTTTCCTTTTTTCTGGGCTATCAGAATTTTTCTGCATAATGATAGAACAGGGAGGTGAAAAAGATAAGACAGCAGTGAAGACATAAGGCATAGACATAGTCATACTTCTCACTTTTTATGCTTTTAGTTTTCATTTCCTAATTTTACCCTAGGAGAACAAATAAGTGCAAATTAAGATTTTATTGTTCCTAAATGCATACAAATTGGCAATAAGACAACACAGCCTTTCCAACATTTGTAATGTGGTAGGTTGTCTGTGGCCATAGGCCATACCCTAAACCTAAATACATTATCTTACGGTCTTCACAATTTTCTTGTCCTGGAATATGTAGCCACCAGATGCCGCGTACTTAAGCACTTGAAGGTAGAGAACGCGCCAATTGTCAATCGATTTGACTATGCTCAGTGCAAGAAATTAAATATGGATCAGGTACTGGATCAGATACTGCGGATACCACCAGAGAGAAACCGGATCATTTACCTTCGTCCAATGCAGCAGGTAGTCAGATGGATTTCATTTACTCAAATCTGTTTGTATTCCTCAACATCTGAGTCTTGTCCATCCCCCCCTTTTTTTTAAATGAGAAATTTGCATGTCTAAGTGGGTTGTATGCAGTGGTGCTGCATTATCAGAAAACAATTCTGCATCAGGTTTTTCTTAATCCTCACTACTCTGATAAGCTTCCAATGGCACCCCAATAAAGCTGCTCCTGAGAACTTCAGAACCAAATGGGATAAGGTGCAGAAGTATTGGGGATAAATGAAAATCAGGTGCCCTGGTAAGTCTCCTTTTTGTAAGTGTTGGCAGAGCTTCATTGGAAAACATGTACAGAATCTGTTCATCATATGCATGCTATTTTGTTCCTTGCAGCTTTCTCAAAAGAGAAGTATGGCATATTTTATCAGGAAACTTGGAGTGGTGATAGGACACAGCTTGTAGATTATGTCACTGTACTTTGTTCTTTTATTTTGGTTATATTCCATGTTGTACCTTTTTTCCACAGGTTGACACACTGACTCTAGAACAGAAGATATTTAGTGGTCCCTACCCATACCACATCTGTGTAATTCATGAATTTAGTAACCCTCCAAATGTTCGTAACAAAGTGCGCATTCGCAGCTGGATGGACACAATAGCAAACATTAATCAGTAAGTCTCTCTCTGAATAGAACTGTAATGGATAAATATATATCTGTGAGTCAGAAAGGTCCTATGCTTCTCTCCCCCCACCACCCCAAGGATGTTGTTGGATTCCAATTTCCACCAGCCCCAGCCAACATAACCAACAGCCAGAGATTTATGGGAGTTTTATTCAAGCAAGAACTGCAGGTTCCCCTCCCCAGCTTAGTGTGATGTAGACATCAATCCTTTTCGGAATCGTTTAAAAGCTGATGGTGTTTTGAAACATCGGCGTATTCATTGTATTTTTCTTGTGTGAATGTAGTGATTCATCTTAAGTTTTATTCTGTCTAATCCTCATATCTATAAGGGGTCTTCCTTATGAGCCAGTGGAATGAGAGTAGGTTCAAGTCCAATAACTGTTGTCCTCATTATATTATCACAGCCTTGTAAGTTACTCCACCCACCCCCCAGGTACTAGCCTGTTTTTTACTCTTAGGAGGGCCTGCGTTTGGATGTACAGAGCACGCCATCGCTCCTTTGTCTGCCTCTCTTATGAGTGAAAAGCAGGCATGGGAAACATTCTGAAGGCTATGAAGGCTAGAAATGAGTGATTCCTCCTTCCTCCACAGGCCCATTTGGGTTCTATCTCCATCACACAGAAAAGAGCTTCACCTACTGCATACCCAACACGTAGAAACCAAGCATGCTAATGACAAAGCACATATTGCTTTGTCCCTTCTCCTCCATCTCCCTGTGTTTCTATGCTGGACATGTGGTGGGGGTGTCCTGTTCATCTAGCGTAGGAACCAAGCAGAGGAGTTAGAGAATGGCTTTTCCATTTGCCACTGGCTTACTATATTTCTTTGCTAGGTGTGCAGGAGGTTTGTCTGCTGAGTGTCCAGCAAAGAAATACAGAATACTGGCAGCAGAAGGAAGGCACGCTCTGTCCTCTGCTATCAGCTCTCTTGCTTTCTGTGCTGGGATATTCAGGAGGGAGCATCACTTTCTGGGGCCAGCGGGAGATGAAGTGCTTCCACCAGCATCCTGCTTGGTTTCTCCACAGGGCAGTATTAATCTGTGTTCCCGCTTGCACCCCAGTGAGTAAAGTGTAACTAGCGAGAAGGACCAGAGGCTCAAGATCGTAGCAGAAGCAAATTAAATGGTTTATTGATCCAAAATGCTCAACACGGGAACAGTAGGGAATTAACATTGCAGGTCTGCAGTACAGAAATAACAAAACATGAATTCAGGCAGTATGAGAATCAGAGATAGGAACTTAATAGGAACCAGCATAATAATGGCATTGACAAAGCAATCAGTCAAAGCAATTTGAAAGGCATCCTAAGCCTATAACTCCTTGCAGCTCAGATTGATGTGTTTGCTTTTTCAAAACCCTTCTAAGTTTCCTGATCATTGAAAAACTCCGTGTTGCAGAGTAAAGTCCATAACCAACAATGCAGTGCTGAGGGTGCAGGGGAGGAAAGGGTGAATAAAAGATCCTTTTTGTGAACTGGAACAGCAAAAAGGAGGCAAGACAGGAGGCAGGGAATAAAACTAGGAAATAAAAACAAATGAATGAAATGGGGTGAAATGTAAGGCTTTCTGGAAGTGAGTCTGAATAGAGATTGGGTCAACTTTTTTCACCTTTTATGTCATTTTGGGTACGGAGTCAGCAAGTGGATTTGTAGATTATTCAGTCTTTTATGGGTGCCCCACAGTTCTTCTGCTGTAAAGTGTCACCAATGTCTCTTCATCTTCTTATGCCTTTGTAAGCACATTCCACCATCTCCAAGGTTGTAAAGAATTCGTTATTCGCCATGTCACAGATGTTTCTCCGCCTCTTACCAAAGTGTCCCTGTTACCAACAAATAACATTAGGGTAGTCACTCTCTGCATCAAGAAAATAAGTCTCTTTGATGTCAACAGGCAATTAGACTTCCAAAGAAGTTACACTGAGCCTAGACTTTTCCACTGTTGTCATCTGTCTTGGTTGACTATTACTGCTGTGGGGCTCTCAGAATCCAGTGGTTCCTTGGGCCTAACAGATCCCAGATTTATAGGCGGGGAGGATGCAAAGTACCCTCCTCCACACACAGCATAGAAATGCAGTGGGCTGCCAGAGGCGGAGTTAATCTCTTTTTTGGTACCCCCCCCCCCCCGATTGTGAAATTCCTGGTCACCTATGGTGACCAGCCAAGTGGTTAAAAACAAAACTGGATTATAACGTCTCTTTCTCAGACAGAATTCCATGGTTCAGATATTCCATATTTCTCAGATAGAATTCCATGCTTACTCATATTTGTTGTACTTGTTTTCCCCCTCTAGAGAACTTATTAAATATGAGTTCTTCCCTGAAGCTACGCGAACAGAAGATGACCTGAAAAAATATACAAAGTACCCCTGGGGGAGAGACATGTACACGTTAGAAGGTGAGCATTATGGAGACATTTACCGGTATATTCTGTTTCTCAAGAAAATACTTGTTTGAGTTCCAACAGATATCAGGGTAGTTGAAGTCTTCCATGCCATGACTATATTTATTTATTATTTTAAAATTTCTATTCCACCCTTCATGCAAGGATCACAGGGCAGTTTACAATATAAAAACACAAAATACATTACATCATAACGAACAAAAACTATGACATCCCCCGATGCAGCTTAAAAGGCCATAGATTGTTAAATTAGCCAAAGGCCTTGAAGAAGAGGAATGCTTTTGCCTGGCACCTAAAGATATGTAACAATGCACCTGTCACTCAGACTCATACATAAGATGGATTGAGTAACTTTATCCAAACCTGCATTACACTCAAGTAGGATGCAAAATCAGCTCAGTCAGTGCTGTGAATCAAGTACCTAAATTGGCAGAACAGCAAAATTTCTGTGCACTCTTTAGCATGAAAACCCCATAAAGTAGGATAGCATTGTATTTGTTGCATGAACAAGTAAAAAATACACCAGATAAGCAATTGTTTTAAAGCTTATAATTGCTACTGCTTATTTTCCATTTTAGGGACGCGGGTGGCGCTGTGGGTAAAACCTCAGCGCCTAGGACTTGCCGATCGCATGGTCGGCAGTTCGAATCCCCGCGGCGGGGTGCGCTCCCGTCGTTCGGTCCCAGCGCCTGTCAACCTAGCAGTTCGAAAGCACCTCCGGGTGCAAGTAGATAAATAGGGACCGCTTGCCAGCGGGAAGGTAAACGGCGTTCCGTGTGCTGCGCTGGCTCGCCAGATGCAGCTTGTCATGCTGGCCACGTGACCCGGAAGTGTCTTTGGACAGTGCTGGCTCCCGGCCTATAGAGTGAGATGAGCGCACAACCCTAGAGTCTGGCAAGACTGGCCCGTACGGGCAGGGGTACCTTTACCTTTACCTTTATTTTCCATTTTGGCTATTGTATGTCTCCTTTTTGAATGTTTGGTAATCTGCTCTAGGAAGGCACCATCCAAGTCCTTGGGTGTCTGTAGCAGTAAGGTCACTGTTCTTTCTCCTACCATTTTTACCCCATATGCTCTCAATCTGCCTTCCATGCTCCAATGGATTTCTTCACAAGTGGACACATCCTTTACATATAATGCTCCTCCTCCTCCCTGTTTAATCTATTCCTTTTGAGCAGGTTATACCCCTCAATTTCTACATCATCTCATGTGTGATGGTCAGGTGTGTACAGAGGTGGCAGACCCAGTGGGTGCACTCAGTCTATCCACCTCAATGCACACATCTTACCACTGAACAAATACATGCACACACATTTTTCCATAGACTGGCCTCAAAGGCAGTTGTAGGTTGAACAGAGGGGATTACAGCTGACGAAGCAGCATGAAAATTTCCTTATTCTCTTTCCAATTGCCTTTGCCATAGGTGTTGTGGATGGTGCCCCGTACTCTATGATAACGGATTTCCCCTGGTTGAGGTCACTCAGAACAGCTGAGCCTAATGGCTATGCCAGATATGACTTTGAGGATGATGAAAAAAGTAAGTGAATGCAAATATCTTTACTGATGTAGAACATTTGTGCTGCCCATCTGCTCAAAACATACCCAAAGCAGTGCCCACCTTTGACATTCAGTAAAGCTTCATTGAAATGAGTGGCTTTCTGAGAGAAGGCCTTAAGTTCCTCCTTATTCATTCCGATCTGGGAGTGAAGCTTTGCTCTGTATTCCAGCAAGTCAGCAGTTACATTCTGCTAGGGCTCAGGGCAGACTCTGGAATGCACTAAGGTATGAAAGGCAAGTTGTCAACATCAGGTGAAGACAATTTTATTTAGAAGGATATTTCCTAACTGCTGAGTAAGGTAAGGTTATATATGGCAAGGGTGGGGAACCTTTTTCATATGGAGGGCCATATTTCTAGGCAACCTTCCATGGGCCACATACCAGTGGTGGGTGGGGCCAAAGTCAAAGGAATAGTTAATGTAAATCTTATCATTGTACAGTAGACTCGTTTTATACATACCGTTTCCTGTCCTCCATCCATGCAAGCAAGAGTCAATTAGAGCTCAAGGACACATTCCAGCTAGGCAGAAAACATGCAAGGAGGACTGACGAGGTTAGATGACCTCGAGATGCTTTCTAGTTCTATTGTTCTCCAGTTCTGTGGCAAACAACACTAAAGCAATGAAGCTCAGTCATGAGAGAAAGCAGGTTAAAAAGTGTTGCAGGATGTGCTTGGGTGAAAAGAGAGGACAGTCACACATGCCCTGTTGACAGCAGTTGCTTCAAATGAGGGGAAAGTTTATGTTAAAGTCGATGTTGTGGACCAGGGTCACCAGCATGGTGTTCATGGCAGCAAGGTTCCCTCTCTCCCCTTCCCCACCAAAACTTGGCTTGAAAGAAGCACTCTGTTGTACCCAGCAGAAGAGGCTCTGGTGTCCACAATGCTTTTTCCAGTTTTCTCCAAAAGGATGGTGACCCCTGTGCACTATTAGGCTAAATGGAATAGCCATATATTTTTTTCCATTTCTTTGTATTGCTTACACTTCAGTTTGAATGTTTGATGCTTATGCCTGAGAAAATACTCCTTGCTTTTTAAAAGCGAGTATAAATTCCATGGTTAATTCCTTTTGCTTCTATTTTCTTTTTCTCTCTATTTTTAGCTACTATTTATGCTCCCCGAAGGAAAGGACAGCTATCAGCTGACATCTGCATGGAAACCATAGGCGAAGAGATCTCTGAGCACCGTCAAATGAAGAAAGGTGTCTTCCAGAGGGTGGTAGCCATTTTCATCCATTACTGTGATGTCAATGGGGAGCCCGTAGAGGATGATTACATCTGACGGGATCAGGCTGCAGCCTTCTAGCCCTTCCTTCCTTTTGACTGGCGTCGCCGGCAAAGAAAGCAAGTGGATTCCTTCCACTTACCTTAGTGCACTGAGAGGTCTTGGAACTTGTGTGCTTCACAATTGCCCCAATGCCTACTGGGACAGAGTTTGTAGCAAATGTATAATGAGAAGTTGCATTGTACACTGAGGACTCTACGTAGAAAAAAAAAATCCTGAAGTTGACTTTATTTCATATGTTTATATTAAGAAATGTAATTTAAAGTTCCATTTTAATGAAGGCAACTAATTATGGCAAGGGAGAAAAGTTTGAATTTTTTTTAGCTCATTTTATTCATAGCAGTATTTTTGTTTGCCATGGGCAACTTTCCATATGCTACGTTTGGGAGTCACAGGATTCTTTTAATCTGTGCCTTTTTTTCCTCTTGAGTATCCTTAAGAATCCATTCTGAGTAAATCTGTTGAACAGTCTTTGAGTCGCATGCATTTTTCACTGGGAACTAAATCAGAGGCGCTAAGTGGGCCTATAGAAAACAGTCAGTATAAGCACAGACACACAAACTGAGAACTTTATCTTATTTCAGAAAGTTTGTGGGCCAGAGTGCAAGATAAAGCAATGCATTAAAAAATGGTTTCTGTTGCAGTTTCCTCCTCTAGGATACACTGCCTTTCTAAAAAGATGCAAATACACTTGATAAAAAAATATTGGCTAGGTTTTTATTGTATAGAATGGCAAGAAAAGAGAGGGAACTCACCTTCCAATCCCATTGTTGATATGCTATTCTGTGAATAAAAAACTCAGAATATCGTAAACCCTGAAGATGGAAATTATAGAGCAGTGCATCATCTTTTGTCTCAGTAACCTCGAGATACCAAATTATGCGAGCATTCTGGATATTTGCATAAATAAGATTGGCAGTTATGTGGAGTTATTGACACAGGAAGGTTATATAATCAAGGTTGAAGTAAAAGATCCAGCCGTTTAGTAGTAATTGGATATGAACACATTTCCTGTTCAGCAAATGGCTGGAATCTAATCTTATTTCTTCTGTTTCGTGCATCTCTAGAGAGCTTATCTCCCTGCATTTTGCTGAAAGCTGTGTTTTATGCATTAATTAATGTGTCTGAGTGAATGGATATGAAATGCAAGAGGAAAGGCTGTACAATCAAGGTTGTGTGTTCTTCGGAGGCACAGAATTCAGCACCCTGAAAATCTCCCACTTCCATGGATTTTATTTTCTTGGTGCATGCATTCATATTTAGAAGACCTTCACCCCACTGCAATTTTGAGAATGAGAAGCACCCATTCTCAAATTACAACTTCCTAACAGGGCTTTGCAGAGCCACACCTTCAGCCCTGCTGCTTATGGCAACCACAGCAGAAGGTGTGGGGCAGGACAATTGGGCAGCAGTCATATTGCCCCAACTCCCTCCCTCAGTTTAAGGCTTTGCACTAGCTCCTAGCAGCAGAGATCACACCAGCAAATAGAAAGAGGGGTTGCATCCAATGGGAAATAGTAGAGCTGGATGGAGAGACAAAGTGGGATGCAGTCCATAAAATTAAGTAATTAAAAGAGTTAATGCAACAATATTAACCTCATTACATTTAAACAATAAAATTGGCCTTGGAGAATGGCTCCCATTGCCTGCAATACCAATTTGAACTTCAGGAACCATTATGAAAGGATATTTTCAAAGCTTATTTAAAGAAAATCATAGAGAGTGTTTGCCTAACTGCCAGGATAGAATTCCATCAGGAAAGAGCCATCACAAAGATGGCTTGGTCCTTTTCATGGACCAAGCATCCAAATAGATTTTCCTGCTGGGCATCTCATTGGGTCCTCCAGTATAGAGCTGAACATATAGGTGAAGACAGTTCTGTTTAAGGCTTTGAAAGTAATCATCAAGTTCTAAAGATTTAGAACTTGAATAGCTACTGACTTTTGGTCTCTACTCTCCTGAGGACTCCCACCACCCCAACGCAACTAGTGCGGGAGCTTTGAATCAAGAGTTCCATTAATTCAAATGAGCTGAGAAAGTGGATCAATTAGAGTGAATCAATTATATTAGTTCCTAACTGTTGAGGATCTTTAATCTGCATATATTCTGCTACACATCTACTGGCAGATTAAATCACCCAGTTCGCAAGATTTGTGGACCTGCATCCCTCAGCACACATGAAACAGCTTTGCACATTTTTGATGGAATTTGTTGAGTCACTCCTAAAGCCAGCAGATTTCCTGTACTGTATAGTCCTGTTGGGCTGACATTGTGTTGAGGAATAAAGAACTAGATCAACCTATATTTACAAGTTCAGTGGAAATCAACTCTTAAAGCCAAAATATGTTCCAGACACTGTGAGGCTATACAACAGCAATTAGTTTTCCAGACCCACTGGGTGTTGATGAGACAACATGCAAAGGACATGGTGAGGATGTGTCTATTCAGATAATCATTTGGTGTGCAACTGCTTGATGGTTTCTCAATTCTGGGCTGAGGGCTAAAATTAACTTAGAATTCAGAGTCTTAACATTTCTGCCAAAGAGGGTAGATTCTGGGGATGTGGTAGCTCTCACCTCCGGCTTTGATAGGCTGAACTGACTACAAGCTGACAAAAATTAAGGGCTAGAAATCTACACTCTTAACCACTGATTGCAGTGGATGGACACACTGTCTGACCATACTGAGAGAGACTAAAAAGATGCTTACCTGAACACTTGGTACACATTTACAGTTATATTTAGACTGATGTCTCTCCAATCTTCACAGGAATTTCATGTTTATCTGCACAGCAATAAACAGATACAGATTTATTAGGTACTGTCCTTCTTATCTCTTCAAATGCAATGCTTCCCAGGTCTACCAGATTATGCCTATTGACATACCTATTGACACACTCAAGAACTCAAAAAGGTTAGTGAGAGAGAACTTACATTTTAAGAAGCCATGTTGATTCTCAGGCTCCTTAGCTCACTGGTAGATAGAAAGACAAAGGCCAGAGTTGAGAGTTGAGTGATGTGAGCTAGAAGCAGCTGGCTGGGAAGGCAGAGTGACAAAGTGATGCTTGATTTCTGTTTGAATTCAAGGCTGCAGCTATGGGAGAAGCGAGACCCTATTGGGGTGTTGTTGCTGTGATCCCCTCACTTGTAGGCTCAGATGGTATATATGTGTAAATAGAATGATAGAACTGCATAGTTGGAAGGGACCTTGAGGGTCACCTATTTCTAGTCCAACAACCTGCAATGCAGGAATCATGACCCAGACATTAAGAGTTCTGTGCTTTGCTAACTGAGCTGTCTACAAAGATACCACATTCTCTGTTGTACCTCGTTCCAAAGGAAACGCAAACCCTGGAAAAGTGCTGGAACCCCAGCAATTTTGCACCACTCGGGAGAGTGGGGGGTGGCATGCAACAGTATTAATGTGTAAGTATTTTTATGTATACCACAATGCATATAACACTATCTTTTTATGCGCTGGTTACTTTTGGAAACCTGGACTGTGCACGTGTATGCTATGTTTATAATAGTATACCTATAATAATACATACAATATGTGAAGATTGTATTTTTAGTGGAACTGGCAAAAACACAAAAACCCACATTTCTGAGATCAAGGAGTGAGATATAAATTAGAAAACATCTGCAAATAAGTTTGATATCAAGCTTTGATGATGTCCATCCCTATTTTGGGAGTATAGCTTCTAAATATAACCCCAAATAGCTGAAGAAGATCATATATGAGCATTAGAGGTAACTAACTTGAACAGTTCCGAGGGTTATCTGCCTGCATAATCTATTCCCTTTCAAATTGTGAATGGAATTCAAGCCTCAGTAAACTAAGAATGCAGTCTGCTTGATTTACCCTTTAATCTTCTGTTTGTTTAAAACTCTTCATAAATATGTTGCGAGAGAGCAGAATCTTGCATTCCAACTACAACAGGGATATCTGCAAAACATTCCTGACGTGATTGAAAGTTTTATCATTACAGATCTCTCCCTGGTACATAACTTTATTAAAACTAATGGATCTCCAAGAATAAACATAAAGGGTTTCATATTTTTGTCCAGTTGCATAAGAAGTCTCAAAAGTAGCCAGAAACTCATCTTGGTATCCAGACAAAATAAATTATAAAAAAATCCAGCTGTCAGTGCACTGCCCTGTTCCACCCCTAGATGTAGCTGCATTACAAAACTTAAATCACTTACCTGCATTGGTGTTTCGGTTTTAAAATATATAAAACTGAACAAAAATAACAGAATACTAAAGTTAGCTACAGGATCACATTTTTTTCCTGGAGCCGTACTAGAAAAACACTTTTTTAAAAAATTTTGTTGAAGATGCTTGCCTGTAATGCTGTAATCCTGACCAATTTGCTCAGAAGTAAGTCCTATTGAATTCAGTGGACCTTATTGCTAGGTAAATAGGGTTAGGACTAATACCTTTAGTAAGAATGTAGCGTGTACATATATATATATCTAGGTTCTTTCAAATGCTTACTAGTAGGTTTGGGGGTGGTTTTTTTGTGTGTGTGCCTGAAAGATGATTGTTGGAACCTATACACTGTATTTATTTGCTGGGTCCATTAATGGGAGTAACTCCTGTGAATTCATGTAAAAACCCTAACTGCCAAGCATTCACGGAGTGAAAATAAGTAGGCAAGGAAGCCCGTGCTGAAGTATTAAATTTGATTTTGCTTTGGTTCTCTGTCACACTCATGGCTCTCAGAGCTTAGGTGGAGAGAGATTATATTTTCAGTTTCATGCTTTGCAGCTGAAACCTTGGTTAGTAAACATACTTTGGTGTCTTGTATTATACTTCCTGAACAGTGTGCTGTAGTTATTGCATCAAATCTGTTATCTACCAAATAATGTTCATGGGTAAGCACAGCAGAACCACGTCACTGGTAGGAGATGTGTCATCAGAGAACTGAGTGGGCAGGTAAGATAAATCCTGCATTTGGGGAAAAGTACAACCTAAAATTCTCCATCTCTCCAGAAACCGTTATTAGGAAAATCACAGCAAGGCTGGCAGTTGTGGTGTTATCAGCCAGTCTTTTCCACCACTGATTGATTGTGAAACCTCTAACTCTAAACTCTCAAATGCGGAGTGACTGAAAGGCAGACAGCAAGGATGTAAGAACTGGCCCCAGGGGTGCCTCTTTCCAGTCTGTTTGCCTTTCAATGGTCCATTTAGTTGTAGCAGGAACACCCACAGCAGATTATGGCATTACAGAGGGAGAGGGAATTGGCCTGGGAGAAGATTGTGTGCCATTAGGCATCCCTCCCATTCATGTGCTCCCAGCTCAGTTTCCTTCCAACTTCACATGGCAGGCCCATTGTTCAAAGGGGTGGCCCCAGCTCCGTGGAACCAAGGAGGGTGGGTAGAAGGAGCAAACGAACCCTTTCCTTTGCAATGTCCTCCTCTCAGACTGCAAAAGATTTTCAGTACATTCAGTAATTGACATCTTGTCTCCATTCAATGCCACCCAAAATCTACTACCCACCACAGTACATGTGATGGTAGTGTTGGCTGTGTTATATAAATGGACTTTCTCAGCAGAGGGGAAACTTTTTCTAGATCCTTATCTCCCCAGCCCTGGAGGACCAAATCTGACAGATCTGCTGTGCTTTGAAACCCCTTGGACTTCAAAGCGCTGGGCTGTTTGAAAGCCCTTTTGCAAACAGCCCTATACTGCTCTTTGAATGTCCCCAAGCTGGTTCTCATGGTTCAAAGAGAAGCATGGGGCTGTTTGATGTTGCAGGGCAGATGACCAGTATTAAGTGTCTGAGGGCCAAAGCTCCTTAAAGTTCCACCTGACTCCTTATGCTTCACTTTTATCACTTAGAGCTCAACCATGCCTAGAAAGCACGGGGCAAATGAAAAACCTCTCGGACCAATGCTTTCTATGCATGGGATAAGCAGAAGTGTGAACAAGCCCTGATATCTGCTGATGGGAAACTTCTAGTGGTCACCTGTCATATGGCTGGCCTTCACTGGGGGCTGAGCCTTTGATATGGCAGGCCCTGTTCTATGGAAATACCTACCAGTAGAGGTTCAGCAGGAATACTCCCTGACTTCCTTTAGACATCTTCTGAAAACTGCCTTATTTAGACAGGCCCTCACAATACAAATTTAAAAATCAGATAGCAAGTGATGGGAATGACTCCTATCTAAGCCCCCAGAAAACTGCTACTAGTTAAGAGTAGACAGTACAGTCGTACCTTGTTTTGTGGCCGGGATCCTTTCTGGAGCCCTGGCCGCTAGCCGAAAAGGACGCAGGGCAAAGCGCCACGTCTGCACATGTGTGTGGAGCAGTATGCGCTTCTGCGCATGCACGAGCAGCAAACCCGGAAGTAACCCGTTCCAGTACTTCCGGGTTTGCTGCGGACGTTCACCGGAATGGACGCTAGACGAGGTGAACGGTTGCGGAGGTATTACTGTACTGGGCTAGAAAAGCAAATATCTGGTGCAATGCAGCTTCCTAGATTCCTGACTCTGTACGCATAATATTGCTAGGCTCATGCTGCTGGAAGTGAGGGATAACAAACTAAGAACATGAAGATTTGAAATACAGCAGACCTCAAAGGTGATCTGAGAAGACTCTTAACCCAGCGTCCACAGAATTGTTCTAACACGCTCAGTTGCCCTGTGGACATGTTGGGCCTTTCCATTGTTTGCACTGTACCTTTTGAGGTCTTTGTTCTGTGCTGGTGCCTTCCCTTCTTTCATTCTGTAGCAAGATTGGAGCAACAACTTCCTGGGTCACAGAGGCCAGACATGAAACTTACTATGTGCCTGGAAAGCAAACTGAACAAAAATGAAAGTTGCATTATTTGGTCTCAGAGGCAGTGCCAGGTTTTAGGAGGCCCTTGATTAAATACCTGGGGGGGGGCACTACAACTTTGGCACTTCTGGTAGACCCCCCCCCAATAACTTTTACTTTTAGTGGATGCTGCTACAGCTGTTCTTTTCCTGGTTGTTACTGCCCATCTTCTAATGGCCATCATCATCCCATTTCTCTTTCCTTTCTTACCTTTTGAGGAGGGTTGTGGGGTTGATCTTCACCCAAATGCCAGTGCCACCACCTGCCATCTCACCACTCCCATCACTACTGTGGGTAGTGGGTGGCTGGTCTGCTAGCTGGAGCAGGTGAGCAGCAAGGGAAGGTGCCTGCCAGCAGCAAGTATGCAGAAGCCCATCACTATTTTAAATATTTTCTGAAAATGAGAGGAAGTGAGCGCAGCTCCTAAAATGGCAACTTTAGGGATGTGGGACGAAGGAAGACACTCAAATAGCAAGAGGTCTACCTGCTATATGCTCCACAGTTCTCCTAGGTACTACCTTTGGGGACTGTGGAGCCAAAGTGGATGTACTTACTGCCCATCTCATCATACTCACAGTAAGTTTTTACCATTAAATAAAAAGTGTGGTTGGGTGGATATTTGGCACTTCCTAGTATGCCACAGCTTGCGGCCGTGTGTCCTTCACAGCTGCCACCTGTCTGGCAGTTGTCTGAGCCCTGAGCTACATGTGCGAGACTCAGATCTATGCCCCTAATGGGGCTAACATGACCAGTATTCCACCTTCAGGCTGGTCGGTCTTCCTGTAATTCTTCTGGTTTGCAGCGGAGAAACTAAAAATAGTCCTTTTCAGGATTAAGAAGACAAATGTGTGATCTTCCTAAACTCTGCCTGGAAATTATCAGTTGAGGAAGGGAACAGTCAATGAGCTAAAGACTCATCTAAATATTAAGCAAAGTTGACAGATCAAAACACTTTCACAGATTCCTACAGAATGACTATTTACAAGCACTAGAAGATTCTGTAGCCATCTTTGGCTTTCTGCTATCTCTATTGTAATTACGTTCAACAAATGCCATGCATCTGCTAAATTTTTCCAGCGCCTGACTGCTGTCACAGTTCTGTTTTATGGATTGTGCTTGCAGCATTAAAAAATATGCTTATTGTGTCTAGTACATAAAAAAAACATAGTGCTATCCCTTGATCACCCTTACAGTTAAGCAGTTCCATTTGGGTGAGGGAGGACACATGAAAAGCTTTTGCCTGATCAGACTTTTTATCAATAGCCTTGGGCTCATTCATGCATTATAACTAGAGTCTACTCTGCAGTAAGCAAGTGGTAATTCAAAGAAATAAATAATAATAAGCACCAGATGTAATGCTTCATTCTACATTAACTACAAGAACCTCTCTTGGCAATCCTGTTTCTCAGGGTCCACAGTATTCCAAACTTACATATTGGTTTTGTGTCTGTATCTGTCTCTCCTTTGCTGGATCATGTATTTGTATGATCTTCTAGCATACAAACTGTAACTGGAAAAATGCAAAAAACCATGACTAGACTTACCACCGGTGAGGACACCACCCTTATGAAGAAGAGCCAAAGAGGTTGGTACTTTCAGTTTAGAAAAAGACAACTAAAAGGAAGAAAACAATCATCAATAGTGATGGGAAGTGGATAGACTGAATGGGCTTTCTCTTAAGACTACACATTTTAGCTCTCTCAATGAAATTAATTGGCAAGGAGCTCCAGGTTGATAAAAGAAAGCTCTTCGTATGCTGCTTAATAAACTCATGTAATGTATTACCACAGGATGGCTCTAGCTTTGATAGCTTACAAAAAAACAACAACCCCCCCACAAGTTCATGCTAAATGATCAACCATTAATATTGAGAGAGAAATGGAACCCCTCTATTTCAACAAAGTATAAGGCTAAATACCAGATCCTAAAGACAAGCTAACCATCACCACCACGATCTAAGGCACAAACGGAAGGGGTTGGTTAGGCAGCAACACCTCCAATTGTGGAGCGAGTGCAAACATTTGCAGAGAGCCTTTAAAATCAACATTCCCACACATCGGTACTTCATATGGTTAACATTGCTGGAACTGTGTCCTATATGCATGACTTCTGACAATTGTACAGTGTGCCAGATTTTAAGTATATGATTCCCCTTCAAAAGGAATAGCTTTGAAAGCATGCATTTCAACACTGAATTATATTACTCATCTTTTCCTTCCTAAATACTAGTTCAAAAAAAGATTCTGCTTTATGGCACACCATTAGACTGACCGCCTGGTGCACAAAAACTGTGGCAGTCACTTAGCTGAACCTCTCACATAAGCCAGGCAATCTCTATCAGCTTGTACCCCTGGCATTTGAGAAGCACATATCCATTTATTGCTTTGCATCTTCTAGACAGGGCTGATCAACTTCTAATTGAAGTGTCTGACCTCTCCTCTGCACTCCTGTTCAGATCTTCTGCTTTATATGCATCAGTCTTCTGTTTGTGAAATGCTTTTATTAGATTTCCTTTTACCATGATTTAGAAATGAACAGAGCTTACTGAGAATGGTGCAGTCAGTGCTTCTGTACAGTATCTTAACAGGTGCCTGTTATTTCCATGAAGTGAAGAGCTAGAGTGTTTGTCACAGATCACACGTAGGAACATAAAATCTAGGAGGCATTGTTACAAACTCCTGCAAAAATCAGTGCTGGCATTTCAGTTTATCACCAAAGAACCCAACATATTTGCTTTTTCATTGGGATTCATTGTTTTTCAGTTTATGCCCTATAGAGAATGGACCATGAGAAGAAACAGATCACCCTGAACAGTTGCTATAGCTGGGAAGAGTTTTGAAGAATGACCAACACTTGTCAATAAAACACTGTTTTATTCAACAGGAAATCATGTCCTCCAAATATGTCAGATAAAGGAGTCTGCACTTGTTCACAATAATATAATTCAGCCAAGCTTACATATGAGCTCTCAGTGGCACAAATCCCAGACCCACACAATTTTTAATGAAATTTGGTTTTCAGATTATTGGACATAGTATACATTTTAAAAAACCATATAGGTAGTTTTTAGACATTCATCCAGCCAGTGCTTTTTTTCCTTAAAAAAATCTTTAGGGGTACTCTCATTTTCCTACTCATATTGAAATACTGCCCCTCAATGAGGCCAAACTTAGATTCACAAAATGTTTAGGGGTATGTGTACCCCCAGAAAAAGCACTGCATGCAGCCATGTAAAAGCTGCATTACAGTGGTACCTCGGGTTACATACGCTTCAGGTTACATATGCTTCAGGTTACATACTCTGCTAACCCAGAAATAGTGCTTCAGGTTAAGAACTTTGCTTCAGGTTGAGAACAGAAATCGTGCTCCGGCGGTGCGGCAGCAGCAGGAGGCCCCATTAGCTAAAGTGGTGCTTCAGGTTAAGAACAGTTTCAGGTTAAGCACGGACCTCCGGAATGAATCAAGTATTTAACCCGAGGTACCACTGTATCTCCAAGCAGGGCTGCTTGGGTAGGTCTTTCTCCTGGAATCTATACCTGCTCCTGGAATGGTGCTCATTCCATGAGAAAGATGCAAGCAAGTATTGCCTCTTCACATGGTTTGGTCATTTCAGTCACACAGGAGCTTCTTGTGAGTAAGTGGCTCCCATGTGGTTGGGAGGAGGAAGAATATTTCAATGAAAGGTGAAGATGGCTGGATTTCCTGATGAAAGCAATCTGCTGGCTGTCATCTGACATAGACAGGGTGCAGGGCAGCAGAATAAAGGCTAACTTCCAGAATTGCCCATAGAGGTGGAGGGGCAGGCAAAATATGATGTGTAATGTGGTGGTAGTGGCAGCTTCCCCTCAAAAACAAAGCAGCATGGGCTGGCCTTGTGGGTGGTGAAGAGGAAGGTTAAAATGTAAATTTGGCAGCTGATATGTCATTGTTCCAGGTTCTCTAGTTTCTGCGGAGCAGGACAAGTATGAAAGAAGTGAATCACTTAGTCTCAACACAGGGCCACACGGGTGGCCCATTTTAGCTCCTCTGCCTTTACAACACTGGTGAGATCGTGCAGTCTAGTTTTCTCTGGGGTTCATAAAGCTCATGCTTCTGCTCACTTCCCTTTGGGTATGGCAGCACACAACAGCGAGCATGCAAAATATCCAAAGGATTTCTCCCCACCCCCAGCTGGGTTACGCTAATCTGTAAAGCTAGTTGCACAGGCTGGTTAGAGCCTACCCAGCAGAATGAAGTACGCTTTGCACCTGTGTACAGCAGAGACTGGGCACAGTAAAATAGCACTCTAAGTCCCCATAGTTTGGGGCCAGCTGCACAAGCAACAAGAGTCTGCAGAGCAACACCAGGGTAAAAGCCATAGACTCATCCTCTCAACAAGAGTAGACCAATGAAATGTCCTTTGAATTGCATTTGTTTTGTTATAAAAGCTGTCTTTTCCTTCTTCTTTTAAAACAGTGAATAGCTGTCACATGGCAACAGAAAAATAAAACTGTTTTTTAAATAAAAAACAAAACACTAATGAAAATGTTTTAGCTCCTAAACTCAGAAGACGTCCATGGGAAAATAAAAATTCCCTTAAAATAATAATAAATAATGTTTTTCTCCTATACACTTAAAAAAAATATCTGTACATAATTACACAATGTAACAAAATACCTGTTGTCCAGAGCGAGGTTATCATCTTTAGGTTAGATCTTCATTGAAGGAGAATACAGATCCATGCTTGGATCTGTACATTTCTCATGATGTGAAAATCAAACTCCCAGAGTCCTTCGGTCTACAGCAAAGCTGATAAACATAACATGCAAAGAAAAGCGGAGCTACCACTGATAAGGAAGGCAGTAACATCTGCATGCAGGAAACTGCTGACATAAGCATGGCTGACATCCTTTTGAGGGACAGTTGCACAGGGAAAATATCTGAAGTTCCAATAAAGCATTAGAAAAGAAAAGAAAAAAGCCCTGCAAAGGTGCTAGGGGTCTCAAACCAGGACCTCCAGCAGGCTCCAACATCTTGCCACCAAGGCAGCATCTCCACTGAAGGAGTTGTGGGTACCACATAAACAGCATTACAGGTCCCACCAGCTGAAACAGCACTCAGGCAGCTGTCCCAGCCTAGGGAGCCAATGAATCTTTGCCTAGCTCAATAGAGCCTTAGTCCTGGGACTTCCTCATCATTCTGAACAACCCGTCTCCTACCAAGATGGCCATTCCAGAAGGCATATTTACTTGTCCCACCCTTCTCACGTAAGCAGCAGCTGTTGGCACTGCAACTGCCTCTAGTGTCTTCTTCCCTGTCTTACATCATGTACCTGGATTCCCACCTGGGTGCCTGCCTACTCCCTAACTGAGGGCTCTGCTCCTGTTACTGCCTGGGGTCATCAGCAAATACTGATAAACCCTAAGACACAAAAGTAGCTACTGGTCCATCACACACAGTCCCTGAGCCACAGAGCCAGCTTTTGGCAAAATGGGGCAAGTAAATGAGTCAATCAGTTTTCCAAACTGAGGGGGCAGATGGAGACATCTTAGTGATAGAATCTGCGACTGTTCATCGTTTAATCTTCACATTGTGCACAGTAGATCAGTTTGGTGGGAGCCTGCAGCACTTCATACCGCAATCAGTTCCATATCCCTAGGCCACAACGTAGTTCTCTTTGGGCTATTCGTGCTCCTCAACTTATTTTGGCCAGGAGACATACTAGGGTGGGGGAACATGCATAGCGTGACTGCCACTTTTCTTCTTGCACAGCTGGGGGAGTACATTTCTTGAGTAAAAGCTCACAATTAAAAACAGCTGAGAAAAATAGTATCAGTTCCTTGTTTCTTTTTGGTTAAGCAAAAGTGTGGTTTGATATTAGCACTTCAAGTCAAATTCTGGGAGAAGATTCATATTGTTGCCACATAGCAATACAAAAGAGAGACAGAGACAGAGAGATGTGTATAGACACATCTGTTGAAGCAAATGCAAGAACCATCAAGCATGTTGCTTACTGTTTGCGCATCACATGCAAAGCACTATGACTTTTCCAGGCATCACTCCGCAGCAACAAAAAAAGGACCTCCCTCCTCCTCTCTGCAGACTGCCTAATCCTTCCGGTTGGTAAGCACATCCTTGCTGTTGCTGCTGATGTCAAATCAGTAGAGGAGAGCACTATGGCAATGCAGACAACATTGATCTGGCAATAGGTTCCTGGTGCACCATCATCTTGCAACTGTCCTGCATGGCAGATCACATTCTGGGACCTTAGTCAGAAGCAGGACTCTTGGGATTCTGGGTCATTATGGATCGGAAGCTTGTCATGTTCCTGGGGTTGCCCATTATACAAGACTGTATACCTACAGAAAAGGAGGAAGGGAGGGAAAGACCACATTAGAACAAGTGCAAGGAATGCCAGGGGCGGGGAGAGCCTTTCTGATATGCCTAAGCAGGGTGTCTCTTAACAAGTTACATTGGGGGGGGGGGAGCCATGACTGTTTAAAGCGATATAAGAGTGCTTTAAATGCATCATGTGGATGTGAGCTAAGAACATGTGCACTAAACTACTTGGCTGTGGAAAATGACTTTAATTTGAAATGTAGTGACTAAAAGGAAAACCAAGTATTTCTAGTTATCCTGCATCATTTGGATACACAATTATCAGATGCAGTTAGCTGTACAGATTAGCAAAAATCTTTATCCTATTTAGTACAAACACAAACTTCCACTCTCTCCTATATAGACAACTTGTGGACACGTCACCTCAAAGGATTGGACCCATAAGGGAACCCACCTTAATAATATTGTCCTTGCAACCTGGTCAGTTCCAAAATTTAGTAGCAGCACCTTTTACAGGCCAACTCTGCTTGGTATGCCACATTTTGGGGGGCTGATACAAGCTCTCTGGTGCACTGCCCAGTATGGCTGGGGCAGTACTGAAATATGATGGCCATTTGTTGTGGGATGAGGCTCCAGACTGAGCCCAGAGTTCTACTCCTGCACCAACACATCATCACCTGCTGATTTTCTATTGGGAAGGAGGTAGCAATCAGGCTTAATCTAGACACCTCTTTCTGCTATCAGTACACAAACCAAGATGGAAGCAGTGCAGTGTTGAACCTCTATTTTTGGGTGGTTGGAGAGAAAAGAACCCAAACAGGACAGGTAATCACCAGCCACACAGATACATCACTTACTTATGAGTTAAACAAGAGAGGGAGGGAATGGCTTAAAGGCATATGGGTACTTTCTGCTAACCTGTAGGTAAAAACTTAACTAAGGATACTTCAAGTTTTAACTAGATAGTCTCCTACCCCACTTCTGAATTCGAACTGGGGCCCTGGGGAAACTTATGGGACAGAAGGTGCAAGGTATAATTTAAAAAAGAAATCTAGAAAAAAGTTGGTGTCAAGTATTATGGCTCGATAATCTTCTTGGCTCACATTTTCTTAAGGTACAAATATACAACTGTAGAAATCAGTTCCACCTGGCTGCTGCAATTTTAAATAACATCCACTGTTTTTCACACTTCCCATCTCGCTAAACCCTCTTTCCCCTGGTTATATGAAAAAGAGAAAGTAAATAATCCCCAATTCTAATGATTCAGGCTTACAGTTAGCAATTGCTTAGGAGCCCAGACTAGGCTATTTTAGTAGATGTGTTGCCTTGAAATAAGCCTTCCACCATCTGTTCAGCTCTATAATTACAAATGCAAACAACATAATTCACAATTGCATCATAAGAACACAAAGCAGAGAGATTAGGATGACTATGTTTGTTATTGCATGCTGTGAAGCATCTGTTTCTCTATCATTTTAGGGCACAGGTGGGAAGCAAGCCCTGAGAATAGCCTCTGTTTTTTATGACCAGTCAGTAGATCACACTGGAAGGTTTATATGTAGAAGTAGTTGCTGGAAGCAGCTGATTTGACACAATCATATGCACATCAGTTAGTGAACACAAGGCACTTTAAGACTTGTACAGTACATCCAGGAACAGGGCTCATCTGCTCCTTCAGAGGGAGTCTAACCCCATCCAAGGGAATCACCCACTAACAGCACCTCAGTCTTATCGGGATAAAGATTCAGTTCATTACCGATGCCAAACATTGGCCTAGCACAGGCATAGGGAAACTCAGTCCTCCAGATGTTTTGGGACTACAACTCCCATCATCCCTAGCTAACAGAACAAGTGGTCAGGGATGATGGGAATTGTAGTCTCAAAACATCCAGAGGGCTAAGTTTGCCTATGCCTGGCCTTGCATATCCAGTGCCACACCAGCAGGTGTAAAGGAGAAACAGAGCCACGTATCATCAACATACTGCTGACAATTATTTTTATGCCAATGCTGATGGTGTTTTTCTTACTAAATAACTTGAAGTGACTCACATTAAAACAAAATTAAAAACAATAGAAGCTGAAAAACACAGCAATACAATTAGAAGGGTAAAAAAATGCACAACAAAGCCCTGTAGTGGCTTCATGTAGATGTTGAACAGCACTGAGCCCTGTGGCATCCCCACATTGAAATCAGCATGGAGCCGAACAACCCCAAGTACCCTCTGGAGATAGCCATCCAAGCAGGAAGAATCACAAAAGGGAACTACCCATATGCTTTGTGTGCAGAAGATCTCAGGTTCAGTCATGCTTTAATCTTTTAAAAACTGAATTTCAGAATGTTTTAACCTAATCTCAACCCTCCACTGCCAAGTTATCTGAGAGCTCTCTTTTTAGCTATAGTCCCAAGTTCTATGATCTACAAGGTTTTGGAGAAGAGAAAGACACATTTATTATGAAAAGAAAATGTACGCTTTGACTTCCTCTGCTCTGTTATGGGAAAGCAAACCTTTATTAAATATATTTCCTCATCTTCTTCCGCTGCTGAAAGTTTACTGAACCTTTTAGTAAACCTTTGGCAGAAAAAAAGGAAGCAGAAGAACAGACATAATTAATATTAAGTCTTACTTTGTTGTGACAGAGTAGAGGAAATAAAAATGTACTGCTTTTAATAAATCTCTCCCTCCCCCCCCCCTCCTTCTGAACCAGAGCAGCCTGAGACTAGTGTTTTTTGCACAGTGTACTGTGGAATGCGTGGACCTGCTGAAGTATGTGACTCATAGGAGTCTAAGAACACCTTTCAAAAATTGTCAGAAATAATTTAGCCACATGGGCTTTAAAAACTGGACAAAAGAGAAGCGTGAAGAATCATTTTGCAACACCCTCCCCTCACAGTTTCTTCTCTAGCTCAGTCTTAGGCATAAGGCCTCTCCACCCCAAAAATTAAAAACCTGTGTGCATGCACAGGGAAGCAAATCTCTGTATGCATGACCACAGTTGACCTCAGACTTCAGATTGAAACCCAGGATTCAGACATAATGGTGCATTATTGATAATAGGATGTTGAGGGAGAAGACTAGACGGGAGGAGTACTCAGATCCATGGGACATAGAGTCAGGTAATTTTTTTAAAACTAAGTACAATCTATTTTTTAGATTTAAAAATAAAGCCAGGAGCCAATAATTACAGGGAAAGTTAGCTAAATTCAGCTTTTTTTAAAGTCTTGCTCACAATTCTAAGACGTAGTACCAAGACAGAATTTTAGGAAGCAGTAACTTTAGCATCACATACAGGACACAGTGAAAACCGTGATGGTTCAAAGCGCTATTTTGTGCTTCATCTACTCTTTTTCCATTACCTAATGCAGTCATTAAATCTGCTTTTCCGAGGGTCAGAGATTACTTAGTAGTTTATCTTGCCTTACTTTATCCCAGAAACGGAAATAGCTATGGAATTACGGCTGTTACTCTACAGTCTTGAGACATTTCAGCAATCGACAATAGAAATAGTTCTTTCCGGAGTTGCTTTATTTTAAAAATGAGACAATCTTCCCATAGCTCTAAATTGCTGCAGCATAACAAAACCCCATAAGCATTAGAATACACTTCTGTCAATTCCACATACTTTGTGCCATCACAGATAGTTTGATGCAGTATTAGTTATAGCATAAAGCTGATTTCAAATACAGAAGTTTTTATGAGAATTTCTCAGAGCTCACAACCTCCTGTTGAGCATGAATCATCACAGAAAGCTCTCTCTGGGAAATAGCAACACGATCAAGCTCTGACGACTACCACTTCTGGTTTCTGTTATTTCTTGTGCTCACTTAACTCCCATCAAAGCAATAAGATGGAGGACATTCTGTGAGTCTGCAGTCCCTTAATGGTGCACAGCCCGCCCACCTCTCTGCAGAGTTCAGTGGGGGGGAAGTTTCCACTGATCACCAGTAATTACTAGTTTGTGGTTCTGGTGCTGAGTCACCCAACAGCACATTTCCCCTTGTGCTCAAGCCAACTCCCGGCTGTTATATAGCAGCAGGCTGTGAACAGGAACTAGTCCAAAAGTAGTCAACATAGTGCCCTCCAGATGTTGTTCAGCTATAACTCCCATTCTCCCTGATCATGGGCCAAGCTGGGGTGGAGCAGATGGGAAATGGAGCCCAACAACAACTGGAAGGGCACTACGCCGGCTACCCCTGATCTAATTCTTTAGAACCTCTTGACGATGTGCTTCAATTGATACCAGTGTCTTTCCCAGAAAGGGCTGGCCCTGCCATGAGGTAATGTGAGGCAACTGCCTCAGGTGGCAGGATCCATGGGGGGCAGCAGATGTGGGCTCCCAGGAATGCATCGCCTGCTTCTGTTGCTGCCACAACAGCTGTAGCACACTCCTTGGCGGCTGAATCTGCCACTTCCTCGTTGCCCCCCACCCCTGGCGGCTCTACAGTGGCCTCTAGGTGAATAGGAGGTGCTGCTGGTTTCTTCCCACCCTTCTTCCTGATGTAGGTTTTCACCCACCCCTTCTTCCCTGGCAGAGGGGGATGCCATTTTGTGATTTGCCTCAGGTGTCAAAATGTATTGGGCCAGTCCTGTCCCCAGAGATTAGATTCAGAGTCATTCACAAGCACCCAACTGGCACTGTCCTAGTTATGTTCCTGTGAGGAACAGCTGTGTTTTTCAAGAATACATTCAGAACTCTTTTTACTCCAACAGACAAACAGGTTGGATCTCACCTCTTTGGGTGTGGGAGGATGAGGCCATAAGTACAAAGTGACTGACTTACTCAGAAAAAGAAATGTTCAAAACTCATATGCTTATGTGAACCAAATAATCAAGCCCATCCTAACATTTGCAGTCTTAGGCTGGAACTAGGCATTTCAAATGACACAAGGTGTCTGCTGAAAAGGGCACAGTGAAAGCGTCCAGATGCTTCAGGAGGCTATGAAGCGAGGGCAGATAGCCAGCTCTTTCAGAATGTGTTAAAAACCAGCTCTTTGCATATTTGCTGACAAGCGGGAAGAAAAGAAAAACTGCTTTCGTAGTAGCTTACCCACTCAAAAGTGCCTTACCCACTCAAAAAGTGGGTGGGTGGGAAAGAACACACATTTATATTCCTGGGGAAAATAGCCATTTTGTTTGTTTTGCTTGCTGAGTGAAAGTATACTGTTATGTACTGAGTTGAATAGGATCCAAACTGCAGCAGTCTGATTGGTCCTAGAACAATAGGATTCAGAATGCAGCAGTCTGATTGGTCCTAGAACAATGCAGCAGTATGATTGGTTGGCAGGAACCACCCAATCATGCTCCAGATAGAAGTGAATCCACAACCTGATTGGCTTACAGTAGAATTCCGGAATTAGCCAATCATGTGCAGCCCATTGTGTAAATAATGTATATAAAGCAGATACTTTGAGGGGACATTCATTCATTCCTCCTCACCACTATGAGCTGAATAAAGAGCATGAAATCACTTTGCGACTCTGAGTATATTTCATATACCATCACCTGATGGGATTTAAAAGTGCCATAGTCTTTGTTCCTCAGGAAAATATCCTCAAGAGCAAATCTGTCTCAGTAGCTCACATTTCATTTGTAGGTTTTTATCAATGTTATTTGTAGGTTTTTATCAATGCATTAGATTTGAACTTGCTCATTGTGGTCAATCTAACTTTTCCATCTTGGCCAACAATACTCAGCCTCCTGATCTTCCATAAATTTACAGAGTCTTTGTTGCTTATTTCCCAATTTTATATATTATTATTTTATTTCCTAATTTATTCTAAGAAATGGAACGTTAAAGATAACGCTGGCAGTAATTTTTTGAACACGTGTGTCTAGTAGGACTTGACAAACCTTCCTCCACACACCAGTTTCCTCAAAATAAGGACAATGAGAGATATTCTGTTTCTTTCTTGGGGGGTAGGGGAGAAATTTATCTGAAATTTTCTGGGCCTAGTTGCCCCTGAACATATTGTGGTCTGCTAGGAAGCGTGGCCATCAGAAAGAGAGCCCTGTGCACATAGTAGAACCTTTTTAATTAAAGCAAAAAAAAGAGTGGTGGAAGTGAAGGAAAACCCTTTGCCACATTTTAAGGCTAAGTAAGATAGCTGACAGCTCCCTCTCAGACATTTCAGACACATCCTCCTACCCCGCCACACTCCTCACCACCTGAATAATCTTCTAGGATCCAAAGAATGGACCAAAAACATAGTCTAGTAAGATGAACAGGAGAATTGAGTTAGGTCAGAGAAATCCTTGGAGACAGGGGGAAATAGAGGAGAGAAGAGAAAGAGAAAATTATGGCCAACTCTCCTTTTAGGCTAGTACTGTAATGGCTTTCTCCTCCTTGGGAGGCAACTGCCCTGAATGGAATATGAATCCCACTTGTCTAGTTTGGATGCTGCTCATGTCTAAGCAAAAAAACCCCCACAAACCCCAGCACTTGTGTGTCTGCTGAGGGACATGGCTTTGAAAGCTCATTTAAGTTGCTTAGTAGAGGTCAGGAACTTGCTGCTCTCACTGCATGCATCACAGTAATCATTATTTGAGCCGGGCAGTTTAAGCATGAAGGGAAAAGAGATTTCTCTGCACCCCCACCTGCTCTCTCACCTAGAGATGAAGAAGGGGGCTTCCACTCTGTCTTTTCCACTTGCTTAAAACTACATTTTTTGTGGAGTGGTTCTGGCACTCCAATACTGCCTTCTGCATCTTCAAGCAGGCTACTGAGCTGAAGCGTATGCTGTTTGTGCACAGCTCCTGTTCTTTCTAGTGCAGTGTGGAAAACTGTTCCCCTGATCCTCCCCCTCTGCAATCCTTTTAATGGCACCTGCCAAGATACAATGTCTATGGCGGCTGTATGACTCCAATGCCTCTTCCCTGTGGAAATCTACATTCTCAGGTTAGGAGGCAATAGCTCTCAACTGAAAGAAAGAGTGCTACCCTGACTCTTTTTTAAAAGTTGGACACTCTGGTCTGCCAAAAGATGGAAGAGCCACAGAGAAAACACAGATGGTCCACAACTGGGTGCACATTGTGGATGTCCTGCAAAATGTGGGTGGACCAAGCATGGCTGTTGTGGAGTGAAAGCCTTGCATGGAAAGCACTTCATCCAAGGCTATGAAATTATGATTTTTTAAATGGCACAATGTTAAGGATTCTGTTTCCAACAGTTTGTCTATAAAGAGAATCCATTGTAGTAAGTTTTGTTATTGTTACTTTTTTTAACTGTGCAGAAAGTTCAGGAGTACTGAAGCAACCTCCTTCCCCCGCAAAGAAACTCGGTTCAAAACTTTGTTCCCTGATCATTTTAAATACAGCCCTAGGTCCTAACCCTAGACAGCTTTCCTGCCCGTATCGTTTTGTATCTGCATGAGGTTTTAATGCCAAACCAACACCTACCCCTTCTCTCAGAAGCTGTGTTGTGTTTTGTTGCTGACAACTTTGTTCATCACATACTGATTGTTCACAGTCATTCCGTAATATCACACCGCCAACCATTGTCACAGGCCTCGCTGCCAGAAGTGAAATAAAATACAGATTCATAACAAGCCTAATTAGGAGAGTAATAATAGGTTTGTGCAGCCTTCTACTGCCTTAGAAATTACACCCTTTCCCAGGAGGAGGAATTTACCGCTACCCACATATGTAATGTGGAATAATCTCACAGTATGTTTAGTTAAGCTAAAGCAAGCTGGTTTAATTCTGTAAATACTACATGTTATCAAAGAATGCAACCAGGGTAAATAAACAACCTCAACAATAAGAAGTATTATAAAACTGTCATAAGCTTTTCATTTCCTGAAAATTAAAACTTGTTTTGTAAAGTGTTTCCTGGATCTTTCTGCTACTGGTAATCACAAAGAACAAGGGTTTTTGCTATACCAGATCACTGCCTTAAAAACTGGGCAATTATATAAGCAAGCAGGGCTCGATGGCAATATCCTGTGTCTGACCATGGAGGCTAGGAGCAGCTGAAAACCTAACCAAAAGCAGGCAGCATGTCAACATTTTCTTATAGGTCTAACTTGCAACATCTCTGACATGGTTCATGCCAATATTGATGTATGTTGCTTGGCTGAGAGTAGCCGAGTTAGCGTAGGGTTGCGAGCAAGTGTGATGGCAAATTATTATTCTTTTCCATGCACCTATTGAAATATTTGGTGGGCTGTTGTTATTTTCAACACACAGTTTCCTGGTAGACATCCAAATCAGCACATAGCCAGAAATTACAGGTGTCTGACCCTTAAGTGCCCTCAGAGTCCAACAAGCAGATGGTAATAACATAGCAAACCTAGATCTAAGCTACAGTGTTCCTCAAGCTCACGGGTGCATCGAGTTGTTCAATACTACGGTTGTCAAAACAAACAGAAGCTGAAGGTGAGCCGAACCCTTTAATTAAGAAATGCTACTTCAACAACCTCCTGTAATTGAAGCAGATGAGACTGTGTTTATTACACCAATACAAATTATGATTATTAGCCCAGTGGTGCAAATAAAAATTCAGAGACCCATTCCAAGACAGCCAGTGGTCTATTATTATTATTATTATTATTATTATTATTATTATTATTATTTACTCAGCTTTTGTGCAATGGCTTTGAGCAACTTAGACTTTAACCTAAGGGCTATATTGTTAATACATATAAGCATTTTAAACTAAAATAAGTCTCCCCTCCAATGAACACAATAAGGAGCAGCCAGATACCCAGCTAATCTTTTTAAAACCCAGTTGCCATGGTTGCATTCACAATCAAGATGCTCACACATTCCAAAAGTGCCTGTCTTTGAGACTGATATAATGCTAGGTGAATTTTTAAAAAAGTACTAGAGGATAGGTTTGTATAGCATCCTTTCACGCAGAAGATGTATTACACATTTATTCCAAGCTACGCTTGGATAGCTACCAAATGAATCATATACTTTGCAAATCTAGTAGCATCTGAAGGGTTTCCTGAGAATGAGGAATCCCAATACAGACTTGGACCTGATATAAGATGGGACTTCCATTATGGACCATTCTGCAATTTGGAAAACTGCTATACAATAGCTTAGACAATTTCTTTAAGTCACACAACTCAGT
The DNA here is from genome assembly GCF_964270895.1 of Podarcis filfolensis. Taxonomy (NCBI): domain Eukaryota; kingdom Metazoa; phylum Chordata; class Lepidosauria; order Squamata; family Lacertidae; genus Podarcis; species Podarcis filfolensis. Next base: position 74,968,330 of record NC_139605.1, on the reverse strand, counting down.
TTATGGTCAAGTAATGTTGTAACTTTTAGTAACTTTAAGCTTTCTATAAGATAGGAGGGATAGGATCTAGCAAATGAGCAGAGGGAGGAGTTTTTTTTAGGGGATGAGGCACCTTGATCCACGCTGCCACTTGCTTTATTTCACATAGTGACGGCATTTTGAGCATGGCTCTGAAGATAATAACTAATAATAATTATTATTATTTCTACCCAACCCATCTGTCTGGGTTTCCTCAGCCACTCTGGGCGGCTTCCAGCAAAATATTAAAGCACAATAATTTGTCAAATATGAAAAGCTTCCCTAAACAGGGCTGCCTTCAGATGTCTTCTAAAAGTCAGATAGTTGTTTATTTCTTTGACATCTGGTGGGAGGGCATTCAACAGGGCGGGCACTACTGTGGTTTTAACCATCAGTGTATTTCAAATGGGAGGCAGCTATTATTCAGGCACTCTAGTCCCAAGCAACATTCTGAATTGTGCCCCAAAACAAACTGGCATCCAGCATGGATTCTTGAAGATCTGGCAAACTATGGTCTGTGATGCTTCAGCCAGTTGCATTTTGCACCAGTTGTAGTTTCTGGATAATTTTCAAAGTTCGTTCCACACCAAATACATTGCAGTAGTCTAGTGAGATGTTCCCAGGGCATGGATTCCTGTAGCCTTGATTTTCTCCTTTTTTTCTTTATAGTAATAAGAACTTCACTTGGGAAGATAAGAACAGCCGGGTCTGATGAAATCGTAAGTCACAGCTAATGTAGCCCCCATAATAGCCCCCATAAACTCTAATGTGTAATTTTAGGAGTTGATAACACAGACTTCCATTTAAAAACCAGGAAATTTAAAATGAACCATACAACCATTTCAAGTTTTCAAAGATGTATGTGTAAAAAAGCATACCCCAAACTACAAGAATAACATTGTGTCAAAATAGCTGCTAGTTTTCATTTTTGAGATAAGCTCTCAGGTAATAAACAGGAAACTACCGTACATTTCCTGAAATCACAGAGGAACAAATCCAATGTAGTACTAAGGTGATTGTTCTGTGAGTGCAAGGATTTCTGCATGCATGGCTGAATGATCTCTCCTCCCTCCACAAGGTGTTCTGGAGGTTCTCCTGATCCTCCAAGCCAATCTGAGGGGGGCAGGCATGCATGGGGGTGAGGATGTGGGGGGGAAAGCCCCACTGCGCTACTGGAATTCCTTACATGCGCATCTGCTAGTGGAACTAGTTAGCTGAATCCAGCCTCAACAGTTTCCTTTAATAATAATAAAAACACCTTGCACTCATAAGTTTACCATTTCAGAGATTCCTTTCTACTTTCTGCCTCTTCAAGGATCATAGACAAGTTTTCAAATCTTCTCCACTGCCCCAAATCTAAGAACTTTGAAGATGAAATACAGAATCTTAGAATCAATTGGTTTCATTTTTACAGCACGGTAAGCTATTGTGGGACAAACACATTCCAACTGCTTTTAGGAGCATTCGCACAGGGAAAGGCTTGAAACGTTTCAGAAAGTGCCTGTAGAAGACATGTCACTTTAGCCAGGCAACTTAATTTGCTGTGGGGCTCTTTTGTTTGAGAGACTGGAATTCTAAGTAATTTAAAGGAACACGTTCATTGTGCTTGTTGAGAAAACTAGATAGAGCCACCCACCTATAGAAGCAAAGGCTTTTCTCTTAATTTTTGAAGGGCAGCAATGAGTCCTCTTTTACTGGGCCATGTTTATATTAGTCCTGTCTTTTACTTGTATAGCTTTGTTTTTGGGTTTCTTACTTGGTTGTTTTTAATTGCTTTTGATGTAAGTTGCTTTGGGAGAGACAAGTGACTAACAAATATAATATAATGGAATGGAATAAATAAATAAATAAATATGCAGAGAAAGATCATGTAGGTGGTACAATTTGTACCACTTGAAGTGTGATTATAACATACATTTCTTCTGAACAGCAAAACATATTTTCAGGGTGGGGATGTGGAGAATGGGATGCTCAGTCTAAATCTTATGTCGTGTTTATAACCTTTTGAAAATAAGAAATAAATGGGAACGTGGCCTATGCTGAAATGAAGCCTTTTTGGACATGCCAGTTTCCTCGTGTGATGATTTTTCCATCCTCCCAGATAATGAATAATTCCATCCCTGACACCCCCTTGTTGCTTCACTGCATTGTACATTCATCTAAATACTTCACTAAAACTAATCTTTGCTGATCTTTTCAAAGTCTCAACATAAGATTTATTGGAATATGTCAGGAGTCAGCATGTGCTGGAATAAATGTGACCTTTAAACTAATATTTGGGTTTCTTCCCATCATGGCAGCAATCCTAGTTTTGATATTTTTCACCTTTTCCTTTAGTTATAAAGCATTTTCCACCAGGCATGAGAATCAAACTCAGATTGCAAGTCCCTCAATTGGCAGTTGAAAAGCTCAGTTTGGAAATGGAAGGAATAAAGAATCTCCTAAATGAGAACTGTGTTAGGGATCCATGTGTGACATAGAGATCTCACCATTTTGTTACATAATAGGAAGAAAAAGCCATTAACACAGCACTGTGAGATACTGCAGCTATTACTTGAATTTGATTTTCATGGGCAAAGAAAAGTCTAAAGGAAAGGACAGGTGATGCACACTTATTTATTTATACATGTAGCTCTGCTTCCCCACATTTAGGGGCCCTCAGAACAGCAGAGTTCATTTCGTTCTCAGGCACTACTAGCATCACACAGTTGGGTGTTATACTCTTGTGACATTTGACAACTGCCCCACAGTGGACCTGTTTATTTCTTAATGCTGCCTACCTAATAAACCAGGCATAGGCAAACTCCGGCCCTCCAGATGTTTGGGACTACAATTCCCATCGTCTCTAGCTAACAGGACCAGTGGTCAGGGATGATGGGAATTGTAGTCCCAAACATCTGGAGGGCCGGAGTTTGCATATGCCTGTAATAAACTATTGTTTCAAATGCAAAATCATCTTTTGTTTATAGCTAAGAAAAAAGAACCAATGAATTATTATTGTGATCAGCCATCTTGAGAAACAGTAAATCATTTGGGTCTTCTTTTTCTATCAGGGGAGCTATTAGCCGATTCATTTGATCTTTGATGTGATTAAATTCCAACATTCAAAGATTTACATGAGCAATTTAAACTTTATTATCTCTGTGGCTGCCTTACTGTTCCATCTTCAAATGGTTTAGAATTGCACATTAATCCCTTGTTCTGTAGATATCTCTGGAGGGTCTTTTCCATGCAATAGCATTTAGCTTTGTGAGATAATAACTGTATGTAATCATAAAATCTTCATAGCCATCAATAGAACAGTCTGCCATAATGTTAAACGAGAGTTTCCAATGGCTTGAGCCAATTTAATCATATACCGGTACTCCTGAATATTTTTTACTATCAAGAGCAGTTCAAACACCAAAATCAAAGGCTTTTGTTATGTTTGATCATTTATTTAAGCGATCAGATGTGCGTACTCAAAGTATCAACCCAGCCAGACAAAAAAAGAAGAGAGAAACTTCTCAAAATTTAAAAGTATTTAAAAACATTATGCAAGACCTTACCATGATTAATTGCTGCAGTTTTAAGCAAATTCTCTTTAATTCCAATAAGAAACCATGAAGTAGTAACCTGTGGATCAGCTGGAAATATAGCAGAAGCTACTGTGTAACTGGGACTCTTAAAGTCAGTCTGACCACTATCTGTATTAATGCAATATTTTTCATCCTCCTTTTATATTAGGCTATAAGCTCCTCGATGGCAGGCCCTCCTCTATTTGTTTTTTTACTGTTGTGTTTATGAATAATCATAATATATATATAAAGGAAAAAATGATCAGTAAGTCAGCTGCCTCAGTTTAACTTATTTTCTTTTAAAACAGAGTTGGACGACATGCTAAACCAAACAATGGCTTAGTCTAGCTCAGCAGCAAAACAGCAGGGGAGGAGCAAAGTGCCTGTGATCTTTTCAGGAGACAGAATGTTTGCTCATAAGGACTAAGTTCTTAGCATTACATGCCAGCAAGCAGTACATCTCTTAGCCTAAACTACCAAACAGGGTCATCACTAAGACAGAACAGGATCAATACAGGTAGCCCATTTTAAGTTCTTTGGAGGGAAAGTGGGACAAAAACATGACTGGAAAAGAAAGAAGAGCAGGAATCCCAGTGGTCAGGAGCAGTGTTTCAATTACCTTGCCTAGATATTCACTCTCAGTACAATCATTGCACATATATTAATCCACATTAGGTATCTAACTTCACTTAAACTTTATATGGATACTAATTACCAAGAGCAATCACTGCCTAAGTATACAGAGGTGACATACAGTCATACCTTGGATCCCAAACGCCTTGGTACTCAGACGTTTTGGCTTCCAAACGCCACAAACCCAGAAGTGAGGGTTCCTGTTTGTGAATGTTCTTTGGAACCCAAATGTTTGATGGAGCTTCTGCGGCTTCTGATTGCCTGCAGGAGCTTCCTGCAGCCAATCAGAAGCCGTGCTTTGGCTTCTGAACGTTTTGGAAGTCGAATGGATTTCCAGAACGGATTCTGTTCAACTTCCAAGGTACGACTGCATATGTATCTTGAGGCCAGGGAGGTGGGAAGAGCCAAGTGCAAAACAGTGGCTCAGAGAGCACAGTCACTCTTCTACAAATCATACAGCAACCTGCCAGCAGGACCCAATTTACCTTCTACTCACCTGTACTCCAGAATACATTGAAATACTGGGAAGAACTGAATGTTGTGATGTTGCAAACATTCCACCGGCAAAAGCATTTCTGCTTGCTTGCTGGTACAATCTCCCCTCTGCTCTTCTCATGTGCAGTTCTGGGGGTTCTCCTGACACTTCAGAGTGGATTTTGGGGAGGCGGAAAGCCCCAGTGCAAGTCCTTACATGGGCTTCTGCTAGTGGGACAAGTTAGTTGAATCTGGCCCATTTTGTTCTTGTGTATAGGACATCCCTTGGGGATGTAGAATATCTCCAAGGTCAATATCAGCATGACCTTGTCTAAATGCCATCTTCTCATAGCAGAAGGGCAAGCTACATCCAATACTTCCTGCCTTTGAAAGGAAACTGTGCCTGTGCATTAAATGTGAAAAGAGCAGAAAGATAGAATGAACCAAAGTCTTGCTAAATTCCCATGATGCTCTTTACATGAAACCTATAGTAAACATCAGTACAATACAATTTCTTCAAAAGCAGGCAGGGTATTTGCCTGACAAAACAGCATGCTCAGAGGGGCTTGCATGGTGAAGCCTGATATGTTGTGCACTGTGCACACTGCATTTAACAGGTGTGCTCTCTGACAGTGTGACAGCATCTCTGACGGTGTGACATTGCTGCACACCAGGCTGCCTTCAATTCACTGCATCTTTTTTTCTATGAGGTAAAAGTTTTCCAAGGTTCAGTAGTCAATGCTTTTAGAATAAATACCCCTTAGGTACTTCACACAACATTTACTGTCACCAAAGCTTTCTCCGTGTAGTTGATGATTAAACATAGCAGCAAAGAGCTGGCATGTACATGAGAACAATTTCCTAGACAAAATTAGCTTCCATGGAGGCAAAAGTGCATCAGACAGCAACTAACGAGTACTTTCACTGAACTGCAGAAGACCCTCTAGAGAGATAAAATATATATATAACAAAGCTATGTCTCTGAAGCCTCTAGAATTCTAATGCAGAAATGAAGTGGGGTTTTCTCTCTCTTTCTCTCTCTCTCCTTTGATGTCTGCTCTGGGATACTTGAGTCATGTTGTATTTTTCTCTAGAACTGCATGTAAGATAACAATTAGGGAGACCAACAAACAATTAGGCAGACCTGACAAGTGGCGGACCTTGGGATCTCAAATTTCAGTAGCGCCCTGGGTGACTCTGAAAGTTCCTCCAATCAGCGAACTTCCTTTGAGCCCAGATATAATATGGTCTGCCACAACATAACATGCCAATGACTTCACAAGTGATATAAAGCTTCATTAACTATATGCTAGCTCCTTACAATACTACCATAAACTGACTATTGTCATCAGATCAAGGCCTGCGCCATACTCCCTCTTTGTGATGAGCAAAATAATTCTCAAACATTTGGGAATGGCTCCCGAGTGAGCTCAGAACCAAGTACCACAAAGGAATGTGAAAGAGGTTGCAAAATTCATTTTGCGTGGCCTTTAGCAGTTAAAAGGAAAATTATGGCCATGAGATGTATTTTTCAGTGGTTGCTGTACTACAGCTCCCATCATCCTCGAACATGCTGGTTGGGGCTGATGGGACTTGTGGTCCAAAACATCTGGAAGGCACCAAGTTCAGGAAACCTGGTTTAAACCATGTTGAGTATGCACATGTCTCACATCAGGGCTGCGAAACCTGTGGCTCTGCAGGTGTAGGACTCCTACTGCCATCAGTTCCAACCAGCATTGCCAACGGTAATCACCAAGAAGGCTACACTTTCCCCTGCCTTATATAAATATACCTTATGTTTCCCTCGCTCCATATTTTATTGTGTTTTTAACCAGCTTGGTATTGAAGTACAACTGTGAATTCCTCTTAATTTCAGACCAGCCCCTCCCCCGCCCAATCCATCATTTCATTGGCAACTTTCATGCTGAGAAAGTTAACAGCCTCTAATTTGGATATTTTCATGAAAATTTATTCAGAGAACTTGAGGGAGAGAATGTGTGTGTTACTGAACAGACTGTTCCAGATATGCAGCTTTATGAATCAGTTTGTCACAGCTGTATCTTTGAGCCAATGAGAGCCATCTGCACTGCTCACTTCCATCCTCTGTTGTAAATCACTTCGCCTAATTAGTTCCAATTAAGTGCTTCAGGCAATCTCTTGATCTCAGTCATTTTCTTCATTTAATTGTAGTAACACATTGTGCTATCCTTAGGATCAGCACTTTTCACAGTATTTTAATCCAGTAGCTAAAGGGGTTAATTGGCCTGCAGGGTATACAGAAGGACATGATAGGAACCTCTGCCCTCCTGTCAGTCTCAAGTAATTAATAATAATTAATTGTTCCTCATACAAAAAATATTTCTACAGATACGGATGCATTAAGATGTGGGGAATATGGCTTTAATTTTCTCACTATAACACTGGCACTTCTGCCTCATTTTCCAGTGTTCCCTTCACATTGCAGTGCTTGTGTTATGGAATTGTGGATTTTTGACAGGTATACTGACATGCCACACTAAATTTCATTCACATCAGTGGGAATGCTGTGACACAACAATCAACACTGGACAACATCATCGCTCTCCTATCCTTTCCATACATAGAATCATAGAACTGTAGAGTTGGAAGAGACCCTCAGGTTAGATTATCTAGTCCCACCCCTTGCAATGTAGGAATATGCAGTTGTCTCATATGGGGATAAAACCTGAAACTTTGGTGTTATCAGCACCACACTATAGCCAACTGAGCTATCCAGGCTGCTTCTGTTTCCCCTTTGATTCCTGTATAAAAACAACAGAAAACCCCACTTGGTTTTCTGAGTTAAGGTGGCAGCATTTTTCCCCCCCTGGAATCAAATAACATGGAAATGAACACTTAAAATGCACCACATTGCATTGGTTTTCTTAAAGTGGCTTTTGCATTATGTGAAACTGTAAATATAATGTTGAAATCACAGTTAGGGAAACACCAGAGAAATGGAATGAAGTGCTGCGTGAACACAGCCAATGACATGCAGGTCTGGGGAGGTATTCTCTAATGATTCCCATCAGCGCAAGAAATTCTGTTTGTACAAGACTTCCCTCCCATGCCCTCCATACCATCCACTCTCAAACCTGCTCCAGATGGTTGAGGGGAAATCTAGGGCAGATTTAGGGGTCCACAAGGAAGGGGGTAGGGAGTATATTCCATTGCGCAAGCAGAAATCCTTGCGCTGATGGAACTTTTGTCTCAGTGGATTTGACCCACTAACATAAGACATACATACAAATTGCACCCATGTTGTAAGGACTTCATCCTCACACATTCATGAAATCATTACCATTTATGCTACAAGAACGACCAATTCATTACCCTTCTTATTCTGTAAAAATGAGCATGTTCACTGATTTTATTGAAGCTAATGACTTGAGAGTAAAACAGAAACAAAACCCAATGCACATAAGCCAGATTTACCCAAACAGGCTATTCTCAAAGAGCACAAATTTGAGATGTGTGTATATAGAACAAGCATGGCGAGTTAAGCTAATAATCTAATAATAAATAATCCCTCATTGCAGGGGTAAGATAAAACACACATTCTGTGCAAGAGCTTCCATCTGTGTCAGAGGAAACACATTCTAGATCAATTTGTACTGGTGAAAATATTGTGTAACTTCACTGACATTAGACCACCTCACTGCTATCTCTGACAGTTTGGCGAATGTTAAGTGCACACTACCAACAAAACAAAACCTTCGTCTGGAATTCATTTACGGACTACCGCAGCATTAGATGATAATCGCTACATTTTAGGTACAACATCCTCACCAATGTATCCATCTTAATAGTTAAAATTAGTCTAGGTGAAGCCTTTTCTTGTAGAGAACTCACAGTAAAACAGGCTTGATCATAATTAGGCCTGGCAGGAGCAGACTGTCAATTACAGAACAAATGCGAGAGGAGCAAAGTGACATATATCTGCCTTCAGCTGTTACAGATGCTGCAGGATGACATTAAACCGGAAACTGCACCACTTGATTAATGGCTTGAGGCAATGCTCAGGTAATTATTGAAGTAAACAGGGTCAGCACTACAATGGCTGCTTTGGCACAGATTGCTGTACCCTTGTATTTTTGAGAGGGCTAAAGATTTTTGATCACACACTAAAAGAATGGAAAAAGTAAGAAAACAAGTAGTAGGAAAAGGCCCAACAGACTAGCCAAACATTAAAACAGAATTGGCTCTCAACTGAAAAGGGCGAGTCAAAATTGCCATAAAGAACTAAAGGAGGTTTGAAATCACCTACTGCATTTTATCCCCTGGAGATGTAAAACTCTTATACAGTGGTACCTCGGGTTACATATGCTTCAGGTTACATACGCTTCAGGTTACAGACTCCGCTAACCCAGAAATAGTACCTCGGGTTAAGAACTTTGCTTCAGGATGAGAACAGAAATCGCGCAGCTGCAGCGAGAGGCCCCATTAGCTAAAGTGGTGCTTCAGGTTAAGAACGGACCTCCGGAACGAATTAAGTATGTAACCAGAGGTACCACTGTATACAAAGAAATAAAGAAAATGTCTGTTCTATATGTATGTGACTTAAACATCTTTTTATTTCATTTGATCAGGAAATGTAATGCGTATACAAGTGAATAAAAAGGGCAACATGGTAGATGAACAAAGAACTCAAAAATGAATTATGCCTGACGCTGAATAAGAGAGAGTGACCTGGAGAGGAGCAGAGAAAAGTTTGCTCTACATACTCTCGGATGTACAATATGATAGGTCAAACAGCCAACCATGCCAGTCACAATCAACAGCACAGAATGCAAGGAGTCACAGGTTGGAGCAAAGGAAGAAAACTTATTCCAGCTCAATTTGCCTGTTACAAACAATGGATCTTAAGAGTCAAAAGCACAGGTCTTTTGCATCTACCATTAAAACCAGATTGTCATAAAACTGGAGATGCCAGGAATTGAACCTGGAACCATCTTCATGTAAAACAGGCACATTAGCACTAAGCAACAGGCCCTCCACACCAAGTTAGAGGAGTCTTAGGGGAAAGTGGTCTTTGTTTCACCATGTTCTCTGTATCATTCCCTTTTTCATTACTACAGTCTTTCATCATGTTATTTTTCTGCATTTACAGCACAAATTATGGGTACTATTCTGTCCACCAGTGCATGCAGATATTGAAGGAAATATTTAAAGTCATACCGAAAAGCAGATTTGCTCTGTAGCTTTATTGGAAAGAGATCCATTAAACACCTGCACATGTGCATGCTAAACATACATCACTGTAGAAATACACCATTCATTCAAGCAAACAACCTGCTGGTTATTTGTTTTGATCTTAGTCATTTTGTCATTGAGCTGCTGCTCAATGTCTTGTCTGCATGATCAATTTGTTGACATATACTTGGATTTATTGCAGGTGAGAACATTCTTGGAGCATATCCTCTAAAGCTTAACATAGCATTCAAGCTCACTTTAGAATTCCATATACAGTAATTTACAAAGGCAGTTCAGTTGACCCAAAGCCCTTACACATCTAAATGCTGCTTTTCTGGTACATATGGCAGTACCATTCAAAGAGCTATGACAATTATACTGTTTATAGCTCTGAAAATGGCGCTGCCATCTGCACCATGATTCACCAGGAAGGCAGAGTTCAACAGGTGGACAGTCGTTTGGTCTGCCGATCTAGCATGCTAAGTTTGTAGCTATCACCCCGGGAACTGGACTGAAAACAAAACAAGCACAACATGGATTGGACAGAAAACCTTCTAGCTTCCAACTCTGTGAGAAAGTTCATTTTCCAAATTTGTATTATTAGCAGCTGGAGAAAATTCTATTTTGTTGGTCACATGGGATATCCCAGTAGTCAATAATTTCTCATGCACCACCTTTTGCCACCATTTAGCCAGTAAGAAGCTTCTCAGAGGTAGAACAAGTTCTTCTTCTCTTTTCAGATGCATCACAACAGAAGAGGAAAAGAATATTTGCTTGTATGATGTCCTGTTTGCAGGTATATCTTCTTTGCTGCAGTGCAGTGTAAAACACTCAATTTTCATGACAATGTTTAGCCAGCATACACATTGGACAATGATTCACAAAAGCATTCCTGTGCTTCTCCACTTCAGTATCTCCTCAAGATGCCCCTCTTTGCTCTGGCTTTTGACACCTGAGATGTATATTTTTAGCACCCATTTTGTCTTTGAGATTGTAAATTTTTTTAACATTGTGTTTTAATTGTTGTACCCCACCCTGGCACTTTAGGGTGAAGGATGGTAGTAAAACAAACAAAGAGATAATCATTTGCTTTCATTCTTTGTGTTACATTGTATGCTGTGCCATGTGGCTGCTTGTTAACAGGAAGGAAGGCATTGTTGGGCCTTGAATCCACAAGCATTCCCATGTAGAACCAACGTCACTGCTGGTAACAACATCCTAGTTATTCTTTGTACTGGTGTACCGCCAAATCTCCCAGAACAAGGGCTTCTTTCCTTGGCTATGTGAATTCCAGATGAAATGCATCCGTATATAAGAAGAGGCTAGCAACAAGAAAACTTTCTTTCCTAAAATAGTCACAGTGGTTGAGTTGGGCTAGCTATGTGTGCTTCAAGCTGAAAAAATGCCATTTAAATCCTGAAGTAAGCAAAGTTGGATTCTGCATAGCATATATATGCTGCTAAAGTGATACATACTCTGCATGCATTTTATTTAGAACAATTTATTTGTTCCATGAAGAACAGAGAGCAATGCATGGCACACCAAAGCCTGGCTCTTAGGAATGGAAATTCTATTAAGTCTCCCTCCCTGTTTCTTCTGAGATTTAAATCAGACACTTTCAGCAGTCCAGCCATATTACGCAGTAAGTTACCTCTTACGCCTTTTTTTTTTTTTAAAAAGCTGTGGCCTCAGGATGCTGAGTTCTGTGCTCACTTACCCAATTTTGCACTTTTCAATGCTAAAGCAGAATGATTCATGGAATATACACAGCCTTGGCCTTAATGGACACACCAGAAAATGCACGAAAGAGGAGAGAACAGAAAAATGTTCTTCTTTTGACACATTGTAGATGACCACAACCATTACTGAAATAAATGTGCAGAATTTCAGCTTGTTTCAGGCCATTCATCAGTGACACAATTCCCCCCCCCTTGGATCTGGGCTTGATTTGAGCCAAGGGAGATAATTAAAAATAAGTAAATGCCCCCAAATACCACTGAGGAGCCAATGTGAGGCTGTCCCAATGGCACATAACTGGGATGAGGGAAAAGGTGGGACATAAATGCAATAAATAATAAAAACCCACGGTCCAGCTGCTCAGGGTGGGGAATGGAGAGGGTAGCCAGCTCCAAGTGAGACAGACTCAGAGTTCAATGGATCCCAGACCAGCTCAGCACCGCCCCCTCCTCTCCCTCTGCTAGTGAAGAGCCTGGCAGCATGTCTCCTGCCTGCCCCTTTTGGGGGCAGAAGATGGTGATCAGTACCAGAGTGATACTTGCAGAGGAAGGGACACCACTCAATCCAGCACCTTGACCCCTCCACCACCCAAAGTGTGGCATAAGAGGATCTTGGATTGCTCTGTAAATAGCGGAATAGTGAATTCATTTGCTACAGGGAATTCTGGGGTAGAGCCACATGATCCTCATCTTGGAAGCCCTCCCAATAACCTAGGAAAGTTACTGAGATAACATTAAAAATTGTTTCCTGTGCACACCCTGCCACCTGTTTGCACTAAAGTACATGCTGCAATATTATTTTCATATGGCCTTATAAAATGAACCTCAAGTCCCCTCATATTTCATTTTCCCTTTAGACCAGTTTGATGGAGATTTGCCTTTTGAACATACGCATAATAATAATAATAATAATAATAATAATAATAATGATAAAAAATATCCAAGAAGATCAAACTAAATGATGTGTTTTGTTTATAAATAAATAACATTAGTTCCTTGCAGACTTTGATTTATCTTATCTGCAGTGAGTGGGCTTGATGAACTTTAATGAAGTGCTCAGCAGAATCACAGTCAAACTAGCCCTCATAGTCATTTTTGCAACCTGTACCTGCAAAATAACCTAACATTTTGCAGACCACAACTTCCCGCTTTCCAGCCTGTCAGAGTTAATCATTTCATCACAATTGGTACCTCAGTACAGTTAATTCCCTTCTAAGATGAATCACTCATTTCTAATATTGCCTTAGCAACATGAACGTATTTTTACGTTGGTGTCTAATCAAAGCTGCGACTGAAGACTTGACAAATATGGTCTGTCCTTGTCATTGGCAAATTGCAGACTATGTTCTTGGTTGAACTCTTAGCATCCCACTAAGATGTTTCAACAGGAAAATAACAAGTAGATGAGCACAACACGTCTGGCAGGGTTATGGCAGCTACAAGGTCACAGAGTTTCAACTGAAAGAAAGAAATGCCTTCTGAAATTGGAGATAGTTTTAGTTGTTATAAACGAAACATCTTTTGACTGCTGCTCACCATCTGTTAATGCTATGTCAATGCAAAGCCCTGGGCTTAAATTCCTTGTTGTTGGCATACCTAAAATGGAATTTCACACACCTTATATTACAGCTTTGTAGCATAATAACTCATTGGTGGCTACCTGCTAAAGAAATATTCACTCATATCATAGGAAGCCAATGCCATGCCCTTCCCCCCCAACAGCCCTAGCCAGAATGGCCAGTGGTCAGAGATCACGTTGGGTACCTCTGGGATTTTGCTGCTTTTAACTGGTGTTCAAATCATGAGTTCAAGCCATCATCAGATAGCTTCAAAAACTATTGTTTATGGTTTCAGAAAGAAACCATAAAGAAGACACTTACTCACTGCCCACTTAGCTCTGCATGGATCTTTTGCACAAAAAAATGAATGAATTTTGCATTTTTCCATAATTTATTTTAACATGCACTGCTCAATGGGTGTAAGGTACCATAATTTTTTGTAGCTTATCTTCAAAGCCTCTGAAAACAGTAACATTTAAACTACAAACTGAGACATGCAGATACAGTATAGTGGCAGCTTGGGATGAAAAGAAATAATAGTGCATTTCCCTGCTTGCTTAGAGATAGCTTTCCCTCTTGAGTCATTTTGGACAGTTTCCTCCAGCCTGAGAAAATGTTGCTTTAAAAACACCCAAGGTATTATGTGGGCAAAGTTGACCCCATAATAGGAAATCCTGTATTGAGAATGTCTGTTAAGTGCTTTCCATCTTCCTCCTTAATGAGTTCGTCTTTTTTCAGTAAACTTTTTATTTAAGTGCTCTTTGTCACACAGCATGGGCTGTTAAGAGTTTCTTAAACATCAGATTCAAATAAAAATAGCTTTCTTCTACAAGCAGCTGGGTTGATATTTGCCAATGAACATTTTTGCCCATGTACATGACCCTTAGTCATTTTATCAGACTTAGATTCTGTGCTCACTTGCATTATCTTGAGCTCAGAATTCCTGGACCTTCTTGTAGCCTTTTGTTATGCTTCAGTCCTTGTTTGTAAAGTCAAGACTAATAAAGTAGGTGGGAACTCATCAGGAGGTAAGTGCAAATGGGTTCAGGGAACTCCTTGAAGCCTTGTCTAGGAGAAATATGCAAAACTGAGGACAAAATCAGAGTAGTCCCATGATTTACTTCCTTCCAAAATATTTTTTTCAGTAATTCCCTTCTTGAAATACTGAGGTTTAGGATTCTTAACAAAAAAAGGGGGAGTTCATAATATAAGCAGGCAAGCATTTGGGGGGGGGCATGTATTCCACACTCTGCATTTTAGATTCAGAATGAAGAATACAGTACAGTATTTTTTTCTAAATATAAGGCAGGCACTACTTCTGGCAGCAACATTTAAATAATATCTTGTGAGTCTTAACTACCAGGTCCATTCCCTAAGACATGGGTTGACAAGCAAGATATTAAGGGAAGGATGACATTCTGTGGTGTCCTAACCATTTGTTCTGCTTTGTGATAAAATTCTTTTAAAATCTTCTTTAGATCACCATGCGCAACAATATTTGATCCCTATCACTGTAAGGTAAAGGTACCCCTGCCCCTACGGGCCAGTCTTGACAGACTCTAGGGTTGTGCGCTCATCTCACTCTAGAGGCCGGGAGCCAGCACTGTCCGCAGACACTTCCGGGTCACGTGGCCAGCGTGACAAGCTGCATCTGGTGAGCCAGCGCAGCACACGGAACGCCGTTTACCTTCCCGCTGGTAAGCGGTCCCTATTTATCTACTTGCACCCGGGGGTGCTTCTGTACTTGGCAACAATAATAGCTAGCTCAGAACACTCAGTATAAAATGTGCCACCTGTCCTTTGGGCTACAAGAAAATGGCACACTTTATAATCAACTGCAAATTCCTTGCACTGAGCCTCCCTTTCTATTAACTTTCTTAACACCCCCACTGTTTAGGGACCAGCATTCTGAAGAAAAGTGCCAGGTGAGGCAGCTGCCACCACCACCTTCATTTCCCCATTCTAGCATTTCTCCAGAAATGCCTCAGGACCCAGGCCCATGCCTGCCACTGAAGCCCCATCTCGCAATCCATTGCCCCCCTAATAAAATTGTTGGGGACCAATGGGGGGGCTTGGAGTGGTCACTGTAGTGCCCCTTGTTTAGGGCTTCTCAGTCCTGTAACTATTGAACTAGCCATTGAACAAGAGGAAGTTCTAGGACGTCCATTAAAATGAATACACACACACACACACACACACACACACACACACGGACACACATGAACAGAGAAACATGTAATAAAATAAAAGACTTACAGAATATGTTCAGGGTTAGACAGGAACTGGTCTATTGCAGAACAGCAGGAGGAACTTGGAGATAGTGGAACAGCCACTTTTAGTGCAGGAGGGAGGGAAGGACAGACACAGTGGGACAAGGGAAGAAAGGAAAGAAAACACAAATTATCACCGTTACCCATCAATTAAATTCCTAATTAAACATGCCTAAGCAATGTGAAAGATGTGAGTACTGCCAGCACCGTGCCAATGCATCTACCTTAGAACAGAAACATTAATAATGTTATTTAATACAATGTGCCATCTGGTTCATTACTGTTAACACCTTACGTCATTCAAATAATGCTTGTATATTTTGTCTTTTGTTGGAGCTCATGTCTGACTATCATCACCAACCTCCATATCTGAGCCCTAATTTGGATTTGCTTTTGGGTGATATGGTAAGGTTATTTAAGAGATATAATAATGCTCCAGTGTAATTGTTCACATTACCTAAGCACAACAATGAATGAAATCCATACCATGCAGTTGCTTCTGGATACCTGGAACCCACCTTTAAGATAATTGATGGATATTTTTCAAATAGGATTCATGGTCTTTAGTCGATCTAGCTCAGTATGGTCTACACCAGTAGTGTAGTTCTCCAGATGCTGGCCTCTAACTGCCTGCATCCCTGACCATGCTGCCTGGGGCTGATGGAAACTGGAATCCAAGAAGATTTTGAAGGCCACACATTCATCCCCCCCAAATCTACACAAATTGCTGTACCTCCTGCAGGGTTTCAGAAGAAAGTCTTTTCCATCCTTACTTTGAGATTCCAGCGATTGAACCTGGGACCTTTTGCATACAAAAATGTGCTCCACCACTGAGCTACAGCCTCAATTCTTTTGTGTACAGGGAAAGTGTTCACATGTACAGAGACTTTCATGGAGGTGAACCAAAGCTGTTTGCTTCCCCCCCCCCCCGCTTATTTTAGTGATGGCACATGCATTCCATTCTAGCTCATTACAAAGAATAGGAGAGGGACACGGTGTGTGCCCTTCATATCCCCACCCAGTCCTTTCCTTTCACTTGATCAAGTTACGCTAGCTCTAAGTAATTAAATACGAAATCAAAAATCACTTCCAATTTAAGACATGATAAGGACTCAGTCAAAAACACACTGGTAAAGACAAAAGGAAATTCTTTTGAATTCTCATCACGTCTGGCATTTCTGCTGTTAATGGTGTTTCATTTTTTAAGCTGTTTTAATATTATTTTTGGTTTTAAATTTTATGAGGTCAGCATGCGGAGGTGAGGAAAACTGACCAACTGAGCTGCTTCAGCAAACCCTAGTGTCAAACAAATAAGCTCTAAAAATAAATACTAATCTGTGATATTTTTGATAATGTGTTCAGATTAAGGAATGCCAGTGGGTGATTTCTGAAGCAACAGAGCAGAGATACACATTATTCTGTGGTGTGCGAAACTGCAGCAGACAAGAAAAGCGTTGAACTCATTTTGACAATAGACACCACATGATGGCAAGTTACAATAAACTGCCTAATATGCAGCATTCTATCTCCCACAATTCTGTAGTCTATCTATGGCATTCTATCTCCCACAATTATGTAGTCTGATGGCATATAGATTAGACTCCGTCCCTCATTTGAAGTTAGAGGCAACTGTATTAATGTAGGAGGATAAAAGAGAAACAGAGGATGAGGTCAGAAACTTACCCATCTTGTACAGAGTCCTGTCTGCAACAGAAGCCCATAAAAGATATTTAAGGCAAGGGAGATATGTGAGGAGCTACAAAGCAGATATGGGTATATTGCTCACACAATGTGTGGGCTGCTTTCTTGTTTAAAAAATACAAGATAAATCCCATAATTGCTTCTGTAGAAGTTGAGCCTTTTAAATGAGGGAAAGATGTAGCAAGAACTACCAGGATGTCCCCTTTTCACCTCTGTTTTCTCTCTTAATTCCTTCTTTGGGTGACACTCCCCTATATAAGAAGTCACTTAAATGTAGTGGTATTTAGTTGTAATAAAGTGTTGCATAGGACAGAGGTTTCACAACACTGCAAAAAAATGCACCTCTGTTTTCATGTACTTGGAGGAGTGTTTTAGGCAACTCACATTTTGTCTAATGGCAGATCCAAACTGACCTATTGGAATAAAGATGGACAGATTTTACACCTGCACGGTTCACTCTACAGAAACTAACTGCTTTAACTATGCCAACCCAAGACTATCAAAATTATCAACAGAGGTATGCAATTCAATAAGTTGCCTGTTTCACCCAAGACACATACATAGAAGAAGAAATATAATTTCCCCCAGAAATGTTCTGCAGTCAAATATCTGGGCATATGGATAATGCAAAATACGAGTAACTTATCAAAATATAACCACAGGAAATGATTACATAAAGTTAGAAATGAATTTATATCCTTGGGCACAACTAAATATATCGTGGTTGCGGAAGATGGTCATTTAAAAATGATATTAGCAAAAGAGGGTAGAAAGTTTTACAATCACTTTGCTGGAAAATTGAGCCTTTTCATCACGTAGTGGTGCAATAAAGTGCAAGGCACACCCCATAGATTGGGAAAATTATAAAATCAATGTTCACAATTTAATGAAGTAACTAGTATTAGTGGGGGTTGCTATTTGGGAGTGGGTTGGTATTTTTTTCTTGTTATTTTATGTTGCTGTTATATTTATTTAAAAACAGACCACAAATACATACATTAAAAATAGCACATCATCAAGAATCTGCCCAAATTTCTTTTCAGAAAACTCTCAGGGAAGGAACCAAAAGACACTTGGTAGCACTCTGTTTGTAAGCAGCTTTCGTAACAGCTTGAGAGATGAGAATGAAAATGGATGAGCCCTTTATGTGAAATTACGCAACTGTCTCATTGTAAAAGCAGCTGCTGAAAGCAATTGCTGAAAGCATTTGCCAGCTTTTTGATTGGGGGGGGGCGTGTATGTACATTGTCAAGAGCTCTGCTACGTCAGAAAAGGCTCAGAAGTAGAAAAGGTCGTAGACTGAATACAGGCATAGTCCACCAGATATTTAAAAATAGACTTTGAATGAAGCAAAACAGTTTGTGTTCTGTAGGACGGGAAAAGCAAGTTCCTGAAAATAGTTTCTTCAGGTAACCTAGTCCTATGAGATGCTGCATTGTGATAGTGCTCCATAGTATTGAATAGTAAGTTTCTTTCTGGGGGGGAGGGAACCTTTAAATATTCAGAGAGACAAAGGTCATTAAGGAAGAAAACAGAGAATCAGTGTGAATCTTCTTGAACTGACTTTCCAGACATCACCAATCTCTTCAGCTCCCAATTTGTTTAACAGGATGAACTACCACATTAAATCAGGAAGACGAACCACCAAGATGCTCCCCCCAACAACATGCACTGGGCAGTGACAGAATTTGTTCTACAGGCCAGCCACAGCTCTGCAACTAGGATGCCATTTCTGACCTTTGGGATCCTGAAAAGGAAACATTTAACACCACTTCGCTCCAATTTTTTCTGCAGCTGTGGAATAACTAATGAGTCATTTTGTGTTCCCTCATCAGAAAATTATCTTGTAGCAAAGCCTTACTGAACACAGTCTTTGTTGCTTTCTGATTACTGTTCCTTATTGATGTTAACAATTCCAGCGAGAAAACAAAAGTTCTCAAAGTGTTGTTCTCTTTGACACCCCACCTGCACTAAATCATACAGCAACACTAAAACTATCTCTCTCATTCTAGTCTTTCTCCCTCCCTCCCTGCCCACAGTTTCTATTCTGCGATGGAGACTTCAAGGCTTGCACAAAGAATGTCAAGAGCTACCATGGACTGCTCCTGTCTGGGATTGGTAGGCAAAATGAATACACTATACTAATCAGACTGGATATAAATAGTAGATAAGGAAACTCTTCACTTGATCAACCTTTGGCCTGCTGCACTTCTCAAGGCAAACTGCTGACCTGAAAGAATCTGGGCTGGAGAATATACCTTCCCGTTCTGGATTGAGTAATTGCTTCCCATTGCCCAAGCTTGGCTTTTATATCCTGAGGTTGCTGGATACAGATTGCTATTGTGTGTTCCTCAATAAATAACTAAACTGCATTCACAATATAGCTGGTTGCCTGGGGCACTAGGACTAATAAAAACTGTATGTCTCTTTTGTCTTCTGCTGCCATCTATTTTTTGTTGTTGTCACCTGTCTCAAGAGACAATGGTGTGCACCTCCAGGGCTGAAGTCAAGCTGCTGGAGAATCACAGCGCTTGCTGTGGCTGTGGAGACCGGAAACTCATCACTGATGCCTCCCACGTCATTTTTGCTGTGCTAGCAGCACCAAAGTGACCTCCCTGGGGCGCACGCCTGGGCAGTGCATATGGAGGGCCTTGGCTGCCTAGATAACAAGACCTGCCCCCCGCCGTCTCGGCCTCACTTGCTACTGTGGTCCAAAGGAAAGCAGACACAGAGAATCAGTTTCAGGAGCAAATGACATTTGACATCAGCTTAGCTGCAGGACTTGCTGGAAGATGCAGCACAAGATGCAGTCCAACCGTCTTCTGGACTCCACTCTGGATTTGTGTAGGGTTTATGCCTTAACCATCTACTACAAGCTGAGATACTCATACAATTGAATGATGACATTTTAAAAAATAACATCACCAGTGACTGCTACTATGAAATGGCCAGGTTAGTACTATGCAAATCTTCCTCTGCATAGAAATCCACGCCATTATTCCATGGCCTTTTGGATATCACTTTTTGTGGGGAGGAGGGTCTTATCAGTGGGGTTCAGGCCAAAGAGGAGACAGTTTCTTGATCAGCTGACAGGTAGAAATCAGACAGGCTGCTGGTGCAGAGGAGGCTTGGTGGCCTCCATTCGTGACAGAATGGCCAGATTTAAGAAAGGCAGCAGATTTGGGAGCTGTGGATCAGTCAGTAACCCTGGGTTGGCCCTCTAATGTTGTATGACTTCCTAGACCAGGAGTGTTAAGGGCTGTGGCATGCATATCTCAGTTGGAATTACCTTTAGCTCCTCCTCTGACCATCAGGCCCTGGGTTGCGCCCAGAACTCCAGTCCAACTCACAAGGTTCTCAAGCTTAATCATGGTGGCACCTGATAATGCTGGGAAGAGCAGCTTGACCTGTCTTCCTCATTCAAGAGCGACTGCCATGGAAAATCCAAGGGTATTTGAAAAGTCAAACATTACCTATCATGCTATGATAATGGTTCAATATTTGCAACCCCAACAGATTTTCCAGGTGGCATGACATCTGATGTAACTACTACACAAATAATACCTTCCTTTATCTAATTAAGCGGCTTGAACATAAGGTTGGTTGGTGCGTCTCTTTATTACAGAGGAGAACAGTAGGAACAGAGGGAAAGCCTGAACAGGTTTCTAACATTCAACATG
Source organism: Podarcis filfolensis (assembly GCF_964270895.1). Classification (NCBI taxonomy): domain Eukaryota; kingdom Metazoa; phylum Chordata; class Lepidosauria; order Squamata; family Lacertidae; genus Podarcis; species Podarcis filfolensis. The sequence continues at coordinate 74,947,491 of NC_139605.1, read as the reverse complement.
AACAAATATTGATCTTGCATGTTAGACAGAAAGGTTATCCCTTTGATGTCCTGAAGCCAACCAAATTGGACAAGCAGTAGAAAGAAAATCTGAGCACCTAAGAGGTCCCCACTTTGTCTGAAACACTGTATGAAGCTCTTCACCTAACAGTGATCAATCTATCTTTGATTCTCATTCTCCAGATTCTCATGGTACTAAACTAACATTGTACAAATTTTGTGCTAAGACCTCTGAGATACTAAGACGTGAATGCCATGAATAATGAAAAACAAATATAACTGTTACTCAAATGAAAGGCCATGTGGAGGAAAGCAAGGATAGATTTTATACCATCCAGTGGCTATGCTGGTGGCTAAAAAGCATTCAGATGCAATCAGACTAGAAATCCTGAAAACAGATAAAGTTTTAATTTATCAGCAAAGACTTCTTGCTAATTAAAAAATTCGATTCAAGGTAGCAGACATTGAATAAGGGTTACTACCATTATTGCCAGTCCAGGAAAATGCAAATGTGATACCTGATAAGGAGTCAATGTTTCTGCTGACAGAAGTGCTTCATGCTTCATCTCATACCATCATAGCTATTCTTACACTTCAGTGATTGGAAGAACATTCTGTTACGCTCTTAAAGAAAATTCATGAACACTAAGACTATAAAAAGCTATCAGTCATGATAGCTACATAATACATCCAGAATCAGAGCCAGGTACACCAGTGAGAGAGGGCTTTTGCTCCTATGACCTGCTTGTGGGATTTCCAGAGTTATCCAGTTGGCCACAGTGAGATGATGATGGACTAGATAGGCCTTTGGCCTGAGGCAGCAGGGCTTCCTTAGGAAAGGAAAAAGAAGATGACAGAAGAATTACAACCCACCCTGAAGGATTTTGTGAACTGGGAAAGCAAAATAGAGATGACTAGCAACTGTCAAATATGGATGCAGGCAAGCCACAGGGAGCAAGCATAGCTGCCTGCATCTCATCTGTGAGAGAAGCATTAATGGAACACCTGGGAAATTGTTGCCAATGGGCTTCAGCGACCCATAAGGACATTATATTCCTATTATATGCCAATGCTCCCAAACTGCACAATGCAAAAATTAATTCATTATGCAAGCTGGTTGGGCAAAGCATATTGAAATAGGAAACAGTCATGCATATGAAACAGCACAGATATTTAATTTGCTGAAACAATATTTAATTTAAGTTACTTAGCATGCATACTCAAGTCAGAAATACAATGTCACAGGACTGACAATTACACTGAAACCAAATTGTGGACACCCGGTGCAACCTTAAGCAGCAAGGTCATTGTTTTTCATTATCCTTCAAAACAATGACTCTGTTTTGGAAGACCTAAAGAGATATGCTATGGCTGTGATACATTGCGAGAGAAGGAAGACATAGATCCACCTTTACTCCTCACACTAGCCCTCGGTGTGGCATACCCAGAGTCCTGTTACTGTAGGTAGGGTAGCAACTGGGAAACAGTGGCCTGCAAGCGCTCCAGTTGGAGAACAGACTTTACCAAAGGTGTCATGGGCTTTGAAGACACTCAAACTAGGACGCAAGGGAGAAATGTGCTAAGAGGAAGGCACGCTTGGCAAATCCACACCATGATCAACTCCCGCCCAGAAACCAATGTCTCCACTGTGGAAGGACGTGTGGGTCCAGAATTGGCCTCCACAGTCACTTATGGACTCATTATTAAAACTGTGTCTATGGAAGACAATTGTACTCGGCTATGAGTGATAGCCAAAGAAGAAGAAGGTAGGGTGGCACAGGGGAAATATGACCAGGATCTCTCCATGCATGGTGGTAGTGGATTTCAAAGGTACAGGGCAGAGCTTGCAGCTGTGCCTTGGCAATCCAATTTATACTTGCTATTTTCCCAACTAAAGCAACAATGGCGTCTGTCAAAATTGTAGAGGCAGGTTATTAATTGAGTTGCACACTTTTGTTCTTCTCTCAGTTTTTTAAAACAATGTATTACTAATAAGCAACCCATGACAAATATGAAAACAAAATATTAAGCACATTAAATTGTCAAGCTATGGTGGGGTGAGGGTTTTGAATTGTTGGCATCTGAATTTCAGCACTTCAGCTTCCAGCTGGAGAGCCACAAGAACAGCCTTATTCTAAAGATATGCATCTTTTCTGTTTCCAAGCAAACTCTGCCACCAGTTTGGTCAGCTCTATATAAAAGAGCCCACAATACACCTGGGAGAAATTGTCATGCCAAAGGCAGTTCCTAAAATGCAGATTGGTTCACAGTCTCTGATACTGACTTGACTCTTAAGTTCAGCTCATACCTGCACTACTGCTTGCTAAATCTACCAAGGGAAGATCCACAGCACACATTTAAAGTTACATGACTTCTCCCAAAGAATCATGGCAGCTGTAGTTTCCTCATAACAGAGCTATAATACCCAGCACTCTTAGCAAATTAAGTTCCAGGATTCTTTGCGTGTGTGAATAATTATGTTACGGATCGAGTGATGTCTGGATTTATCCGGAATTTTGGAATCGTGCGGAGCTTGATGTATGGGTACCCTCAAAAAAATTTAAAATTTGGCTGTATAATTCGGAACCAATGTGATTTGAATAATGTGATGTGATTGGCCTGTTAATAAAAATTATTTTTTTAAAAAAATAATTATGTTACGGATCTGTGCTAAGCCTTGGCTTCTGGTTTGTTGTGGTTTGCCCCACAGACCATTCCAGCATTCTCTTTCTTAGGCTTCCAGGCTATACCTGGCTCAGACACCGACAGCTCTTTCATGCTGCTTATATCCCAGCATCGCAATAACAATTTAAAATAAAGTTGAATGCATCAGCATGCCAGTGGCTTCCAGGCTCAAGGTGTCCTGGATGAAAATATATTCATCTCCAGAGTCAACACCACACACAAGGATGGCTTTATCTCAAATCTTATAACAAAAGGTTTCAGCATTCAATGTTATCTCTCTCTTCCAGTGTAGACTCCTATTAGAATACATTTTACTTACTGTTGGTATTTTGAAGCTCCAACTCCTATTTGCTACCCATCCTTCTACATTCTCCCATTGTAGAAGATAAACATCTTGATTTTATTCAGTACAACTATAAGAGGTTCTCTCCTTTGCAGGATTTATAACTCTTGCTACTGAAACTTTCAAAGCTGGGTAACTGCAGCCCTATTCAGAACACTGTGCAACACTGAACATTAGTGCCCTGCAGCCATAGGTTGGGATGCTCACAGGAGCCTGATTATCCACACTGTCAGAGCATCCAAATGCATAGGAACTGTCAGATACAGATGGGTCTATTTTGTAAATGGTACACATTGAGGATATTACTCCAGGCACTAAAAGGAATGTAGACTGCTAAATGCAGCAGAAAGAAGCTTTGTTAAGAAGTGTGGATTCATTCATCATGCCAGAGCATATTATGATTGCAGCTACAACACGTACTAATACAGTGGTACTTCGGGTTACATACACTTCAGGTTACATACGCCTCAGGTTACAGACTCCTCTAACCCAGAAATAGTACCTCGGGTTAAGAACTTTGCTTCAGGATGAGAACAGAAATCGTGCAGCAGCGGCGCGGCAGCAGCGGGAGGCCCCATTAGCTAAAGTGTTGCTTCAGGTTAAGAACAGTTTCAGGTTAAGAATGGACCTCCAGAACGAATTAAGTACTTAACCCGAGGTACAACTGTACACAGCTAGAATACATCTGGTTGGCCACTGTGAGAACAGGATGCTGGACCACTGGCCTATGTGGAAATCTTAAGATATTGTCAGGTCCTACTTCCTGCTGGTCACTTGTTCTTCCTGCAATATTCACATGAAGCAGGGTCGGCATCAGCACCTGCCACAAGGCTCCCCAGCACTTATTCCTGTCCTGTCAGTTAAGAGCTACCATGTCAAAATCCCTGCAATATCTCAGAGCGCCCAACACAGTGCTGCTCCAGTGCATTTCAAAACATTTGATTTTCCCCCAAATTCATTTGCAATTGGATGGGCCCATAAAGGGCATCGTCAAACCTGGAATCAGCCCTGTACACAAGAGCAATTTCATGATTGCGCCTCTAAGGAAATCATTCCAAAACATTCCCCACATACTCAAAAGTTACATGGATGGAAAAAGCTAACAGAGAGATTGGTGAGTATATCACACCTACTCAGCAAATGCAATTATCACAGTAGCTTCATATAAGAAGATTTAGTAAGGATCATTAATATGTTAATAGACATTCCAAATACTGGAAGGATCAAAGGTGTTAAGATTAAAACATATCTCAAGGTGATAAACCCTACACATAATACTTCATTGTTAAACCATTTCTAAAAACAACTTTAACACAATTATCACAAGGACAGCAAGATGCCATAGCCATGGATAATGGGGCAGGGGATACCACAATTAAATTCGCTAAACTTCCAGACAGAGCCAAAGTACTTGTACTCTTGTGATTATTTTTTGCCTCAGTAATTGCAACAGTCTTTTATACTCAACAAATAATTAAAGAGAAACTGGATGTATTTTAGACATTGAAGGTATTCAGCTTTAGTGCAATTAAACAACTCAGTCAATTTTTCCTGCTTTGATTCTGCACCTAGACACTGATTCCTGCAGACGCTACTGGCCTTTGCCCTGTAATGGCAGGACTTAAAACAGCAGCACATACCATTTGGGTTAATGATTTGTCATCAATGCGATGCGGCTTGATGGTGCTTATATAATGAGAATTCAGGCTTCATGTCTCCTATCGATCCAGCAGCCACAATAGCATGCTTGACTGTTGTATCTGTAACGTTCATGCTGGATTAGATATCCAAGATGCCTGATCTTTAAATGTAAAGCAGAAGGGTTTGGAAGACTAACACAATGCTTGACAGTGAGGGCATTTCTGAAAATACTAAGAAAGAGGGCCAGATATTAAAAACAACAGCAAACATGAAAGGGAAAGAGACAGAGATCATTGCTAAGGCAGTCAGACAGGTTCTCCACTAGCCTTTTATGTCCTGCTGTGTGCTTTCTCATCTGCCTCTATTTACATTTTCCCCCTCCTAGTGGTTGGGGGGGGGGACCACTCAGGGTTCACTTCCCTGACAAGGACACCTGCTGCTTGAGAAACCTCAGGATGGTGGGTAGGAGCAATGATGATAAAATCACCTCTACAGCAGGCAGTTCACATATATTTCAGCAAGAGAGGGGTGACATATTAGATGTTTATACCTTTAGAGCTGCCTGGACTTTAAGCTTTACAGCTTTTGAAAATGCACAAACACTCTTTGTAGGAGTGTTGACAACGCTCTTGAGGCGTCTCTGTATTCTAACTGTTAATCTGTCAAAGGCAAAGCAATAGTGAACTCTTGTAAATGGATTGCCGCACCGAAACAAATAAATGGTCAGTTCAAGCTCATTGAGTAATGTTTTTCTGTCAATGTTCCATTCCAAATATATTCTGGACTAGGTCTTAAATACCAGAAATGGTATAGCTGTTTCTCAACTTCAGACAGCAGTTGGTTGCTCACACCACTGAACATTCTTCCAGACCAGCACATAGCTGACTACCTTGCAAGGACAGGAGTTCTAGCCTGATATTTCCAGCACACTTTATACATGCATGGGTGTTTATTTTTAATGGAAGAAAATCCAATCATGTGAGCCCTAACCAGGAGTCTGGAGTGGCCACAAACCCAAACCATGTTTCCTTCACCATAAACTACAGGTTGCCATCTCTCCCCCTCATGTACCAATGTACATATCTTACAGATAAGGACACTTTATGCATCCAGGCATGGTTCCACAAAAGCTTAGTGTATCACAGTATTTTGAGTTTCTATTTTTTATAAAAAAAATCATCAATCAACTTTGCAATTTTTTTAAAAAAAGTCCTTTAAAATTTCACCAGGATTTAGTATATATTTCCTCCAATATATACATTTTTGCAGTTTTCACAATACTATGCATTTCTGTATGTTATTTTCACTAACATATGCATTTACATACATACTTTCCCCTAATATACACATGTTTTGGTTGGGGAATTGCATCATAAAATTTGGAATGTGAATTTCAAAAAGATAACTTCATTTTGGCTCAGAAATGGAGGATTTCTCCTGGCCCTAGGTATCTATCGTCTATGACTGGTTGGAGTTGCAGACAGCTGTGAAGCCAAGGCACAAAATACAGCAAGATGCCCAGTATCCTGGAGATGCCAACCAATACTGGCAAAACACCTTGTCAAAACAAAAGCAAAAGTGCAAGACAGCTCATTAAAGAAATTCCAGCTTTCTTTTCATTTCTTATGATGTCTTGTTTAATTATCTCTGAAGTTCAGTTCTGGGATTTTAAAATGCATTTTCAAAGTAGAAGTTAATGAAGGTTAAATTCTAAGTAAGTGGGCCTTTATACCGATTCATTTTGAAATTAAGATGGATAATTAAGAAAGCAGGTAGCTTGTGGTGCTGCGAAAAGTGAATTCTTCCTTCCCTTTATCATAACAGCATTTGCTGAGAGATATCTGTACAATATGTTTCCATTAATCTGTAGAAACTACCCATACCGCTTTTAGCCTCTTTCATCACCTGCCTCCACCTCAGCCTCTCTTTTGAAGTTCTTGCTTTTTCAGCAAAAGGGCCATGAAATTACTTTCAGTTCCCACAGTGGAAAGTCAACATGGAAGCTGAATTTTGGTTGAAGCAAAGGCATTTCTTCTGCCTTGAATGGGACAATCAGCACTCAGCATGCAAGTTTGTCTGCCCATGGCAGCATTTGCCCTGATGAAAATAGTTTGTTGCATGCTGCTAACCAAATGTTGGGTTCAGATTGCCATGCATCTCTCCCCAGGGGAAAGATTATTCCTTCATGTGTATTTCCTGTGTTCAGTGTGCTGCCATTGCCCAATATTTTATGTCGGTATTGACTACAAGAAAAATTAAAACACATATTTGTGAACATGAGCGTCACATAAGAACAAATAAATCACAGGCCGTATTAGTAAAATTCCTTTCTTGCATGTAAGCATGACAAGGAATCCCCACAATTTTGCTGTGTAGAATGAGTACAAACCTCAGGGGAAGAATTGTATAAACAGCTAAAAATTAGAGAAGTATTTTGGAAACATAAGTTAGGTACTTTGTTACCAAATAGTTGCAATGAAAATATGGACTGGAAAAGGACAACACATACTGTTTCATGTATTGATTTACTTAATACATATTCTAGCTATTGCTTGTGAGTTTTTGGCTGTGTAAAAAATATTAGGATGGCATGCATTGTATGTATATGTTTGCTGTGTACTGGAGTTTTAGCTTAAATCCACACACAACATATCTGTGGCACAAAGATTAATGTTTTTATGTCTAGCTCCTTCTCCTGTTAAGGTACAAATCAGGGTCAAACTGTGAGCATTCCCCCCTGCCAGCAATTAATTCCAGTTATCTGTAGCTGAACAAAAGAGGGTTTCTTTCAATGCCAGTTTTACCTTTTTTTTTCTTATTCTGCAGTAAATTTAAGACACTGACTTCACTAAAGACCAGGACCCACTTCTGTCAACAGTGAAAGAACATGTTTTCCACAGTCCTGGGCGGAGAACTCAGAAATATGAAAATACCAAGGGCTTTCCTCCAACCTCTAGTACTACCTATAAACCAAATGACTATTATATGTAAGGCAGAGTCATTGCGGACCCACTTGCAGTGACCCCTCCCCCAGGAAGCAAGGCCTAACCCATGAAGGTGAACAAACTGGACATGACTTGCCGCTCCAGGGGGACAGGCCCGCCTTGGACTTTATTGAGTGGGAATGGACCTCCTGATTATCAAGAGTGATGTGTGTAAGTTCCTCATCAATGGCCCCTGGGCAGGTTATTTGGAGTCAACATCCACCATACCCCTGGCAGTACACCTGAGACCCCCACCATCTCCACCATAGCCTACTACCCAAGGACCCTAGCCGGTTCCACATCTGGCTGAGTTGGCTTAACAACCAACATCATATGTATTTTACACATTTTAATGAACTGAATATAACATGGGGGCGTGCAGAGTGTGTATACGTGCTTAGCTTTTTTATTAGTTGCTATATGGGGAGAGGGGAGTGGCCGAATGCCAGGGCTGGATGGGGAGGGCCAGTTGGCTGCTCGATGCTCCCTCACTCACCCACCTACTGTGGCTTTGCCGGCCAGGTGAAGAGGCCTCCTGTGCCCAGCTTTGGGAAGAAGGCAGCAGGGCTCCAAGATCCTGTCAGCAGTGCTCCTCCTTCCCTAAGCTGGGCAAATACTTCCCGAGCTTGGGGGGGAAAGGTGTGATGCTCTAACAGGGTCCAAGAGCCCCCCTTCCTCGCAAAAAGGTGGTGGTACTGTTGGGTACTTCCAGGAAAAAACGCACTGACTTTACCACTTAAAGGATGTGATTTAAAGCCCACGATTTTCATAATGTGGTACTGTTTGGGTGATGATACTAATTAAGAATTAAAAATATGAGTTATGTATGTGCTTTGATATGTAAACGTACAAACCTTTATTAACTGGTCCACCAAATGGTCTACAAAAAAAGAAGTTTGAGAGCTACCAGCCTAGAGTTTGTTTTTTTTACTTAGGTGGAGAGCAAAATCCAACAGGACTAATATAGCTACAGGCTACTCAGGATTCTTTTAAGAACGACATTCTGTTAAATGTAATGAAGTCTTCCCCATCAAAGTACCAATTTAAAAGCTCTTCAGAGAGAGGGAGAGTAATAAAAGGCATACACAAAAAAGCAACGCATAATGATATTTGCAGGCAAGGATATGAAGAAGAGTTGAGAAAAAAGCTTCTACAATAAATGTAGCAAATGAATGCAAATGCCACTGCTTTGACAAATATATGAATGTTACATCTAAGCAAAATACATAAATTTAATTAAGAACTTGAAACTTCTAATGTTTTCAATCCTCTAAAGAAACTCTTCTATGTCCAAACTGAGGAAATTAGGCAAGCTGTTTTCTATTATACAGAGATGTTCACCATTAGGATATACGAAAGGAAACATACCCATGACCTTTGATTCCTCGCAAAGATGGAAGCCAGTTGCATCACTCCTAAACTGTATGCATTATAGTTTGATGAAAACTGAAGCTTGTAACTTAAGGCATTGGAAGCTAGAGATAACTCCTTTCTCTATACTGGGATGCATGTATGTAGACCACCACACCCACTCTGGCAACACTAATACGTCACTACAGCCCTGTGGAAAGCAGGATTCAAATGTTATGCTTTTTGTTGTTGTTTTACATATTTAAAATATTTATATCCAGCTTTTCTATTATGAACTATCAAAGGTGCATTAATAAATCCATAGACATCTGCAACTGGAACAATCCCAAAGTAGTTAAGAACAAATAGATCACAAAAGTAGCAGCTAAATTACAGATCGCTCCAGTCATAAGTGAAAACAAAATGAAAATTTATTAATATCAAGCCTGAATGTTGGTTCCTTGCAAAGCCAACTGGGGAGGAAATTCCAGAAATGTGGAACCATCACTGAAAAAGTATTATCTGTGGTCTTCAACCACCACGGAGAATAGCATCTAAAGGAGAGCTTCCAAACGCACATTTTAGAGGCCAAGGCAAGTTCATATGGTAGGTGGTGGTGGTGATTTGCTTAGTATATCACTGCACAGAATCTGTGTACCTGTGTACATGGTGTGATGTTCCAACTAGCCTTCACTTTTATTTCTGAGATACCACAACATTGTGCACTAAATAGCTCTGCATGAGAGGAAGAACTTCCCTCATTAAAAATGCTTCATTAAAAATGTTGGCATTGGCTTTCTGGCATAAACAGTGTAGCATTGTTACAGAAACTGTTTTCGGCTGTTTTATCTGCTATATAATTAATTGCTTACTCCCAGATTTGTTTGTGAAGGAGAACAACAGAAAGGCTTACACAACAAGTGCAGGTCCCAAGTCCATTGTACCCAGTCTCTTTACTCAGAAAGGAAGTAGCTGTATGTCCCATGGTTATCCACTGGGCTCTGTCCAGGTTTAATAATAATGATGATTAACAACAACAACAACAACAACAACAACAACAATAATAATATTTGTACCCTGCCCACTCTGGGCGGCTTCCACAAAGACCAAAAATACACTAAGATGTCACACATGAAAAACTTCCCTGAACAAGCAGGTTTAGTTTGTTCACCTCAACAATCCACCCATCAGCTGCCCTTTCTAGCTATGTAAACCAAGAACACACTTCCACTATCACTGGCATTCTGGGAGACACATAAGTTAAGCAAGATGCAAACAACAGAGTAACATCATTTGAGAAATATATCTACCTTCCTTAATAGCTACAAACACATTGAAAGTTTGTGATAAATGACTAGTGTGGCAGCTTTGAGGGTCAGCAAATTGGAAATCCAAGGAAATGGAAAATGAAAGAGCCGCCTTTGAAATACTGTCCAGTACTAGAAAAGACAATTTAGGGTGAGTGCAAGGTATCCTTAGCTGAACTGATAAGCTCCCTTCCTCCTGTACAGTGCTCAATTATTTTTTGATGGTTAGAAAAATTTTCCTGAAAATATAATGAATGATTTTATTCTGTCTCTGGAGACTTTCTTCTCCAGGGCTCAGCTTAATGTGGGGGGTGGGGGGAGAAATGTAAAAAACTGGAGAGAAGATTAAAGGAAAGCCATATGAAGAGAACAAGGTATTTCTGGTGAACTGTAGTCCTTGAAAGAAGCTAGTCAATTACATCAGAGAGCAACAGGAGGACATATTTTAGAGCTGATTGCCCCATGTCATCAAATGACATCAGTAATAGATGTATAAAATCGCAACAAAAAAATTATAAGGATATCAATATACATCTCAGCCTCACCTTTTTACTTTGTCTGATTTGATGGTGAAAACTGTATTGGTGAGAATTTACAAAGTGAAAACAAGAAATGCTTGTCTGTTGCACACTGTTTTTTCTCTTAAAAAGGTAAAGGTAAAGGTACCCCTGCCCGTATGGGCCAGTCGTGTCTGACTCTAGGGTTTCGCGCACATCTCGCTTAAGAGGCCGGGAGCCAGCGCTGTCCGAAGACACTTCCGGGTCACGTGGCCAGCGTGACGAAGCTACAGCTGGTGAGCCAGCACCAGCGCAGCACACGGAAACACCATTTACCTTCTCGCTATAAAGCGGTACCTATTTATCTACTTGCACTTAGGGGTGCTTTCGAACTGCTAGGTGGGCAGGAGCTGGGACCGAATGACGGGAGCTCACCCCACCGCGGGGATTTGAACTGCCGACCTTACGATCGGCAAGTCCTAGGCACTGAGGTTTTACCCACAGCGCCACCCGCATCCCACGTTTTTTCTCTTAATTACCCCAATATTTTTGTGCAGGTAAACCCTGCTTTGTTGTGAATGTTTAAACCTTGGGATTGCCTTCAAATAAGGAAATATGGAGGAAAACAGGATTTTAGCAGAATTACCCAAAGTGAGAGACAGGCAGCAGGAAAGAATATTGGTCTGAAATCTGTTTCATTATAGGATGCTATCATAAAATGTATTTTGAAGGCCAAGCTACTTTCTGCCATTTACGTAGGAGGCAAAGCTAATACAAAGGAACCTAAAATCATAGCAGGCAAGAAAATTATGGCTCTGACTCACATAGAGCTTTTTAAAGGTCACTTTAAAAACAGTGGGGCACCAGATTGACACCAAGTGGTCTTGTTTTGTCACACACCCCTCACAGCAACGCTTGTCTATTCCCTTAGTTTGTTTTGTGGTGCTGCTTTATGTTGCTACATTTAATGCTTTGCTTCAGGCTGAGTCTTGCACTGAGTGGGTTAAGGTACCCTGCAATAGAACTTAGCAAGGGCTTTCTTAGCTCTGATCACATTAAATCAGCCAGCAGGAGAGAGAAAAGAAAGCACATCTTCATATAAACACAAGAATTCCGTGTCATAGTAAATGGCTATGGTTAGTAGGTACTTTCTATTGCTTCTCTGGGTTGGCATGTTTGCTATCAGTCAATCCCTGAGTCCAATCCCTGTAGCATCTTTTTCCTCTGTGGAGACCCCGGACTTAGCATCACCTGCCAGGGGCCATAAGAGACTGACACTCTTGCCCTCAACACACACAAACCCAGCATATTCCTGATAATATTCTAACGTAGTGCAGATTTGAAAGTTGTTTTGTGTGCCAATTGCATGTGGAATAAAGTAACTAGCATTGAAACACTGAAAAGGTGGCTTTTAAGAGTGATACAATGGGTAGGTCTTAACAAATGTAAGACATGTTGGCTTGATTAAACCTCCAGGTTCAGAGGCAATAAGCTTCTCAGCACTGGAGAAATTTGCCAACATTTGCAAATAATCAGGCACTATTGGACTGTGAGGAACCTGTGGCCCTCCATGTATTGTTGGACTACAACTCCCATCAGTCCCACTCAGCAAGGACTAATGGTCAAGTACAATGAGAGCTGTAATCCAGTAACACCTGAAGCTTTCTAGGTTCCCCATACCTGGCGTAATTGAACCTTCAGACAAGGTGTTCCATGCATTATTAATCCATTTTCACACTACAGAATAGGTCCAGCTACATATGGAATTCCATTGTCCTTCCAGTTTGTAGGAAAAATTCACTGGCATTATGTGCTCTACTCACAAGGAAGGAGCAGCAAAGATCTCCCTGTCTCATTGGATTGTAGGAATCTTGCTTTTGATAATTTTGCACATCTAGAAGAAGTTACTCTTGACAACTGGCAGTTTCTCTTTTGTGGGTTTAGGGGTGAGTGGATGCTTGCAATTCTCCAGACTGGAATTGAATCTAAGCAGAAGAATTCAGGAGCTTGCATTCCTCCCTTTGAATCAAGATTTTATGACTTCTGAGACTGAAGCTAAAGACGTTTGCCAGCACCTGTAGAGTCATTTGCCGTGCAAGTATACATATACTAGATAGCATTATAATTCTTATATTTAACTATTTCAGCTTGGTTTCTTGTTGTTGTTCCTAGAGAAAGAAATCCTGCAAAATTTAGTAAAAGTCTGTATCAAAAGCTTTCTTGTTGTTCAGATAAAAGAAATGGTGTGTTTAAATTGATGCATCTTGACTTGAGTGCGATGAAAACTCATGTTTCATTACACTCATTGCTTCACAAACCTGCTGCTTAGAGCTGGAAGGAACTGAAACCTAAACCTATCATTAGTAATTGTAAAATACAGAAATCAATCTAAACTAAGATGAGTACTTAAATTCTGTACAGTATGGAATGCATTCAATCATGCCCTTCAGCATAGTGCTGCTTATGATTTAAGTGTCCAAATATTTATATATAATAAATTCATAATGGCTGCACAGATTTCCCAGTTTGCACAGATGTATCATTCCTCTCACTGCAAATCCTCTTCTGTAGCTGTGGATGAAATTTGTTTTGAAAACAGCAGATATCAAAGAATAAATTACTGCTTACTGAAATAAATCTATATTTCACGGTCGGAGGCATTAATGCTTCCGAATACCAGTTGCTGGAAACTGCAGCAGGGGAGAGTGCTCCTGTGCTTGCATCCCGCTTGCAGGTCCCCCCACAGGTATCTGATTGGCCACTGTGAGAACAAGACATTGGCCTGGACAGGTCATTGGCCCGATCCAACAAACTCATCTTATATAGCTGATTGGTGGCCGAGTTTTTTCGTCAGACACAAAAAGGCATAGGCAGTCACTGACTACATTTGACCCCCGGATAAAAAGACTTGGTTTTGCTTCTTTGGAAAGTCTTTCATGAGCCCTGAGAGCATGAAAGTGTCTCCAAACAATACCCTGTTGTTTTTTTGACACAGAGATCAGCATAGCTGGAGAGACCTTTACATTTTTGCCAATTCCTTAACGGTGTCTCTCCCCCACTTGTGACTCACCAGCATGACTTCCAGGTGGCCACAAGCACTGGAAGTCATAACACATGCAATTTTAAACTTCAACACACAGTTTGGACACATTACGATGAGCCCTCGAGGAAAGGGGGATCCATGCTTTTGCTCCAAGACTTGCTTCTTGTCTTATTCCAATGACACCTTTTTAAAAATAAAAATAAAAAATGTATTCTGCAATTTAACTCCCCGCCCCCACTTGCCCCAGCTCTAACCCCGCCCCCACAGTTTTAGGTAAGCAGAGTGGACCACAGATCACCATTAGACCACTCTCTATTATCAAACCCCAAGTAAAATTTACAACCACATAGGGACCTAACGAACACCTTCTTCATCAGTTCAGGAAGCTGAGAAAACCAAAACATAATTGCTCTCTGATGAAGCAGTGTGCACAACAGGCATTCCTGAGCAGCTATGTTCGATCGTTAAAGAATCTCCAGCTGGGAGGAGGATGGATGGAAGCCTGCATGATGAAGCAAGCTTTTCCGCTGTTCAGTGGAGTTTAATCTTAGTGCCTCAGCATTTCCCAATTTTATATAAACAGGCCGAAGAAACACAATCTCCTCTGTTCCCTTGAAAGTTTTATGCCTCAGCCATCATAGCAACTAATGCTAAGTAAAAAATTTAAGGTCATGAGCTCAAATACAGTGGTACCTCAGGTTACATAGGCTTCAGGTTACATACGCTTCAGGTTACAGACTCCGCTAACCCAGAAATAGTACCTCGGGTTAAGAACTTTGCTTCAGGATGAGAACAGAAATCGTGCTCCAGCGGCGCGGCAGCAGCAGGAGGCCCCATTAGCTAAAGTGGTGCTTCAGGTTAAGAACACTTTCAGGTTAAGAACAGACCTCCAGAATGAATTAAGCTCTTAACCCGAGGCACCACTGTATTTGTAGGAAGGTTGACAATCTGTAGGTAACCTTGCAAACCAGGAATAATCCTTTTGTTATCTCAGCAACAATAAGAAATCCTCATGCCCGTGATCACTGAGATCAGGTGTCCCAATGCATCCCCCCCATGGAAGCTGCCCCAGCCATTCCGTTGGCTAGGGCCCACTCCCAGGGCAGCCCTGTCCCTCTCCCCTTAAAAACAAATTAACTTATACAAATTAACTAATTTAGAAAAGACTAGACTCAGTGTTCTGAGTCATGGAACCAAGTCATTTTTACTTTTTTACTTTTTACTTGAACTGATTTTCTGTTTGGATGTTTCTGGATCCTATATCCTGGACATAAGACTAATGCCTACTAACATATATTTTATACATGGTAAAAACTCTTTGGTTCTTCTGAGCATCTGATTGATATGTTCTTTACTGTTTCTTCTGGGAAACTGTACTGGATTTTTAGGTGATGTGTTGCTTCTTATGGTCACTGAGCCATGTTTAACAATGGATGTAGAAAAGGTGGGCTATACATGTGACGGTAGCCAATGGGTCACTGAGCCATGTTTAACAATGGATGTAGAAAAGCTGGGCTATACATGTGACGGTAGCCAATGGGTCTCAAACTCTCAGTGAGTTAGGGACTTTCCTTGCATGCAAAGACAGGCTCTGGTGGATTAAGTGGATGAGAGCAATAATGGGTCCAACAGTTGAAGGTGGTTTCTGCATGGCTGTAGAGGGAAGTGAGGGGCAGGTGGGGCTCATCAACCTGGGAAGGTAGCCCATCTAGAAGGAGGAAAACTCTGACCCTAAACCTCCACTGCCTTGCAGAATATATTTGAGAGAATCAAAGGCTAAGGAGTAAACCCTACAGAAATCCAGAATAGAATTTGTAAGATGGTTGGATGGCATCTTGTATGCCTCCTTCCAGCATCTCCTGCTGCCAAACGTATTGTTCTGCTTTCCTTTGGACCACATCAACAAGAACAAGAGGGGGATCTTGTCATCTGGGCAGTACAGGGCCTGCATTTACATTGCCCAGGCTTGTGCCCTGGAGAGTCCACTTCAGTGTTGCTAACACAGCAAAAACAACGTGGGAGGCAGCAGTTATTACCAGTCCCTGCAGCCACAGCAGGTGCTGTGATTCTCCAGCAGTTTGACTTCACCACTGATGGTGCACTCCATTGTCTCTTGAGCTAGACAGATACCAACAACATATAAATAATAACTAGTAAAACTTTCAGTATTGTTCAATACCTGTTCAACTTCATGTGAGCTTTAAACAAAAGGCCTGTTAATAATAGACCACGTCTTACTCATTGCCTCCACAAAAACATTGTTATGCATCCTATAGTAACACTTCAGCCAGAAAAATTACTGACTTGGTGCTTACAAAGTAAATGACTCAAATTGATATCTGTAAAATAATTCCTTAGGATCAAAACATTTTGACTGATTTCTTTGGAATCCCAGTGTGACATACATATTAGCCCATGCTGAGACTAGACAGTGGCACTGCATCATGTCTCTGATAGGTGCCAAAGGAATTTGCAAGGAATTTAATTTTGGCAGGACAATCAACTTTAGTATTAACAAAGTGCACATTAGTCAAGTACATCCAGGTGAACCATGTTACTAGATGAGATATCTCTGGTATCTGTGGAGACATTCCTTTCCCTTGACACTTTCTCTTTTCACAACACTCCTCTGCACTCATATGTTCTCCCTTTCCTCTTGTGCTCCACCATGAAGCTCCATTTATAGATCCCCTTCGCAGGATACCTCTTTCATACCTGTTGCCATACTGAGAACAGCGAGGAAGATTTGAGTGAGGGGAGGCCATGGCTAACCCACTGAAATGTGAACATGCCAGCTTTTCTAAATCAGGCCATAGCCCTGGCTACTTCAGTACAAAAAATCCATCCCCGCTCCCCGCATAGTGGATGAAAACAGAATTATCCTTGCTTTTTTCTCAACCCAGTTTTGAACAGCCACTCACCTTAGCACATGTGTAGATCCATTTATAGTAGTAGTGGAACAAGGGACTGTTTGCCCTAAGATGGAAGGCCTTCGGTATCGTTCATCACCACAACACAGGATGATGAGGAAGGCACGTCTGAAAGACTTGTTCAAGAATGCATAAAGGAAAGGATTCAATCCTGAATTGATGTATCCCAGCCACAAAAAAGCAGTCCATATCTTTGCAGGAACTGCGTAATCTATGAAAGGGTCTATTACATTTGTGATGAAGAATGGTGCCCAGCATAAGCAGAAACACCCCATGATTATACAGAGGGTCTTGGCTGCTTTAGTTTCAGTCTTCATACGGTGAGTGCTGTGCTGGTCAGGGTGGTGTGGCCTCCCATCTGTCGGGGCCCCTGCACGCTGAAGAATCTGTATCTGATGAGCATGCTCCCTGGCTGTAATGTATATTCGGTAGTAGGCTAGCACCATTAGCAGAAACGGAATGTAGAAGGCAACCACAGAGCAGGTGATAGCATAGGGCTTGTTGACCATAAATATGCAGTAAGTTGAGTTGGACATACTGTTGAATTGCTTTTTCTCTACCTGAGGGAGATGAACAAAAAAAGCAAAGAAAGACAAGGACATATTATAGCTTCTCTGATCATTAATTGTCTTCTCTTTGCTTCATTTGCCCATGTGAGGAATAAAAAACAACACTGCTGAGAATCTGGAACTTTCTCCACCAACCCTTGTACCTATTTCTCATTTCCCAGTTATTCCGTGTCTTTTTCATAACCAGTAGAACCCACACTTTGGAACTCCCTGCCTATTGACACCAGGCAGGCACCCTAACTACTCTTTTCAGTACCTGCTAAAAACATTTTTGTTTAGGCAAGCCTATCCAGACATGTAAAATGTTGGCGTGTGTTTTAATAATTGATTTTAAATATTTTTGAATGTGTAAAGTACTTGTTTTAAACTTTTTTTACTGATCATTTTATTTCTTTATTCGGTTTGTAAACCACTTCTATCAATCAAATGGTAAATAAATATTGGGAAATAAAATTAATAAATATAGTTATGAATTGACCTATTGAATATTTTTTCTCCATTTCTATTATCTTCATTGAATGTTTTATGTTTATCATACAGTGAAGAAAATGTTTATTCTCTGACATTTAAATATCAGGATGAGTCGCAATTCAAAATGTAATGGAACCTTTTTTGGGACGGACGATTATACAATGCCCAAATCTTCTTGTTATTGCTGAATCAATGCCCATACTGCAGATACTATATTGCACATGTGTGTATAGAAGCATAGTAGAGGAACGAAGGAATGTTAATTACTGATAGGCTGCTAAAGAAAATAATTCCATCAGTGGAATCTTACAGAAATGTGGCACCAAGCCTATTGCAATGGTTGTGACTGCTTGACTGTATAGAACATTCCTCTGCCTGCCCATCATTCCCTGCTAGTACTGATTGTGAAAGGCAGGGTGATGAAAAACCCCATCTCTTTCTTGACAGTTGTAGTAGTTCATGGTTGTAAATTAAATGGAGCATGAACTGAAAGCAGTTTTCAGAAAGTATCAGGTCTGAGTCTCATGGAAAGAGTTGCCAACTGTCCCTCATGCTAGGCTGACAGCAAGTTTACTAGATGGTAAGGAGGATCAATTTAAAGAACTGTTATTATGAAAGGTGGCATGTTGTCAATGCACAGAAGTAAAAACAACATTCACTGGAAGGAAGTCAATGGAAGGGAGGGGAAAATAGATAGAAGTAGAAAAGGTTCTTTCACAACATGTTAGCCAATGAGTTCTGAAGGTATCATGGATGTCACTGTGATCTGTCAGTCACTCAGTATCCCTGTCAGACCACAGCAGATATTCAGAGTGAGCATGTAATCATTAATGTCTCCTTCAAGGACTTTCATGGAATTGTAGAGTTGGGAGGGACCCCAGGGATCTTCTAGTCAGGGTCCCTTCTACTGTTTGGCCTAAATCATAGCATGCAAAATGCTGCTCTCACCACACATTTAAATATTTGCTTTACCTTCTTCCTAATGGTTCAGAATGTCCAACTTTATGTCCCACAGCCCAATAAAAAGCTTCTAAATCCAGACATTATGTACTTTGGCAACATGACCAATTCTCCCAGTTGCCTTTGTGGACCTGACCCACTGGGCTGAGATAATCCAAGGTTATGAGAGGATTCCAGATTATGCTTCCAGATTATGCTTCCAGATAAGGGAGATATATCTGTTAGGGTAAACTTAAATCTATCTTTTGAAAATCAGGGTAATACTAAACAAAATGTGGGTGTAAATAAAGATCTGGGTGGCTGCTTTTCTTACTAAAATGCCACTTTGAAAAGCATAAATTTGGAAGATAAAAGGGAGGGGAAAGCGCTGACTAGCCCTTCTACTGCTTTTCTGAAGTAACTGTCCTGCAGATATGCTTCTTCCTCATGAATTCGAGACAGGTGTTTACCTTTGCAAGCACACACCTGGAATTCCACATAGCACCATATGTATGTAGAAGTGATTCAGAGGGAGCCACTATAGCAGCCTTTCCAACCTGTGGGTCCCCAGATATTGTTGAACTACAACTCCCATCACCCCTAGCTAGCAAGGGATGATGGGAGTTGTAGTCCAACAACATCTGGGGACTCACAGGTTGAGAACCGCTGCACTATAGAAAAGTGATGATCAGAAGAAGGGTTACACATTCCCTCCCTACAGCACTTAGCTGCTTCCAATTGCTTGCTCTCAAAACTACTTCTAACAAACAAACAAAAGTGGTCCATCAGGGTTTTGCTATGCTAGATTCATGCAATATTTATTTCAGCCCTAAAAAGTTGTGAATAAACTACAGATCATCAATCACTTTGTAATGACTCGGTGCAAGGGACTCTGGATGAACTGCAACTTTACAGGAATGTCCATTTCTAGGATTCCACGAGCAAGACTTCATTCTCTTTAAATTCACAGTAATGATATTTCATAGAATCACAGGATATTTTTGGAGGCTATCTAGAACCAACTCTGTCAACTTTAGCAACGAGTGGAACAAGTGAATCAAGTGAATGATAAAATATTCAGATCACAAATGGAAAAGAATAGTGATGAGTTCTAGAGTGTGCACAAAGGTCAGAGTCATTTCAGTAAAATAAAGTGGCAGGTGGGGTTCAGATTTCCAAGGGAAGGTGATAAATTCCTAGGCACAGCAGCCAACACTATGACAGAAGTGAAATTGCCTTTCTGACCCTAAGTTTGGTAATATAAATGGTCTGGAAGCAATTTTGAACTTCTCTTTCAATCTTCTTGGGTGAAACTGCACGCTATTTAAAGAGATGAGGGATTTTGGTCAATACAAGACCTGCTCATACAAAATTTAACTTCACACCAGACAACTAGGGTCTACTCACCAAGTCCATGATGCCAATGCTATTCCATCCTTGCATTATAGGGAGAAAAGAAATAAACATTGGGATTACCCAGCAGCCACCCAGCATTACAGCAATGCGCAGTGGTGTCATCTTATTCCTATAAACCAGCGGCTGGCAGCAGATAGCATAGTACCTGAAAGATGAAAGAAAAAAGAATTAATGGAAACAAGGAACCAAACATTCTTCAACCAGTCCTATCTTTTCAAATCTGTGAAATTTAAGCATTGGCTTCCAGCAATTTGCTGAGAAGCATAGGGGATCAAGTCTAATGCTTCTCTCATATGTGCAGAAATAAGTGAAATTGTACAATCCTGGCTATTCGTATTATTATTAATACAGTATCATCAGTGTACACTGCACTGTGCAATAAAACAGATGTAAAAGCTAAAGCTCACATATAGCCAACCTGTGTATAGAAGATTGCTTAGCATTAAAACTGTTAATATTTGGTAAACTGAAAAACAGCTGTCGTTATCTGAAGAACAGGAAAGCAAGATTCTGAGGAAGATTCTAATGACCCTTGCATCTGACACAGATTTCTCCTCCTGCTGATATTTATGCTAATGAGCTGAAAGGTCTGCACAGGTGGTCACGTACTAGTAGACTATATCCAACAATAAGCACAGCTTCTTAGCATTTATGGATCAATAGGAAAAGCAGATAAAGCTGAGTAGCCTTTTTAGTAGGGAGCCAGCAAAAACCTTAATGTATCAAACTAACTTTTAAGTGGGAAGAAAGTAACGCTTCTCTTTTTTACCTTTTTACCAATTTTTACAATAATTTCTATGCTATTTCATTTAAAACACAAGGAATACTATGCCATCTTGAAATATCTTAAAATAGCTTTTTTCTAATATCTATAAATTATATATTATTATAACTTGTTCAAACGCACATACATATTCTAACAGAATGTTGAACATTTTTATGGAACATTTATTTTGCTTATTGCCAAAACCGTTTCTCAATCATTCTTCCAATCCTCATTGGTGAATTTTCCCTTTATAAGAATAGTTAATTTTGTCCAATAGTTAATTTTTCCCCACGTCTGAAGAGACCCCTACTGGAGAGTGCTGGATAAAGCTGGCTGCTGTGCTAGAAGGAAATGGGCATTTTGCAGAGAATATTTATGCAGAATATAGAGTGTTTTCTCTGTGCATCAAGAGAGGAAAGGAACATGATTAGATATAGAAAGAGAAATGAAAGGACTGCAAATTCCCCTGGCAATTAACACATTGAATCAGAAGCAGCAAAATGATATGGAAATATTTCCAGATGATATTCAATTAACCACAATGAAGGAGACAGTTCAGCCAGGCAGTTCTGCTGCACAGGTTTATCAATTTCTATCATTTGCAGCTGACAGTATCACTTTGGTTAAACAAACTATTAAGCAATAGTTAATTCTATGAAAGGGACATTTTGAGATTTGAACCTTCTTGCCGCTTAAATTTCAATATTTGTATGTCTCCATTCATTCACAATTCTATCCTTATTCACAAACCTACAACATGCACACTCGCACACATCAAGAACAGACTTCCAGCCACAGAATCTGGTCTCCTCCTCACCCCTGCCTTGCAACACCCCCTGCCATGCACACTAGGAATGTCAGAAGATTTCACTGCAGACTGCCATAAATGCCACCCCCCCCCCACACACAGAGAGGCTCCAATCTGTTCCACTGAACCAGTCCATAGAATGGACCACAGATCTGTGAACTAAACCTTTCTGACAGCTGGTTAGACGATGGTACTTATGAGATGATCTGAAGGCTTACTCTATTTTTCTTCTTCTAATTTTAACACTGCAAATCTGCTTGGGGCAGCATCTGTGTGTGTCATTTGCTGCATAACTGTGCATACTTTAAGACATCCACATTCAGAACCAGGATGGAAAGGACTGCAATAGGATTTCTCCATCCCTATCATACACTCTTTAAATCTGCTCCAGAGGTTTAGGGTATAAGAGGAAAGTGTCGATGCACAAGCAGAAGTCAACTCTTGCAGCACTGAATATAGCCCCAGGCTGCACTAGGTTTACACAAGCTAATTGGAGCACCAAGGAGCTCCCTATATTTCTGTCTGGAATGGTTTAATAAATTTCCTGCAAATACCTGGGAAAAGTTAAAAATTAATGTCCACATTAAAAAATCATGTTCAGACAAGTTATTGAACCATACTGCTGCTATTACTAATTGCTCTCTATTGATTTTTTAAAAGAAAGTTGATAAGCTGTTGTTTTAAGAATTACACCATTTTATGAATTTTATATATCCTTATTTGATTTTGTAAAACTGCCTTATGCCATATGGAAAGGGAGATATATAAATAATATAAATAAAGTGAAAGATTCCAAGAAATATATTTTACCCCAAAGGATCAAACATGCTTCTATATTCTCACATGCTGCCCATTTACAAGAAGCAAGAAATTCCAATGGCAGCACATTCCAGATTTTAGCTTCCTCTGTAGGGGAGTGCACTGAATATTTATGGCACTTTAAAACGCTTGCTTTATTTACAAGTATACAAGTAGAGGCAAGTAGGATGCACTCCTACCAGGCAGCAGGTTTACTACATCCCCATCAGGTCACCAGAGATAGATGGTACCTTCAGGTCTGTCTCAGCCTTAAACCTGCATGCATGAACACACATGTTGGTTTCTGCTTCCTCACTGAGCAGCGAATGCATGTCACAAGACATTGTTCTGCATTCCACAGTCCAAGTTACTGTTGGGTTCCCACGGGAATGGGAGACTGGATGTGACGTACACTGGTTTCCTGTTTTTCAGTGTTCTCTCGGTTTCTTTGTTAGAGAGACAGTTGCGTCTCTGCTCTTACAGAGGCAGGATGCATGTTTGTATGCTCTCAGCATAGCTTGTAAATAAAGTCAGCATGTGGCACATTACCTGCTTATCCTTCTGCTGTGTGACAATGCTCTGCTTGGGCTCAAGATAAGACGAGCCTGTATCAGCTTCAGATGGGCTGAAGCTGGTCAAAATCTCACAGCATCCACACCCTCACCTGCCCTGCCTTTAGCCTGGGAGCTTCCACAAACCCCAACAGCTATCCTATTAAAAACACAGCATGGCCAATGGTCAGGGATAATGGGAGCTGTAGTCTAAAAATATCTGGAGGACACCACAATGGCTATCCCTGCCATAAACCCACGTTTCCTGTCTCCCCATATACTAGCAAAAAAGGAGATTGGACAAATTCTTGGAGGAAAAGGCTATTGACAGTTACAAGTCATGCTGGATAGCTACACGGCATCTTCAGGATTAGAGAAAGCATCTCTCTGAATACCAGTTACTGGGGCATAACAATGGGAAAGAGTTCTACTGCCCTCAAACTCTGCTTGTTGGCTCCCTGGAGGCATCTGGGAAGCAGGTTGCTCAATTATGTTCTTAACAATGTCCCAAATAAAAGCAACTACTAATACTCCTAATTAACTAAAGACAGTGCCCCACACCCATTCTTCTAACAAGATCTATTTCAGATGAAACTGCTCAACAGAGCTAAATTAGTCTAACGAGGAATACAAATAAATATACTGCCAAGTGAAAACAAACAAAGTAAGAGTTCCACGAAGACTTTGGAGAAGGTGGCGGCAATAGTAGCAAATAGAAAAGGGAAAGAACACACATTTCAAATACTTAAAAAAAGAAAGAAAGATGCATAACGTGCCTTGCATGCCTCAGATTATGCCTCAGCCATCTGTTCTGTTGTTTATTCTTGTGTGGTTTTATTTTCCAGTTCACAAGCTCAGCAATCAATGCATTAGGTCTACTTTCTATAAATCCAAGATATTTTGCATTGTAGTCTTGAGCACTACAGAGGAAGGCTTCTAAAGCATCATACTGCATTTATTACCTGCATGAACAGGTTACATTTAGCCACTTTGGTCTCAATCCCATTTCTTTCCTCAAAAGCTCTCGCTTCCTTTTCTTCAACAGTTCTCCTTCATTACCTCTGAACAGGCACGTTTTAAGGGGAATTGAGTTTATTTGTGGCTGTGTAGAGAACTGAGCATTAACAGGACGCTTCGTCACATTTTATCTGTTTTAATTCCAACCTCTGAAAAGCCTTCTTGGTTCTTTTTCATTTGCACAGAGCTTTAGCAGGATTGCCCAGAATGGAAGGAGGGACTGATTAACACAGTTGCAAAGCCAGTCTTTAAAAAAGAATGATTCTTGTGGTGTTGCAAAGGCTATACTGTACAATGTTAAGAAATCTCAGTTTGGCAATTACATTCATTGGTAGTTTGAGAGTTGCCTACTACTAAGAAATACATGCACTGTCTTTCTAGGTTCATTATCTCAAACATTAGAGTCACTTCTGAATATTTTGGGCCTGATCATTCCCTATTCAAGACATAAGACTCATGTGCAAATAGCTCTTCAGATGACTCATCAGACCCTCCTCTTTGTGTGGACACATTGCATCGGGGCAATCCAGGCAACAGCGAGTCTCTGTGTGCTTCCCATATTTCCATTTATGCACTCATAGAAGTCGGTGTGGGATTCTCTCAAAGACAGAGCAGTTTTCTCTCTGCTGTTTCCACAGCATCAGTAAGCACATGAGCAGTGTCATCAAGGCAGTCTGTAGACTTGGATGTATTCAAGTACCTCCCATTTTCCAAACTCTGCATCTTAAGTAATCCCCACTGTGTGCTGAAGGGAAGTCTGCTCTAAATGGGAATATGTAAAACACACAGAGACTCCCTATTCCCTGGAATGCCCTGATGCAATGTTTCCATATATCTAACAACAATACCAATAACATACCAAAAGATAGAACCTAAGAATGTCAGAGTTTATTGTTGCAAAAATAGGGATAAATATGAAAGTAGAAAATGAAAAGTTTGATTATGTACAAATTTGACAGGCAATCTTAGGGTTAATTCAAGAGACAGTAGAGATAAAAGGATCACAGTACCTAATGTGGCAAGGGGAAGGCAAAAGATGCAAGTGGACATCTGTGGAACTGAGTTAAATGAATACGTAATAACATCTCCCTTCACAACTAGGGGAAACCTAGCTTGGATTGCAGTTCTAAGTACTCTAGATCATTATACCCCAGCTCTGCATCTGAGATATAAAAGGCAATAGCACCCTACAAAACTAATGAAGGTATTTCCTCACCTGATAAATTAGGGTCTTGCCCACACCATATACTTAAAGCACACATATGCCACCTTAACAGTCATGGAGAACTCTGGGAACAGCAATAGCTTACGAGTGCTGGAAATTGTAGTTCTGTGAGGTCAGCACCCTCAACAAACTACAGTTTCCAGGATTCTTGGGAGGAAGTCATCACTATTAAAGTGGTATAAAAGTGCTTTAACTGCATGGTGTGTGTATGACCTAGAAAAGACAGTACTGAGTTTATGCAGAATGCTTTTGAACCTCACAACCAAAGTAGTTGGTTCACAATCCTCACAAACCTCACAATCAGCCATATGAACATAAGAACATCTCTGCTGGATCAGACCAAAGGCCTATCTAGTCCAGTATCTTGTTACCCCCCAGGGATGAACCAGAGGCCTAAGGATCTCCAACTCTTCTTGTAAATGTGATGCATAAGCATTCATAGATGGCAGTAATAATGTTCCTATGTTACGTTTTTGTAAGAAAAATAAGCTGTCACATTGCAGTTCATGTGGCAACCAACAGGTGGCCACGCAAACTGTAACATGACAGCAGCAGGTGCAGTAAGTGGGGAAAGCAGGCAGACCAGGCTAGTGGCACAAGAGCAAGCAAGCAAATGGGCAGGCAGGTGGCCCAGGCAGGACTTCCCATGTTGCCATTGCCTCCATCTCCCGCCTGTTTGTTTGCACACACAACAGGGTAATGGAAGCCTGGGGTCTGAATGAGTGGGTGACCCAGTTAGGCAAGTGAGCGGTCTGCCCTGCCACACTTAGGACAGTGTTTCCAAAGTTCATTAATTTGAGCTCCTTCTTCTACACTTACTTCACCATCTCCCTCAGTCTACCCAACCTGGCAATCATAACCCCTTTTCAGACATGACTGCTGTTATGTACTGAAGTTCTCACCCTGGGCCAGCAGGGGGATACTGTAGATAGTTCAGGTCCACATATGCAAATAAAGGATCAAATGTGACGTTCAGTGATTGGATAGTTACAGAAAATGGTTACTGTTGCGTTCTAGTGGAGCTCTATATAAGCAGGCTGGCTGAACCCTTCAGTTCAGTTCTGTTCTGGCCTGTGAATAAACAAGAGCTGTTTGAAGAATTGCTGTGTCGTCTGATATGTTCACCCACAACTTAACAACTGTGGCTTCATCGGGCATGCAGGGGTGGTGAGAGTAGCACAACACAAGGGAAGTTTTCCCCCCTGCACAACCAAGTATGATTCACCCAGGCATCTAAGACACAGATATCACTGGCACTGCACTAGACCTGACAGCAAAGTTCTGCATGAGCAGAAGCTGCAACCAGGTGTCACATGGAACCTGTTGTCTCCTGGGGATCCTCTCGACAGAAGCGCTTCTACACTTTACCCTTTCTGCCATGCTAACACTTGTTCCCTTGCAGGCTTCTGCCATCAAGAGTTCTCATCTGAGATCCTGTATTTTCGAATTATTTTACAGGAACGCATATCTTTCTGCAGAACTCACAATGTCTAAATCTTAGCATTCTCTTTGGGAAAAGGAGGGGGAGGGTTCTGTTTGTGTCTTTAGATATAGGCAGGAGGTGTTAATTTATGATAATATATTTTATCTGTGCTCATTGCTGCCTTTGCAAAAAACCCTCCAGGCTGCAGCTAGTGGAGGAATGAGGCAGGCTGCTCAGGTGAGGCAGCAGCTGAAATAGTCTTATAAGAAGGACAAAAAGCAAAAAAACAGTGTCTTGTCTAGAATAGACCAGGAAACCTACAAAGCCAACACCACATTTTTTTCTCACTGCTGACCTTCTATGCATCATCTACTCCACCCTGGAATGTGCCATAGCCAAAAAACCTTTTCCATCTCTACTATATCCTTTTTGAGGTGTGGCAACACACATGGTATTTCAGGATGCAGGGATGCATACAAAAAGTAAACTGTTGTATTTTAACGCAAGCAAAAGGTCTTGGTTTTTATTAGTTTCCTTTTTGCAGAATGGTGGCTTATTTCAACAGTTGAACCAATCTACACAGAGAGCAGCAAGCATTACGTCTCATCTTGATAAGGTCCTCACTGCTGCAAAACTTATGCAGGACTGGACATTAAATTGAACAGGCTCTTTCAGTCCACACTGCACCATATGATGACTTTTTTATTTGTTTTTTAAAGGAGATGCTTGATTATGAATCTTCCTAATCAAAGCTAGGGAGACTGGCAGAAATTCTAGGACCTAGTAGTTCAGAATCTGCCACAAATATCTGCATCTGACTAAGTAGTGTGAACAGAACACAGATGTTAGGGCAATATTGTCTAAAGCTTTCAGAATTGACTGTTTTAAAAAAATAATGCAAAATACCAATGATCCAGTCACAAGCACAAATAATCCAGCCATAGTCAGAGTTAGCATTAAATAAATATAACAGAATTATTGCAAGCAACACTAATTAGTGCTCTAAGCTCTTTGATGGCAAAAGAAAATCCCAAGGTGTCGCAACAATTATTTCTTCCATCATCTTTCACGAAGTCTGGGAAACTCTGCTCTTCTGACATTTCAATGCTAAGAACTTTCAAACATGTAGGGAGATGCCACCTTACTCTGAGGTCCAGGGTTTCTTCTGCTTGGGACCTCCCTAACCCAGCATGTAAATTAAAAGGGCTAGGACAAGCAAACAGGAGCAGAAAGTGAAAGGACAAACTTTTGGCAGAGACACTTTCCTTTAATTCCTACCCCATTTACTGGCCTAGTATGTATCTTAGGTCCTCACCATCCATTAAGTCTCTTCCATCAGCAGAAAATGATGGGAGATTCTGCCAGTAATAGAAGCCATCAGGTCAGCTCCTGTCAGTGGATGTGTGAGAGCCCAGATGGCCAGCACTAATGAAATGAAGCTCTCTATAATTTAAGAGGTAAGCCATTAATCAGTTAATCACACAGTCTAATGGAGTAATGGCTTCTGCCCTGATTATCATGAATCCAATATTCCCTATATGGGGACAAATGGACTCAGAATGTTTAATATGCCTATGTTTACAGTGCTAAACGGAAGTTACATATATTACCATCTAGATTGTCAAGAGTATGGGGCATTTATTGAATTACCAAAGGATCCTATCAGATTAAAACGGTTACAAAACATTCAAAGGGGGAAAAAATATTTCACAGGTACCTAGGAAGAACAGTCATGTTACATGACTTGTACTGACAGCTGCTTTTGTATTACTGCCTGCAATGCTCCATTGGCAATGTTACCTTTGATCTGTTGTAGTTATTTTCAGGTTTTATCCATGTAACTATTCTGTCTTTGCTGCGTGACGTTCCACAGAGCATATACTTTGTGGATTCTAGCACCATCCATAGAGTTTTGAGTGATTCTATCAAGGACCTCAGGCATTGTGTCTCATTTGTTCCACCTTGTACAGAAATGAAGGGTGTGTGTGTGTGTGTGTGTGTGTATCTTTACTGAAAAAAATTGCAGAGGGATTCCTCTGCCCCTTGCTGCTAGATCTAAGGACAACAGAATAAATGTATATGTGAAACATACTATTTCCAGTATTGCTTTAGCAACAGAGCCACAAAAGAAACTTGGTGCAGCCTCTTATTATCTTACACTGTGAATTTTAGATCTATTTTAATATTTATTTATTTTAGAACTTTTTATTATACTGCACTTTTTTTATTTGTACTTCTATTCTTTTTATTCTATTGATTTGACTTACTTCAATAAAAAATATTTTTAAAAGAACAGTTTCATTACTAAAGAGCTAATGTTAGGAACAAAGATAACTTCACTGGGAGATAGGAAGCACTTTGGAAGGTGGTGAGCTGAGCAAATAGTTTTACTCGAAGCCATTAAATATGATTGAAGTCTATATCAAAAAACAAAAAAAACCAGACTGGTACAAGAAACATGAAGACCAAAACAGAAAGACATCCCCCATAATGCACACTTTTATTTGAAGAATGAATAAGCAGAAATGATCACACATTCCAGGGTACAAGTAGCAAGGACATCACCAGAGTTGTCTTGGTACCCTTAACAAATAAGAACCATGAATTTCAATTACATAGCTCAGTGGCTAAGATGAGCTCGATTACCAGTTTAAATTGCTTATCATCTGTAACTGACATTACAGATAATTATAAAAGAAAACTTTTACAATCCAGCCCCATTACATCACAAGCAACATTTCTTAAAGTGGGGTGGGAGGAAGTAAATTTAAGAACATAGGAAGAACCTGCTGGATCAGGCCAATGGCTCATCTAGTCCAGCATCCTGTTCTCAAAGTGACCAACCAGTTGCTTGTGGCAAACCTGCAAGCAAGAGTCCTCATCCCTCCTGCAGTTTCCTGCAACTGGTTTTCAGAAGCTGTGGAGGCAGAGCATAGCCATCATGGCTAATGGCCATTGACAGCCCTCTCTGCCGTGAATTTATCTAGTTCTCTTTTTAAAGCCATCTAAGTTGGTGGTCATCACTGCTTCCTGTGGGAGTGAGTTTCCATATTTTAACTACGTGCTATGTGATGAATAATAATTTAGTTTTACTATTAAAGAATCCCGGCTTGTCATGATGTTCAAAGTATCAATTCTGGTTTAAAGTAAACGATGGTTATTCTAATAAGCCAGCTTTGTATCACCATATGTTTCAAGTTAACTTGTTAAGAAATTAAAGAATCACTGCTTCAAATGCAATGACAATTCAGGATTCTTCAAATGTGAAAGTAAACTCCGGTCAAATCCTTTCAGCTGCATAAGAAGAAAGAGGAAGAGGGGAGCGTTAAAGGCTGATGCTTTGCTCAGATTGGTCCTCTTAGTCGTCTTCTTCTTCTTTGGCGATCACTCGTAGCCGAGTTAGATTGTCTTCCATAAACATGGTTTTAACAATGAACCTGTAAGTGACTGTGGAGGCCAATTCTGGATCCACACATCCTTCCACAGTGGGGACAATGGTTTCCAGGCGGGAGTTGATCATGGTATGGATTTGCCAAGCGTGCCTTCCTCCTAGCACATCTCTCCCTTGCGTCCTGAGTTTGAGAGTCTTCAAAGCCCATGACACCTTTGGTAAAGGCTGTTCTTCAACTGGAGCACTCGCAGGCCAGTGTTTCCCAGTTGTCAGTGTTTATACTACATTTTTTAAGATTTGCCTTGAGATAGTCTTTAAACCTCTTTAGTTGACCACCAGCATTACGCTTTCCATTTTTAAGTTGGGAATAGAGTAGCTGCTTTGGAAGACGATCATCAGGCATCTGCACAACATGACCAGTCCAACGAAGTTGATGTTGAAGAATCATTGCTTCGACACTGGTGATCTTTGCTTCTGCCAGTACACTGATATTAGTTCACCTGTCTTCCCAAGTGATGTGTAAAATTTTTCGGAGACACTGTTGATGAAATCTTTTGAGGAGTTGGCGATGGAGTTTATGAGTGGACCATGTTTCACAAGCATACAGTAAGGTTGATAGTATAATAGCTTTGTAAACAAGCATTTTGGTTTCCCTGCGAATGTCCCGGTCCTCAAACACTCTGCACTTCAACTGGGAGAAAGCGACATTCGCAGAGCTCAGGCAGTACTGGATTTTGGCATCAATGTTGGCCCTTGTGGAAAGATAACTGCCTAGGTAGTCCTCTTAGTATGTATTGATAAACCACAATTTAGTGCTAACACAGTCACTCTTTGGTGAAGGAAATATACACATCCATTGTTACATAATATATTCAAGAGGGGAATCCCCAGTCTGCAGGCCAGATACGGCCCGCAGCCAGATTCCATCTGCTTTTCTGGGTTTCCTCCCATCCACCAGCTGTTCAGCAGAGAGCAGCCAAAGAGGAAATGATGCCTTCCTCTGCAAGAAAATCAAAGTGGGGTGGGGTATGTTTCAGCAGAGACATAAACCTGTAACTTAGTGGCTGATCTGTGATCATAATAATAAAGATGGATTGACTGACATAAACATGCGTTCCTTGCAAATAATGCAAAGAGTATCTATACTTTTTGAAACTTTGTGCATACAATTTTTGGGAAACAAGTGCATTTTTGAAGTTAAAGGCATTGAATAGGTGTGGTCTGCTCATACACTGATCTAAAATCCAACCTTTAACATCTTTCCACTGGAGATGTCCAGTAATTAGCCAAAGAAAGATTCCCCAGCTCTGTTCTAGATACTTGAAAATAGATATTTGAGATAAGCCCTGGCACACATTAAACCTTGTATACAGGATATATTTACATGGCTTTAATTCAATGGTTTTCTTGAAGGAACACATGAAATTTAACCAGATAAACTTGAAAACAGCAGCATTTTATTTTATGTACCTTTTTTATCCTACCTGTCTAATGAGATACAGCAGAGGTGGAAAATTGATGCTGTTGTGAGGAGGACATCAAGAGAAGTGCGGACTAAACAGAATGTTCTTCCATAAATCCAGTTATCTTGAACCAGCTCAATGGCTCCAAATGGCATCACCAGAACTGACACCAGCAAGTCAGCAAAGGCAAGTGAGACTATGAAATAATTGGTCTTGATTTTCCTGCAAGGAACACAAATATATTGATTCAGAAAGACATCATCAAGATGACAATTTGTAGGACAGTGTTGCCTTCTGCATTTTAAAACATCCATCCCTTGTTATTTTATCACTCTGTAAATCAAGTGCCCATGTTGAGTATGTAAATTCCGCATGGGGCACACCCTTCTGTTCAGACAGAAGATAGTCCAGGAGATAGTCGAATGTGTGCACCAGCCTCTTTATCCACATATAGATCTCAAATTCACAAAGTACCGGTAGTAGCCTTTCATTAGCAATTAAAATTCCCACCTGCATTTGTTGGTTCGCTATCACTCATGGTGAGCAACTCTCTTTCAAAGCCATTAACATGCATACATATTGGACATGTGATGCTTCAGTGGTGAGGGACCTTAGCAGGGATGCTGCCAGAAGTTGATTTGATGTTTTCTTTCGAGCTGTTTCCACTGAAGAGACAAGCAGCTGCTCAGTTAGAAAAGTGCCTTGTCTTTTTGACGCAGTAGGAACTACTGCATAGAAAAACAACAAACAAAGCTCTTGCTGGGAATGTAGTTCCCCCCATGCATGCACAACACATCTTTCATTTAGGTTTAAGGATGTGGACTTAAAAATTCTGCAGCTCCTTCCAATCCAATCCAAATCTTTATTACAGTCATAGGCCAGCATAAGATAAAAGCCGCTACTTTAAAGAAGCCCTTAATTCATTATAGCTTCTGCAGTAATATATGTATATATTTAAAAAACTTCCAGTATACTGACCATTAATACATGTTAACATCAAGATATAAATCAACACTGCAGGCAAAATGATGCTCACACCCAGAGGCAGAAAACAAAGGTCACATAAGCTTGTATGACCAATTATGCTCGTATCATACTGATTCATTAATGTCATAAAAGGCCTTTAAATAACAGGTTGTGCCTCCTCAACAATTTACACAGTCAGATTGCCATTAATATCTACAACTTCCTGATATATGGCCAAATAAGCCTAAAATAAAAAATGTGACATATCTGGCAAACTATACATTTAGAGATGTGGAAATTGATTGTGAAATGTGAGTGGATACACTGCTTAAATGTAGCATTTGATTTTTTCCAATTAATCATACTTTTCTTTGTCAAATAAACCCAAAGCACTGTCCTTTCAGGGCAGAAGTCCTGAATCCATCCCATGTCTAATATTCATTCCTGGCATAATTGCACAGTCTGTTACCCATGTCTGTTCTCCATCATCTGCTCTGCTCACTGGAGCTGGGAAATCCACAATGTCATTACAATCAGGACATGATGTAGTTTTTTAGTGCACATCAAGGAGAAAGAAAACCTGGCAAGAAATTGCTATTTTTGGCAGTGTTTCCTTGTCTCTTGTTACATGTAGCTTCTGCCCTCAAAGTGCAGTGTTAGTCACTTTGGAATTATTTGGTGATTTATGTGTTTTGATGATGCAAATTCTAGAAATGCAGGCACTAGATAATAAAATGATTAATCAGCTGCAATATAAATTCTAACTTTGACACTACAGGCAATCAAAGTTTGACATTACACTAATAAGCTTGTCTGGGGGAAAAGCAGTGAGAATGTTCTTCTACCACATTGTTTATGTTCACAGCTATTTTCACATTTGTCTCTTTGCCCTAGAGATTCAAATATTCCACCCTTGAAAAGCTCATTCTGCCAAAGAGATTGATAGTAACATATGGATGGACTCACCTGAGTTGCCTGTCTCTGCATACAGCCACCATCACCAGAAGATTTCCCAGGATAGCCATAAGAATAACAGCAGAAATAAAGGTGAGCAGTGCAATCTTCTCTGCCACGCCAAATCCCTCAGTTGAGCTATAAAGAAAAAAATATGGGGTACTTCTTGAAAATAGAAGACTGGCTGCTCGAGACTAACTTGGTTATTTTGAATCCATATGTCAAATTCCATTTTCCAGCCCACAGCAGCCTTAACTCATTTACTGACCCTTCCCTTCAACAATGGGAATACTGTAGATTACAATTCAACAGCTCAGGACCAATCTATGTATGTGACAGGGTGTACACTGGCCACCATATTAGACTTGCAGCTGTAACTTTGGGAAGCAGCCTGATCTGTTCCAGAGCCACCCTGTGTCTTTCCAATTTGACCCACTATTTAGTGTTAAATTATATCTGTTGAAAAACAAAGCTCTGTTTTCTTCCCATTCACTATAATGGGGAATCTAAAAACTGATCAATCTCATCTAATACCCCCTTTTTGCAGAAGTGGGTGAAATTTGCAGGCATAGCAGCTCCTCCACAGTGGATTAAGTCTGCCAAATTGTAGGCAAATACATCCAGGAATTTCCATGGAAGGTTAAATTTGATTTTATTTTTTTTAAGGCTCCAATTTTCTGCCAGACTCAGTGGCAACTTGCAGGCACAGCCAAATTTCCGAATGGCAACTGCCATGTCCTGCAAGGATGGAGTTTACCATTTTAGGGTGGGTGCAATAGAAGTACTATGGACTGTGGGTGGAAAACATTGGGGAGCATTGATATACAGTGGTACCTCAGTTTAAGAACAGCCCTGTTTACGAACTACTCAGTTTATGAACTCTGCAATACCGGAAGTAGTGTTTGCAAACTTTACTTCAGTCTAAGAACAGAATCCGAATGGTAAAAGGGCACCGGCGGCAGGAGACCTCATTAGGGAAAGCGCGCCTTGATTTAAGAACGGTTTCGGTTTAAAAACGGACTTCCGGAATGGATTAAGTTCGTAAACAGAGGTACCACTGTATTTAGATATTAAACCATATAGCATATAAAATGGATCTATCAAATTCTGAATCTTTCTCAATCCAGCTTGCTTTTAATTGATAATACAATTTCTGTTGTCCCAAAGCTACAACTTTTGGGAAAGGAACTAGACATATAAGTTGGAAGCTACATTCAGAAGACTCATATGCCACCACAATTTATTTATGTAGTGTACACACACAGCAACCACTTTGGGTTGGCAAAGGAAAAAAGTTGAAGCCTGGGGATTAGACAGACAGTTACAATATGGATTGTGGGGGTCACGTTCAAGGCCCAAGAAATGAAAATAGTCATTTCCCCTTTATTTATGCTCCTGGCTTTTTCTCCTCTCTTCAGCAGCATCAGAAACCAATATACATACTGAGCCAATGTACTGCTGCAGGCAGAGTGCTGGACTTGGAGCCGTGGTTCAAGTCTCTGACCCACAAAGTTCACTTAAATGGCCATGGGCAGCCTCACACTTTTGTTACAGGGATAAAATGAGCTAAACGCAGAGGAGTCAACCTGAGCTCTCTAGAGAAAGGCAGAAAGTCAGGGATTCAAACATGATAAATAATTTGAGACTAAGTTGGAGACAACATAGCTAAGATGGCAGCAGTTGCAGTGCAAAAATGGTTTCAAAAAAGAAGATTTAATGGGTAGAATTTGCTCAGAGTTTGCTTGTCATACCTGAAAGCCAGGAAGGAACTTCATCTCATAGAGTTTGACTTTCTCTGTGATGTTGTATACTTAAGAGCCCTACCATTCCTGACTAACTACAGTCTTCAAGCTCCCCCCACCCTCTGCTAATATGCATCCGTTGCTAACATGAATGCAGAAAAGAAAGCAGAAGAGAGGAATTTAGAATCCATGTGGGTAGCCTGGCCAATACACATTTCACATTTATATCACAATCCATCCGAAGCAAGCACCACTTTAAGTCTTACGTGGAACAGTACTCTTAAATTGGATTGTCTGGACAACGTGCCCTACAGGCACGTTCTTTGCAGTTCAGCTGCTTTCTGCTTTGTGGCACATTGGAGCCTGAGATACTACAAAACATTCTGTCCAGAGAGTTAGTGAGCAGAAATTCTTGAGGCAAGGGGCTGGAGTTGATAGCCTTCTGGTCTCTCACAGTCAAGGAGAAACTTAATTCAAACTGTGCTCGCTACTTCTAGGCGATCTAATATTGCTTGCTTGGGTAAGCTGGAGAGAAAGAGAGCAAGAGACGGCGCATGCTGCAGGAATAAAGTCACCTTGACAAGGAAGAAGAGGGAGAAATGCAACACAGAATGCCACCTGATCCTGTGAAAGGAGATGGAAACCCTATTCAAGGTCTGCTACCTTGCACCAGAATTATATCAAATACCAGATCTCCTTCACTAGGAGGAAACTGGGAGATATTAATCCATAAAGGCAGGGTAGGTGTTGCTAAATTATTAATCAACACTGAATTTAATAGGAAAGGTTTGGAACAGTTAGAAAATGATGACTTTTGCTTTATACATTGAAGAAAATGCATATGTGCATCCGCACTCTAGGATTTATTGTGGATAAAGGGCCAGCTATAAATATGACTGATAAATGATATATCTGAATTAGATTTCATAAGGCTAATAAAAAATAATCCTTGAGATGTCTTTAATGACTCTTGCTTCTCTGCTTCCTCCTTCTTCTCAAAATGTTCATAGATGCCAAATTGCTCAGTGAGCCGTTCATAAGCAGATTATGAGCAGGCTTTCACAACAGCAGCGCTAGCTAACATTCTGAGAATCAATGGGTTGTATCCAACGAAATCATCCCATCACAGTGCAAGTTCTCCCACTCTTTGCATGCCCACCCCAATCTGTACTAGGAGTTGTCCCAACCCTCAGGAGCAGATTTGGAGGGCATGGGGAGAGGAGATGGAGAGAAACTCCTGAAGTCCTTGAACTTACAGGATAACTTCATTGGATATAACCTATTATATTTGCTCACAATGCTCCATTAATGTAAAGTCCATTTCATTTAAAGTGGACTGAAGAAAAAATAACTTTACAACATACTCCAATATTTCTATCACTTCATCTGTGGGACATAATTACGTAACAGATTATTTATTTTTGGGGGTCTCTTCAACAGGCAGCCTGACTCATACTGGCAAGCAACCTATGCAACACTGCAGTGTAACAGGCAGTGGTGTAGCGTGGGTTGTCAGCACCTGGGGCAAGGCAAGTAATTTGCGCCCCCCAACCCCTGGATTTGCGCCCCCTAACCTGTGGATTTGCACCCCCTAACCCATGGATTTGCCCTAACCCCCAGATGTTGCGCCCGGTGCGGCCGGCCCCCCCTGCACCCCCCACGCTACGCCACTGGTAACAGGATAATTTTCCAGACAGAAAGGCAGTTAAGGTCCATGCTTAGATTAATATCCTGGGAGTTTAAATGCAGAACAAAAGCCTACCACACTGCAAAAGGCTAGTGTAGTGTGCCTGACAATACAGACTTTGGACCCCAGAGAGCCAAATTCAATAACCATCCCTGTTAGGACCTCATGGGAACTGAAAATGTGTATATTTTCAATCTATATCGGAGTATTCAATTTATTCTGATCTGCACACAAGGATTTATTTTATACAAGAATGATGGAAAATGCACAACTTTTCCAGTTCACAGAATATAAAGGTGAATTTACAGTGAACAACCAAGTACGTAATTGTAGCTACTAACCCCTCAAAGTAGTAATTCAGAAGTGTACTTTTATTAATTCTCTAATAATTGGATAACAGTTTAGTTAATTTGGTAACTATTTTCACTAATACACAATACGTCTTGTATCTATGCTGCCTAAAATACATTTGCATTTAATGGCTGATATCTATCAGCAGAGGGATTGGCCAAAACAAAGATGGACCCTGCAGTCAGTCAGACACACACACACACAGAGAGAGAGAGAGAGAGACAGAGAGAGAGAGACAGAGAGAGAGAGAGAGAGAGAGAGAGAGAGAGAGAGAGAGATGAATGCACCCCCACACTTTTCTTCTGCCAATCAGAGGGAGCACAGACATCTATTACACACACACCGCAGCTCAGCGCTCAGCACTGAGTGGGATTCCTCTCCACCCAGTGCTATGATGGAGAGGAGTGTACCCCCAAGATGCCTACTATTCTCTCCCTCCTCTTGCACACTGCCACTGCAAGCAGGCCAGGGTGCTCCTAAAACAGGAAGGATTCACTGAGTGTTCTGACCTGCTTGCAATGGTAACATGCAAAAGGCAGAAGATGTGCCATCACAGATTTTTGCCACCACTGCTATCAAATTGTATAAGAAGGCTGGCAGACCAGGCTTACTTCTGCTCAAAGGTAGCAGGATCATGTTCCCTGGCATAAGTGTTCAGCAGGGCCTAAGTGAAACAGTCCACAAAGAATGGGCAAATTAGGGAATTTTTCTATCAGGATCTCATTGAGTCTTTAACACAATGGCTGGTTTTAGGGTAGCATGACCGGTTTGGCTGCATTAGGCACTGCGTTGCAGGGGGACCACAACAATTCTGTAGAACTGAGCAAGAGAGGCAGGGGGTGGGTGCCGAATTTTAACGTTGCACAGGGCACTGCAGAAATTTGAGAGCCCCAAAAGCCACTGCTTTAACAGGTAACAGAAGACGAACAGTTGCCACTTTATACATCCCTATATCTACATGATGGGTTAGCAGATGAATTTCCTGCCCATTAAATAATTCTTATAGTACAAGGCTCTTGCTAAAGAAAAGTTAACAAGGTTAAGTCATTGTCAAATAAAATATATTATGATTTAAAAATAAATAAATCCTTGGTACAGATTTTATAATGTGGAACTCCCAATAAAAGTTGCCAACACATTTCCCCCCTTGATTATATTAACCAAGATTCCACTATTGTTGGGCCAAGCCCCCATGTTATACTTTTATTATATTTGTTCAGGCACTAAAGAAAAAATTGTACTGAAATATTTTTTTCTCATACCCACTCCTCCTCCCTTTACTAGGCCAGCCACCCATACCAAGGCTTGTTTGTCTACGCCCCCTCTCATGTTCTAGCCAACTCATCTAGAGCCAAGCCAAAAAATTCAGAATTTAAGAACGTTCCCCCATCACCACAAGAGCAATTTAGCCAACTATTGTCTGAATATTCTTCACCACGGCTATAATGCCGCTCCTGTCCTCCTAAGAACCTGTTGGATAATTTCACATACATGCCAAATGGTACCTTTGGAAAATGCTTCCCCATATAACCACCTACAAATAGGATGGAAAGTGTCCAAAGGCCGTTTTCATTCCGCTCCAGCCTCAGAGCTGAGGTTCTCCCTCTTTGTAACTCCACCAGCCTTCGCCGCCACCACAAAATCTCTTTGTGCATTTCAGCATCCATTATTATTGCAAAGAAAACAGCACAAACATTTTCTCTATTAGAGGCTCCAGCTTCAAACATCCTACAGGTAAGCCAGTGTCAAAACTTCAGCAATGAAAATAATGAGGAAGGGTTCCCTTCTGGAAAAAAAAAAGTGTACTTAATTAGGCAGATCTGTCTACTGACCATGGTACAACTTCAGCGAGAGGTAATTACAGCTTCAGCAAGTAATACACTAGTGGCTGATCAGGCTGCAGCCTTGTGGCAAGTTGTCTGTTTTAGTCAGAGCTGCTGACAAGCATTAGTGGTTCCAAGTCCAACTTTTTGACACTCGCCGAAAAGCTTAGCTTCGGGTCACTGCCTCTTGGTCAGCTAATGAAACGAGTGGGTCTGTTTTTGGCAAATACATTAACTTGACTTGGGCATAATTCAGTGGCTACAATTACCTCAACCATTTTTTCCTCCAGTGTTATCTTAGAAACATGACCAGAACAGCTAGTCATTCCAGTCCTGTTTATAACTAAACTGGACACATTTTACAATACAGTCAAACCTCGGTTGTCGAACATAATCTGTTCCGGAAGCCCGTTCGGCTTCTGAAACGTTCGACAACCGAGGCGCGGTTTCCGATTGGTTGAAGGAGCTTCCTGCACTCAAGCAGTAGCCGCATCAGACATTCAAATTCTGAAAAACGTTAGAAAACCGGAACATTACTGAAAAACGTTAGAAAACCGGAACATTACTTCCGGGTTTTTGGCGTTCGGGAGCCGAAACGTTCCAAAACGGAGCCAAGGTTTGACTGTAACTACAAACTCAGAATCACTCCTTCAAAGCTTCAACCTGTTACTAGATTTCTTATGTCTCTGCACAAACCACACCAAATGAAAAAAGCTGTGATCCACACTTTTACTTTACCTTTTTTTTACTTAGGCAAAGAAGGCATTCATTTTTTCATATTAATTCAGAAAATAATTGCAAAGTATACGGGAAGTATATCTATTCAATTTCTTAGAAACTGGAAGGAAGCTTGGGGAGAGGTTTTCAGCACTTGGGGAGAGGAACATAATGGAAAGGTTCATAAATCATTCCTGGCTTCATAATGCATGGTTTATGAAGCTGGCAATGAGAATCAGGCAGGGCCAGGTACTCCTCACTCTTCATTCCTCTCCCATTACACACCAACTTCAGTGTGAAGATCCTGTTTTGTATTATATGTCAGCTAACAAACTAGGAAAATAAACCAGAATTAAGTTCTATCACCATCCTTATGCCTCTCAACTATGGTGCAGGATTAACTACAATAATATGGTGGCAGCAGGACCAGAGGAGCACCACCTCTCTGAGACCTCTGGGTATAGGGCAGTATATAAATTCTAAAAAATAAAAAATAATAAAATAAAATAAAAATGTGGTCATGATCCTCTTGGCACATACATGGATGCTCCCCAAAAGTCATGGTTTAGCTTAGCATTTCATCTTAACAGGGTCCCCTCCACAGTCTCAAATATCTAAACACTGGCAAAAAAAATACTGGTTTTAACTAGCAGGGCAATCCTTGTGATCTTATTGTAAAACAAATACCCAATAATAGTGAAATATTACTCAATGTCTAGCCTGGAGAAAAAGGAAGGTATTGAAACCAATTACACCCTCAGCCCAATTTTCTGGAGTTTCTAGTTTTGATTTTGTAGTGTATATTTCTAGTTATCATAACACTGATGTCATCTGTACTCAGTAGCGGAGGAACTGGTGTCATGATAACTTAATCTGCATTACAACAGCTCACTGAAAAGGAAGAAGAAAACAATGTCGATTTAGATCGCATCTGATGTGAATTACTCAGAGCTAAAGGGCACAAGGTACGGTAATTTTCCTTTTTGGAAATTCAAAGAATTCTTCCACTTATTGTTCGTGATAGCTCTGCAGATGGCTGCTGCACAGCTGGGGAAGTTTAGGTACTTGCCAAACACACAAGTTGAGGGGGGTGGAAGTGTGATGGTGCCAGTTTTGCTAAAATGATAAAAAGGAGGGGGCGGTCCTTTTAAAAACTGGTCTTGTGACTGCAGGTTTGTTCTCCGTAAGAGATTTAAAAGCAGCCAGAATCAAAGACTGCAGTGATCTGTTGTTCCAATGTGAGAAAATGGAGCACACTAGCAATAGTCATTTGTGAAACAAAATTTCATGCTTCATGTTGATCATCACTGTGAAGCAGCACACCATGGAATACCAGTCACTGGGGAACAACAGCAGGAGGGGCTATTGCCCTCATACTCTGCTTGTGGGCTTCTTGGAGGCATCTGCTTGGATGCTGGGGAAAACAGAATGCTGGACTGGATGAGCCATTGGTCTGACCCAGCAGGACTCTTGTGTTCTTAGAAGGAGCATCAGAGGATAAACTATAGCAGTGAGTTTGCCAGATCGTTAAAACAGGAGAAAGGGAATTGGATTCAATTATGTTTCAACGCGGGTGGTGCTGTGGTCTAAACCGCAGAGCCTCTTGGGCTTGCCGATCAGAAGGTCACCGGTTCGAATCCCCGCGATGGGGTGAGTTCCTGTTGCTCAGTCCCTGCTTCTGCCCACCTAGCAGTTCGAAAGCACGTCAAAGTGCAAGTAGATAAATAGGTACCGCTCCAGTGGGAAGGTAAACAGCGTTTTGTGTGCTGCTCTGGTTCGCCAGAAGCGGCTTAGTCATGCTGGCCACATGACCCGGAAGCTGTACGCCAGCTCCCTCGGCCAGTAAAGTGAGATGATCGCCGCAACCCCAGAGTCGTCCACGACTGGACCTAACAGTCAGGGGTACCTCTACCTTTACGTTTCAAAGGTAACTTGCTAAAATAAGGTTGATTCAAAATATTTTCCAAAACCCTTAAAGGGAGGCCTGACTTGAACTCTTCAGTAGAGAGCATCAATGCTTTATGAAGATCTGATATTTTGATAATTGGCAAAAACTGCCTCAAACCACCACAGGCTCTCAAACTGCATGGAGTCACAGGCATAGTGTCACATAATTTAATTTCCCTGGCTGAGTTTGATCAGTATACTACCCAATGGCGGACATTTACGTTATCTAGCACATTGTAAAGCGTACAATATCTTTTCCCAGCTGATATCTATTTTTCTGGACAGGATCAACCACAATGACAAGTTCAGAAAACTCAGTCTAAGTGGAAATCAAGTTAACATAGTTATATCCTCTTGTGCCATCCATTTTAAAGTTTGGAGAAAACAAAAAATGAGTTCTGCATGAAATCCTGACCATCCCCACCCCCATAGCGAGAGAGGAAAAGAGATCAATAAAAGATTTACACTGTTGACAATGGAGAACAAAATTTTAAAGA
The DNA here is from genome assembly GCF_964270895.1 of Podarcis filfolensis. Classification (NCBI taxonomy): domain Eukaryota; kingdom Metazoa; phylum Chordata; class Lepidosauria; order Squamata; family Lacertidae; genus Podarcis; species Podarcis filfolensis. The sequence goes on along the minus strand of NC_139605.1, from coordinate 74,905,191 downwards.
TCTACAAGGCATCAATGAACTATTTAGAAGGATGGCAAGGTATCAAGGAAGTATTTCAAAAGAGAAGGGAAACATCCACAGTAAGAGGAAGAATCACAGGCATAATAGCAACAGCCAAGGAGAGAAGGAAATACTAAAATAAAACAATGATATAAATTGTAGGGTTTGGGGTTGTTGTTTTATTAAGCATAGCATTGTTTATACTCACTTGTGCAAAACAAATTCCACTTACTAAACAAATAAAGGAGAGTACTGCCTGGATTGCAAGTGCCTTTCCCATTCATTTAATATCCACTTCCTGCAATGTCTGAATTACAGGGTAACATTAAGTTATTTCTTCATCCAAAAACAGTGTTTTATCAGTTAATTGCTTGCTTAGAGCATTGTGAGAAATTCAAGTACTGTTAAGAGATATGACATAGTCATTAATCTTATTTCAATGCCAAGAAGTTGGGTGAAGGTATCTAAACAGGAGTCAGTTTGACCGGTTTTGTGTTTGATTGAAAGCAAGGAAAAATGGTTTCATTACGTGATCTGGATGTCAGACTGCTGATTCTTGCCTACATAAATATTATCATTTTCAGACTCATTTATAAGCACTTATTCAAGGTATTCAATGTTGCGTCATGGCAACTCTTCTGTCAGAGCAAACTTTTCAGCTTGCCAGGTAGAATGATCCCCCTTTCCTTCTCATCTAAGTCCATTATTTCAGTGGGTCTACCCTCTTAGTTGGAGATCACATCTAGTTTAGATTCTGAGGCCTGAGATGGTAAACCTTGGTCTGAGCTGTGTCAGACTTCAGGCTAGGGGGCTCACATAGTTGAATGCTCCTCCACACACACATATAAAACCTTCCGTACAGAAAATGAGGTGTCAGGAAGGTGGGCCACAGCTAGGTTTCCTATCCAATAGAATGTGAAAATATTTTCTTTTGTATGGAAAACCATACATTCATATGAGCCCTAGCCTGCAACAGTGCAACTTATACACAGGTTTACCATATCAAACAGAAATAAGACAGAGGGTGTTACTATCTGTCTTTAGCTGCATTCCTTCTGGAGAATAAATCACTGAGGCACCACAAGAACTGTTAGTGCAAAGGATGATTAAAATAAAATTAGAAGGACTGAACTGGCAGATGGTGGTAGAAGAAACTGTCAAGAAAATATTGTGCTTCTGGTTGACCCCAAGGCATTTCATCAAAGGAGAACAGACTATGGTGCTGCTATTAATCTAAACTTGTGAAAAAGGACAAATCATGTGGATATATTGTCATCTAGAAATTAATGCACAGAGAGGGAGCGAAATCACGCATGCACCTTCCATGCCTTGCTCAAGCCTGTTCACAAGGCTTAAATGTTGGGAAGAAGGCTAGTGGGCTCAATCTTGCTCCTCCATGCTTTGTTTCTACACTACATAAACAACTAACATAGCTAAATTTATACAAATACTGCACAAATTGGGACTCTGGGAGATAAGGGCAGAATCATACCCATTTGCACAGGGCACACGAATATATATACATATATCATCTTTCACTAGGCGATCTGAAGATAGGTTTACAATAAGTAAAGGTAAAGGTACCCCTGCCCGTACGGGCCAGTCTTGACAGACTCTAGGGTTGTGCGCTCATCTCACTCTAGAGGCCGGGAGCCAGCGCTGTCCGCAGACACTTCCGGGTCACGTGGCCAGCGTGACGAAGCTGCTCTGGCGAACCGGCACCAGAGCAGCACACAGAACGCCGTTTACCTTCCCGCTATAAAGTGGTACCTATTTATCTACTTGCAATTAAGGGTGCTTTCGAACTGCTAGGTGGGCGGGGGCTGGGACCGAACGACCGGAGCTCACCCCGCCGCGGGGATTCGAACCGCCAACCATGCGATCGGCAAGTCCTAGGCGCTGAGTAGATAACAATGAATAATTGCATTTTTCTTTTGAAATACCAGGCAAATAGTGCTAACATTCATACTTAAACAGGATACATTTGAACAAAGATTCTTATTCAGTTCCACCACTCATAACAAGGGACAAAAAGTGTCATAGTGTAAGTCCCCTATTTCCTGTTTTCTCCCACCTAAAATAAAGTATAGTTGGATGCCTCCAATGCAAATTAGGGGTGTGGGTGGGTGTGGGTGTGTTCTGTGGTTGATATGACCATGATGGTCACAACAGCAATAATAGCAACAATAAATAAACTACAATGTGAATTAGGTGAATTAGGTGAACTAATAGAAGTTACGTATATGCATTAATGTCAAGCAAACAGCTGCCTCACTCCTGGAAATCTGCAATCCTAGTTGAGTGATAGCTGTTATGCTTGAAGCAATTAGTATATGTGCATCATTCTACTGACATAAGCATGATGTTCTCATATTGTTCACACATGGCTATTTACATACTGTTACGAGAAAATAGCTGTGTAAAGGTGGAACTGAACACACCAGCTGGGTAAGGGAATTGAGAAGGAAGGAGAGACTGATTGTTAGCAGCACAAACTTTCAAAATATCCTTAGGCAAACCAATTCCAACCAGAAAGGGCTCATCCCTTGAGTAATGCCTAGAATTCAGGGCCTGCCCTCTTTTACTAGCACAGACAGGAAACGATGTCTGCTTTTTGCAAGCAGTTCATAAGTTCATCTGCACTATTTGCTTCCAGTTGCAGCTGGTGAGGCAGACATTGTCACTACTGCAGTAACTGTGAAGACAAGTTTCCCAAAGTGAAGATGGAAGAAGGGAGCAGCTGAGTCATGAATTCATGGGACAGTTAGGGAGCAAAATACAGGCCAGACAGTCATGCATGCATAAACAGTCATGGGAATTACATGGTAATCCCTAATAAACAATTTCTTGGGAAGGTGCAAGGAACACCAGACATCAAAATCCTTACAAAGGACCTAAGCAGAATACATTAAACAAACAAAATGTCATAATGCAGTAGAGCTGCCTTCCCCAACCCGGTGTCCTCCAGATGTTTTGGTCTCTAAATCCCATCTGTCCCAGCTAGCATGGCCAATAGTCAGGGATGATGGGGTTTGTAGTTCAAGACATCTGGAGGGCTCCAGGTTGGGGAAGACTGCAGTACAGGCTGCTAACAGAACGAGATAGTCTTTTATTTTACAATTTGTGGTTCTATCTCCCTTTGATACTGAAATGATATACAGCATCTCTTCATTAATGCATATGGTATACTCTCTCACTCCACCCACCAAGAGAGAGAGAGAGAGAAAGAAAATCTCACTTTGACCAAGAAAACTTGGTCAACTTTGTCACACTTTGACAACTTGGGGAAAATCCTCCCCAAACTGCTTCAGATCTCGGAACTCTGAGTTTAGCATCTCCTTCCCACTCATTGTCTTACCGAATTGCTTTCTTTACTCCCACAAATATGCATTTGCCATAGCCAACTGTTTTGCACTATTGGCCCATTCCTTATTTTCTATGCATCTCAATAAGATTTAACCATCATGTCCCATAATCACTCTGCTGCTGTTCACAGAGATGTGTCCTACCCCATCTTAACCTCTGAGCTGTGTTCACATGTGGGCATTCATGTGGACGAGGGTCACTGTTTCCATGTATACATATAAGGACTTTCAATTTTGTGCTTCTGAAATCTCCCAGTGACTTTACTCCGCAGTACTGTACTATGCAGTGGTTTATGGGACATATTTGTTGTTGTCTCCTCCCCTCAATTAGTACCTCCCTACCCAATGTAGGTTCCAGAAACCTTAAGGTCTATGGTGGGGACATGCACAGATATTTATTTAGCTGTGCACACACCTTTATTTTATTTTTTATTTTTACAATATCCCAGATATGCACCAAAGAGCAATCAAAAAGTGTGTGTGTCACTCCAAGCTAGACAATTTGCAGTCTCATGAAAATGCTGCCACTTCCTTTCCCACCTCTTGTCCTGCCTCCTACCCCTGCAAGGGCACATTCTATTTTTAATACAGCTCTTTGAGCTCTTTGGGCAAGAGCAGTTCTGCACCGAAGAGCTGTTTTAAAGATACTGTAAATGTGCCTTCAGCAACAACCTGTGAAAAAGGGCAGGCTGCATCCTTTCCTTTGGGCTGATGGAAACAAAGTGGAAGTAGGGTATGTGGCAAAAGATGGGATCCGGCAAAATGCCACCCACCACACAGCTCGAAACTCACACAACACCCTTCAGTGTACCATCATTTGGGTAACATGCAGTTTTATAATGGATTTGCTTCCCTTATCAGATTATGTGCAGATTGGGAAAAACTAAATTTAGCTGAGAGAAAGACTGGACTGCCACCTGGGATGAGGAAGATGTCATATGGAAACAGCAAAAGGAGACACACACAAGCAACTTCAAATCCACACTAAACTCCAGCTTGGATGAGCCCCTTGGTCCATGCCAAGTGGAGCGCTTGTCAAAGCTTTCTTGTGAACTGAAGCTGCCTGGCATTTCCTTGCCCACCTTATAAAACCAGGCTGCCTGCCTTTCATTCTTTCCTGTTCTTTCTGAGAAAAAGGACACTGCACAAAGAAGCCTCAATAACAAACCTAGCAAATAAGTAAGATAACTTAATCAAAGCACCAGGCCATGCCTTTGAGGAGAACCAACACTGAAGATCCAGAGTCAGGATGGTGATGGAGCCTGCTAGTGTACCTGCAAGTACCACCTATGGTGCCCATAAGATGTCTCAGTAAACATTCTCTCAAAAATCTACACTTCCCAAGAAACTGTTTTCTGTTCCTGCTTGGGCTGCCTCTCCTGCATTGAGCATGCCGTATTAAACCTGCCTGCATTTAACTGGATGCCCACTCTCCCATCAGTTCTGAATAGAGGAGAGGTGCAAAATGCTTCTCTATGTGGGAAACCATAGCAATGACTGATTTAGGTGCCACACACCCCATGCGGTGGCTGATGGGGGAAAGACTCACAGCATTTCATGGTCTTGTCTGTTTTTCTGCCCTTTTAGATGTGGAAGCAATTATGCAACATCACTGTGGCAGCCGTTTTGTGGTATACCACACCCCAGAGAAAGCATTTTATGACTGTTGTCTATGACATACTCTCAAATTTCCAGATGTGTCCACTGGCTCCAAAAGATTGGCACCCCCCCCCCCGTGCAGTGGTGAGAGAGTTAGATTGAGTTGGTCAGAACCAGGTCCAAATCCACACTTTGCCATGAAGTTCCCCAGGGAACCTTGGGCCAGTCATTGTCTGTCAGCCTACCCTATGTCACATGATGAGAATGAGGAAGGGTGGTGCAGAACCAAGTATATCACCCTGAGATCCTCAGAGGAAGGGAAAGGCATAAATACCACCTGTGAACAAATACAAATGGTACTAGAATATGGAACTGCTGTATTGAACCTATGTAAGGTAAAGGGAAGTAAAGGGACCCCTGACCATTAGGTCCAGTCGTGACCGACTCTGGGGTTGTGGCGCTCATCTTGCTTTATTGGCCGAGGGAGCCGGCGTACAGCTTCCGGCTCATGTGGTCAGCATGACTAAACCACTTCTGGCGAACCAGAGCAGCGCACGGAAACGCCATTTACCTTCCCGCCAGAGCGGTACCTATTTATCTACTTACACTTTGATGTGCTTTCAAACTGCTAGGTTGGCAGGAACAGGGACCGAGCAACGGGAGCTCACCCTGTTGCGGGGATTCGAACTGCCGACCTTCTGATCGGCAAGTCCTAGGCTCTGTGGTTTAACCCACAGCACCACCTGTGTCCCTCTTGAACCTATGTACAGAGGCGTAATTTCAGAGCATTTTAGGCACTTGCCTAAAATGTATGTATGTATGTATGTATGTATGTATGTATGTATGTATACAATTCTGTCAGCAAAGAATGTATTTCAGAAACTCAGTGGTACTAAGTGACAATGACAATGTGTGGTACTAAGTGACAATGACAATGTTATCAGCCTAGTTACGTTGTGTATTGTTGAACTCTCTGCTCAGTTTCTAAGGAAGCACTTTATAGCAATATATTCATCACAGACAGCATCTTTCCAAACAACTCCACCAACACTTAATTAAAAGAATTGTAAAACCCAACTCCAACTACTGCAAGTTAATAACAAGCTTGTGCACAAACAGTGAGATTTTATCAGATGGAGGCAAAATTTCAGTGATCCATTTCTACCAATTCTACCTTTTCGTGTCACAAAAACTCTCATTTTTAATTATATGGGCGATAAACCACTGAACATTCCAATTATAAAAATACATATCTATTGAAAACATTTTTTTTCAGATGGGAGCCTAAATTATTGCAGAAAAATTGACAAAAGACTTTGAATGGGGCAGATACTGCATGTTAATTTTAATGTGTGTCTCTATGTACATTTCATGATATGGAGCAGTGAGGAGCCTAAATCATAATATGGATCAATTTATCTTTATCTTGAAAAGAGATTACTACTTTGGAACAATCCATGTTATTTTTCCATTAAACCCTCAGCTTGCTCATCATAATCAACCTCCATGGCTATATAAACACTATACGTTTAAAGCACATTTCTCATCCAGAGAATCCTGGGAACTGTGGTGGACCCCTCACAGAGCTACAATTCTCAGCACCTTTAGCAAACTACAATTCCCAGAATTTTTGGAGTCTGTGTGTGTGTGTGTGTGCTTTATATGTATGATGTGTATGCAGTCTATGTTAACTAAAGTGAAAGCCATTATTTGGGTAACAACCTATTTCAGAGAGATTAGTAGAGAAACAAGAGGCTTTAGGATGATGATCCTTCAAAGAATAATGGACTAAAATGAGCTGTATTGAAGAAGAGGCCAACTGTAAATACTATGATCCCAACAGAGACCAGTCAAAATCATCACCCCAACACTCTGCTTCATGAGGCAAATGCAACAACCTTTCTCTTACTATGTGCTTTTCCCTGGTACTTAGCAGAGGTGCAGTAAGCCTGCAAATGTCATGGCTGGAGGGAAACATGGAAGAAAGTAATAAAGGCCAATTTAAACAAGCCAATTTGGAGTTTGGTAGGCCACAACTTCATTTATTACAGATATATTATGGTCTTGGCTTAGGCATTGGGTGTGTATCCTGAATCAACCAACCCAGTCTGCTGGTTGATTGCTCCTACGGGATTGATTCCAGGCTAAGGACTGTCCCATGACACACATCAAATAGAGGCGGTCCCTTCAGGACACTGCTGGTGAAGGGTTTGGGGACTGTCCACTGTCCACCCCTATTTAGATATTTGGACAGAGGTACCTCCACTGGATCCCTTTAACATGATACCCTAGTTCTTTGAAGCAGGAAATGAAGTAGGGGCTTCGGCCTACCCCTTATGCCTAGACTAAGGATGCAATACAATGTCTTATCCACCAACCAGCTGTGACAATTTCTATAAGGTAGGCAAAACCCATAGACAGGACCAATTAATTTGAAGGCAAATTCCCCCCTAGCCCTGAATACAGTGACCAAATATATCCACAGCAAGGTCAAAGAATAGGCCCTACCTGCTTACCTTTGAGTGGGGTGCACAACCACATTATCAAGGGAGTGAAGGTGGGGAAGCCTGAAGCTGCTATAGAATCATAGAATCATAGAGTTGGAAGAGACCACAAGGGCCATTGAGTCCAACCCCCTGCCAAGCAGGAATCACCATCAGAGCACTCCTGACATACAGTGGCGTAGCGTGGGTTGTCAGCACCCGGGGCAAGGCAAGTAATTTGCGCCCCCTAACCCGTGGATTTGCGCCCCCTAACCCATGGATTTGCCCTAACCCCAGATGTTGCGCCCGGTGCGGCCCGCCCCCCCTGCACCCCCCACGCTACGCCACTGCTGACATATGGTTGTCAAGCCTCTGCTTAAAGACCTCCAAAGAAGGAGACTCCACCACACTCCTTGGCAGCAAATTCCACTGTCGAACAGCTCTTACTGTCAGGAAGTTCTTCCTAATGTTTAGGTGGAATCTTCTTTCTTGTAGTTTGGATCCATTGCTCCGTGTCCGCTTCTCTGGAGCAGCAGAAAACAACCTTTCTCCCTCCTCTATGTGACATCCTTTTATATATTTGAACATGGCTATCATATCACCCCTTAACCTCCTCTTCTGCAGGCTAAACATGCCCAGCTCCCTTAGCTGTTCCTCATAAGGCATCGTTTCCAGGCCTTTGACCATTTTGGTTGCCCTCCTCTGGACACGTTCCAGTTTGTCAGTGTCCTTCTTGAACTGTGGTGCCCAGAACTGGACACAGTACTCCAGGTGAGGTCTGACCAGAGCAGAATACAGTGGCACTATTACTTCCCTTGATCTAGATGCTATACTCCTATTGATGCAGCCTAGAATTGCATTGGCTTTTTTAGCTGCCGCGTCACACTGTTGGCTCATGTCAAGTTTGTGGTCAACCAAGACTCCTAGATCCTTTTCACATGTACTGCTCTCAAGCCAGGTGTCACCCATCTTGTATTTGTGCCTCTCATTTTTTTTGCCCAAGTGCAATACTTTACATTTCTCCCTGTTAAAATTCATCTTGTTTGTTTTGGCCCAGTTCTCTAATCTGTCAAGGTCGTTTTGAAGTGTGATCCTGTCCTCTGGGGTGTTAGCCACCCCTCCCAGTTTATAGTGATAGCCCACTGGGAGGGTACCAGGTTGGAAGGAAAATGCCCTACACCAACCCCCAAACCTCTTCTACAGTGACTTCTGAACAGGAACAGATGTCATGTTTCCTAAATAAGATGCAAATTAAGTAAGCCTTAGGGACGAAGCAATTGCAGCCTTTTCGAAATTGTCACAATAATCCTGGATATCAGGTAGTGACACACGGCTCTGTGTTAGTATATCACCATGGAGAGGCAGACAGAACTGTGTTCAACCTGTACTATATTCTGATGAACAATACAGTTGGACAATACAAAATAGTTGGTTTCTAAACCAACTTCCAAGTGAACAAGTACCCAGTTGTATGCCTCACAAAGATACTCCCGAAATCAGCATGTTGCCATGCTCTTGCCAAGTCTTCCATTAGCAACAGTGGAAGTGAGAACCAGTTTTGTTCCCCATAACTCAAGTCTGGGAATTCATCCAGGAAACATTAAAAGTTGGATACAGCTATCTTTGTTTGTCCCACACCAAAACTGTTAATGAGAAAAGTACACAGAACAGATCTCTTGCTAGCCAAATCAACAAACATATAAGACTGCTTGCTTATTTGTTCAACATCCCCTGTGAAGAATTTGTCTGATTTGGGCATAGCTGATACACTTTCGAAAGCAACAGTGGGGAGTTCTGCTGTGATCTGATACAATCTGGAATGTGTGGGTTGGCAGAATTTTCACTTTTGTTATGAAGGAGGGAAGAACTAATAACGACACCTCCACACCAGAACTTGTTTAACTGTAGTGTGCCCATTAGCCATTGTTATCACACTAGGAAATAATGATTAATAGATGTTAACTTCTCCCCCCCACCCAAACTGTATGTGGGGGATGCTTGTGAGGAGAATAAAGATATGAAGAAATAATACCACTGATTGTGTTTTGCTCTGCAGTTAAGAGACATGGTGTGGATTCATTAGTTCAGAGTTGTTCTGGAATACCTTGCTGCAATATTTTAGAATCTGGCAGTGTGCAGCCAGCTGTGCTACAATTCTAAGAACAGGTTTTCAAAGACTGATCTGTAATCTGGAAACTCAGTTCCTTGTGATTTGAATTTCCCAATGCACACCTAAGAACACCATCCTTAAATGCTCCCAATCTTTATAGAAATCACATGCCCAAGGTGTGATTATATTTCACTACAACATACATTGACATTTAAGACAAAAACAGCACAGTTAGGCTGAAAATTTCAGTGATTTGCACATAACTGTCTCCTGCAATAGACCCAGAGGTTTGCCCAAGCCAGCGTGTCACTTCCAACACACAATGCCCAATGGTCAGGGATGGTGCATATTGTAGTCCCAGCAACATCTGGAGGACTACTGATTCCCTGCCTGTGTTAAAAATGTCTGTTATATCTAAAAACATTGCCAATCCCATACACACCGGCCCAGACATACACTCTCCAAAGTGCTATGAGGCATGTATTACTGCTCTTTAATTTTTCTCAAGCTTGGATTTTAATCTGAGGAGAAGAAAAATCTCAGCTCCCATCATCCAATACCCTAAATGCCTTCCCTCCTTTTCCTGCCATTCTGTCATCCCACTTACCAATGGCAGTGCTCTAGCAACAGTTGTAGCAAGCCATGAAGAGAAGACTTTGCCCACCCTTTTCTTCAGCACCATACTACAAGGCTTTGTACAGTCCCCTGCACTATAAAGTTTTCACAACATTGCAGGAGCACTTGATAAAAATTCAGAACCCTGGCATACTGCAAGGCCTTGCATGTCAACACACAGTAGAACACTGTGTACCATAGGCATGGCCAAACTTGGCCCTCCAGATGTTTTGGGACTACAACTCCCATCACCCCTAGCTAACAGGACCAGTGGTCAGGGATGATGGGAATTGTAGTCCCAAAACATCCGGAGGATCAAGTTTGGCCATGCCTGAACTAGAGAGTGTTGGAAGCCACCAACCAGATGGGCAGGGTATAAATAATAAAATTATTATTACTGTTTTCAAGTCACTCAGATCCCTCCTCAAATTGATCCGAAACTTTATTATTGGACATGTCCTTTTCCGTCATACTGATGTGTATAAACAATCTAATCATTAGGATAAAATTCAATTAGAAGTGGGTTAATCATTTGAATTATGCTTGCTACATAAATATACTAAAATGCACTGTGGGGCATTCCAGATTTGTTTCCAGGCTCAGATCTGAATGTCACCTTGGTTAGCACCAATCAACAAGAACATATTTCAGTTTTTGCAAGTGGAAATACTGCCTAGCTTAGGAGACCCAAGCTTGCTGCAACTTAACTGTCTGAGATGCAAATTAACAATAATGTAAAATAAAATTCTGTTTTCACGGCCCACACCAAACATTAATATTTCCCCCCCTTGCAGATAATAAACTGGGGGAAATTGCCAGGTGAGCATAAGGCGGATGCTAAGTTGAAGCTCCTGTACCAAGCAAGCAAAGATATTGTTATTAGCACATCCCACACATTATTTTTAAAAGCATATAATCGCTCCTCTTAATCACTCCTATTTAAAGACTTACATTCTGAAAGGCATGTTGGCTTTTGCTCCAATTCCTGCAACACATGGTATAGGAATATGCAAGCAACAGAGGGCAAAAGCTTAACCTAAATTAACCAGTTGCAACTCACAAGTGGTTTGGCAAACACTGGTCTATGCAACAATGTATATCTACCAAAACATACGCATGGAAACAAATCTCAACCAAAAAAAACCCTCAACCACAGGCCCAGGTTTTCAGAAATTATTAAACTGAGTGAGATGTATAGCTTGTAAAATCAAATACAGTACAAATAAGCATAATTACAACTCTTGCTTTTTATTAAAGCATCATTGGAATTTTGAGATAATCTAATTTTTAAAGTTCATCCTTAGGTATTTGCCCCTAGCATTTTGATACTACCTTTATATAGTTCCAGTGGAAACTGCATTTTATTCTGACTGGAAATGATATAGCAATAGGTTTTTCTAAACCTTATCTGGGGAAAAAAGCCATTTAATAACATCTACCCAGTTTTGAGTTAATATCTTGGGCTGAAAATCTAAAATGGACCTACTTATGAATAAACCTCATTGAACATGCATGAGATCTTGCCTGCAAGTCTTAGCACTGTTCCACAGAAGAACCCAGCAACCCAGGTACTCAGGAGTTGGTTGTAGTAAACATTAGAGCACCTCATTGATGAAGTGGAATGCTATAAAGAGTATTTATTGTAATAAAAAAACTGTATTACTGGGCTTTTCTTTTTTTTTTACTTGTGTCACAATAGACAAAAGGGCATTTTTTTCTGATATACTACTTCAAGTAGCAAATGTTCTTTTGTTCTGTAGGGATCCTCCAATTCCACATCAGACATAATATTTCCTCTCCCTTTCATACCTCACATTCTTTATTATAAAGTACATCAATACAAGTAAAAAAGAACAAAGCCTTGTAGCGTGCACTGCTATTATGCTGAGTTGCTAAGCAACAAGTAGTCCATTTTGAGGCTAAATGAAGGACTGGTGAAGCTATGAGAATTGTAAATCTAGATGGGATCTGAAGATCAGTGAACCCAACGAACACACCCTTCCTACACAATGCCCCAAACACCTCTAGTGGGCTAATTGTTTTTTATATTGTGTTATCAGTGGGCATGGTCTTTCAAGAGTATAAGACAAGTTATCTGCAACTCAACAAAGGGGAGAGAGAGAAAAGAGTGAGCTTGTTTCAGTTCTAAATTTGCATTTGGTTACAGTAGGTAATGGTGGGTATTAAGGAATTATTACAAAGGCTTAATGGATACAGTAGGTTTGGAGGACATATTTGAAGGAAGCAAGAGAAGCGGTACCACGTGGATTTTCAGGGTTAAGACATCTTATTTAACCCTATGCAGGTGCTCTTCACATGAAGTCTCTCTATTCTTAGTGTTTAAAAATGATATCTACAATATCTGTACTGCACTACTCTGTAAACTGAATGTGTACTAGACAAATGAAACAACTGAAAAACAATTTAGGCTGGGGGCTCTTACCACAATTAGCCCTAAATTGAACCCAGCTTGTACACCAAACAGCCCTGCTAAATTAGGGATGCACATGTTCAAACTACTTCAATATTCACAGATGCCTCAAGTGATCTGCAAGTTTTACATCTTCCTTCACCATTGACACAGTCTTCTATTTAATTCACCAGCCCCCTCCAAAACTGAAATATTAATTTTAGTGATGTCAGTGTCACTGGTCTATTTCTTGTGCTAATATGGCACTCTCATTTATCACTGTAGGTGGTACTTACGTTTTATGTAATTACAAAACCTCTTGCCATTTAATGATTTATACTAAACTCTACATTACTTGACACATAGCAGTCTATAGTTCAGTGCTATTTTCTGACCTCCATGAAAGAGTCTCTGATCAAAGCCCCTGCTTCATTCCTTCTAAATTATCTGTTTTTCCTAGGATCCCATTAAAGACATATTAATGCAGTTCAATTTAGCACTTTTTCTGCTGGTGTTTTCACTAGTTGCTTGCTCTTATCGGTTAATGATAACAGCAATAAATTTCACCACATCTGTGTTCCTAAGGAGCTGTTCCTTATGGGACAAAGAATATGTGGGATGAGTAATGGGACATTTTACTTACTGACATTACTGAATGAAGTGGTGAAAAGTGCACTGAAGGGCAATGAAGACTAGACTTAAAAAAAATGCTCCAAGAAACCTCTCACCACCCCCAAAAGATGTCACAGCATAACTTGAAACATATTGCAGTGATTGAAAGATGTATAAAAGGGGGGGATATTTGGTCTACTGCATCAGAGATAAATGTGCAGAAAGAGACAAATTTCCCTTTTGCTTTTCTCACCAAAGGTCTTAATTTTGCCTGTCCGTCAATCATGTTTTCTGTCTCCTGTGGATTTTGAGGAGAGAATAAGTCACGGGTTCCCAAAGTGAACAGGTGCCATCTCATGAACAGGTGCCATCTCAAAAAAGACAGAGGTGGCAGGTACAGTGCTGAAGGAAGATATACCTGGTATTTGAAGTAGCATCACAATCCTGGACTGGTGCATCCAGGTGAAATGGGACTGGCAGGGAGAAGGAATACAACTCAGGAGCATCAAGAGAGGATCTAGTATGTCCAGGCCATTATGGATTTGAGAACTGAAGATCTTGTGGGATGGTCCTTTGAGGGTGTTTCCCAGATACAAATGACAGACAGTTGCCTGAACAAGTGGAGTGAAGAGTGGAGGTTCTTCACTATCCCATTAGAGGACGGTCTCTCATATCCAGTGCTTTTTTTCTAAAAAAAATGTTTAGGGGTACTCTCATTTCCCTACTCATATTGAAAAACTGTCCCTCAATGAGGTTCACAAAATGTTTAGGGGTATGTGTACCCCTGTGTACCCCCAGAAAAAAGCACTGCTCATATCAATGGACAGCTTGTACACTTGCCCTTTGTGATCAGTCCTGTGATAGATCACCTTCAGGCAAAATGGGAGCTCTGAGTCAGGTTACTAGGAAAACACTCAAAATGGTTGGGGAACAGTCTCCATTGGCAATATAGGACCTTCCAGCATCTTAATCTTTTCAGGAGCTCTTTGTTTGGATGTCACCTGACTATATAAACTTTCCACTGTTCTTTCCACAGCTCTGTTAAGATTACTAGAAGAATGTCTGGGATTCAGCAAAGTGAAACACCTGAAAGCCTATGGAAACAGGGCATGTGAACAAAAATGCTTTCTCGCCATATCTGGCAATGCTGCGCATTTCATTTTATAATGATTAGTTAAAACCCAGTCTGATGTTGGGATGCTTTTGCCTAAGTGCACTGGATCCTATCATCAGAGCTGTCACTCATTTCTGCACGTGCACAATATGGGCGCTTCAGTCTAATTGCTCATTCTGTAAACCAGCTGCCCAATTTACATGCAGACAGATCCACACTGGATTCTAAAATGTCACAAATGCACACAGATGTGGTAAACACAAAGGCATATTAAATTGTCTAAAAATCATCAAGTTGGTTCATAAATTTTCTTCTTTTGTCCCTCTTAATGTCATATTAATCTCCATTATTTGTACTTGTAAGCTATTAATGCTATTTTGAGCTCATTTATGTTTAACTCTCTCGTTTAAAGTTCTGTTTTGTGAAGATGTTTAAGATATGGAAAAGCTGTTTTCACAAATGTTTTAATCTGCCCTGTAGATTTTACAAGTATCTTGTTTTAAGTTAGAGAAAGGCAATGTATACAGACTACATCTATGCAAGTTTAACACCACTCAAACACTGGGAGCATTATATTTCTGTCTTACCATCATTCTTGACAACTGAGCAACTCTGGTGAATGGTTTTAATAAGGTAAGAGGCACATAGTAGGCAGCCAGAATATAAACCCAAAGCTGGGCCATGTAATACTAAATTATAATTTAGCATCATGTCCAAGACAGGCCTTTGGAGTATCTGCATTCTGATTTAAACCAATCACAGTTTGTTGTTTCATCTGAACTGAGAACTCTGGGTGGTTTAAAATATGGTTTACTGAAATAAGTCAGGATAAGCCACAGTTTAATCGTGGCTTGTTTCAATTAACCAAGTATACCATACTTTTGTAATCACTAATACAGCAATGCTACAAAAAAATGTAACAAAAAATTAATCTTGTTAGCAGACTAAATAGATCTAGCCTGACACAAAAGAGTATTTACCTATATTAACTGCAATTATTATTTTTTAATTTCCAGAAACCCAGTAAGATAGATAAGGAGAGGGAAATCATGTTAACAGAAATATTCTCCATGACCCCCATAGTCATGAAAACTGGAGACTGCTTTTCCCTACTGTTCCATAGAATAGAAAAGGAACAAGATGTGAAAAGGGAGCTGTCTACCTGTGCCAGTCCAATAAACAAACTACTCCCGCAGAGATCTCACAGTAATCTAACAGGATTGTCTAATATTCCTGGCATAGCAAACTCTAAATTAATTATGTACAGCTGGACATATTACTTTTTCAGTTACAAATTACTTATATGTTCAAAACAGATTTTTGAACACATTTGCAAAAGACAGAGAAGAAATAAACCCTATTGCCAAGATGATGTTGAAGCTAACAAAACAGTGGGAGTAGAATTTTAGTGGCCTATATTTTACTTCATACAGACATCAAATCACTATGGGTAGTGCCCAATTGTGGTATCCTGTTTCTACAATGGTCTTCCACTTGTGCAAATGGGGCTTCCCCTTACTCTCCTCTTCTTGCAGCACACACACCCCCCCCACAAAATCTGCTATTGAGGGCAGGATATCCTCCAGATCAGATTTTGGGATCACATGGGGAGGGAGAAAAGATGGAAACTTCTGTTATCTGTTAGAGCAATGCTGGCTTTTGCCCTATGTGTAGCAAACTCCTTGGACTAAGAACTGCACTACAGAGAGGTAACAGGTTATTATTTTCTCCCTTTTTTATAAGATCTGAATTTCTTTTAAGATTTGAGAGCACTTACCTGTTGGTAAAATTTGTACTCATTATTTAGAAAGATTCAGCAGTCATGTCTTTTCTTAATGAATAATTGTCTCTCAGAGTAATTGCAGAAAAACAGCACCATATCAGGAAGATCTTCAAAAGGTTGTTTCCTTAAAGCAAATCTAATCTGATGCACTTCAGTCTAAATAAACAGAATACCAATGCTATTCATTTGTTCATTGGAATTACCACATTTACTGGAAAGAACTGAGGAATATAAGAGGAAGCAGGACTGGGTTCACCCAGTTCATTAAAATCTGTCGTATGACACAGCTGGAGAAAAAACTTTCCTGTGATTAAACTATGAAATCTCTGTTTGTGTTATCTCCAGATTGCAAACTTGCATATTTAAGTTTCCCTTGTGTGAGTCATTAAATGAAACCTTTGTGAAGCTGAAACTTATTTTTCTAGATTAAAAAAATATATGATGACTTCCACATAGGTATCAGAAAAGAAATTCAGTTCAGTTTGGATTTACAGTTTCCACACTTTCTGAAACAATATGTAAACCAGAACACATTCATTCTTCAGAATTTGTCTTTCTTTGAATTTGGCACTGCAGTTTTCCAGACAAATCATGTGTACAAAAATGAATTATATCCAGGAAAAATGTGCATTAAAATGCATATATTATTGAAAATAACATACAAAATGCACCGTATTAGGAAAAATGCTTTGGAAAAATGTGTACATTAGGCAAAATTGCAAAGAAAAATGTGCATATAGGGGAAAATCTGCACTAAAAGCTCATGAATTTTCTTGAGGGTGTTTTTTTTAAAAAAATAAACAAATCACAAACTTGTAAAATTGTGGAGAACTGAATTTAAGACTGAAAAAATGAGTGAGAGAAATCCAAATGGACAGATTTGCTCATCCCTGCTTACACACCCATCTGTACTAACAGGGCCTCAACTTGTCTCCTAGACACAGAGAAAATTGCCAATATTACCCAGACTTGTAGTGTTTCCAGTACAGTGTCTAGACTGGAAACATTGCAGTTTATAATTAATTGTAGTCCTGGCATAGCTCTGATTAGTAACCCATGTTTTACATATTCGGTATCCAAAATCATTTGTGATATCATTATGATATCCATTTTTTAAAAGTTAGATCTAAAACTGGCTTGCTTCTCACTTTTCAAGTAGATATTTGTTTTTACATATAAATAATAGTGTGATTCAGAGCTCATGACGAAACACATGTTCTTACTTGAACCATTTTATTTCATTTAAAGGAGTTTCAGTCTCATATTTATAGTTTGTATATCTAGAGAGTTTGGTGCTAAAAAGGCCCGTGGGCTGTCCACAGGCTTAAGGTTCTACGACACCCATACCTGCCCCCAACCTCTGGAGGCACTAACTGAACCCTCAGCCAGGCCAAATAGATGAGGCATTTTTGCTGGTCTGGGTTGCTTTTGCAACTATTGAGGGCAGTTCTCAAGAGAAATGCTAAAAGCTGAATGGCTGGATGTTTTCAGCCAGTTAGCATCAATATATTTTGCTCCAGTTCCTAGCTATCTTTATATAGCTTTTACAAAAGTTCATAATGGTATATAAATCAAAACTAAATCAAAACTAGCCTGCTCTCTCTGCTTTTCAGCTCAACTTTTCTGTATATTTTATTTTAGCGTAGATGCCATTAATACAAAACCTAACTATCAGTCCTGACTTGTTTTTCACAAACACCTGTTCTGCTGCCACAGTGTAACCAATGCATTTCAAGAGTGTGTCCTTATGGTTGTTAAGTAAGCAGTTAAAGCAATTAAGGCTCATTCAGTTTTAGAGCATTATAATTGAAAAATAATTCAAGAGAACCCATTACCAATACAGGGGTGGGAGGGGTGTACATGCACACACACATGTTGCTGTGTGGAGTACCTCTATTCAGGGTTCCAGAGAAGCAGCTATGGCCTTGTCTAGGGAACTCCATTCCATTACTACTTCCCCTCCCCACCAAGAGCCAATCAGCATTCAGTGCCTATTGAGCATGCTCATGCTTCATTGAACTTCCCCCAGGAGGGGAAGCTAAATATCTTGTTTCCCAAGTTTACCAATACATTTTCTCTGTGCACGAGGAGTGTTGATCCACAATACAATAATGAGTTTACTATCAGCGTATGGAACATCATATTATACAACATATCAAATGAGGTGACTTGAGCATGCTGCCATCTCAAATTTCTATCGGGACCAGATTAAAGGACTCAGATGCAGTTCCCACCACCCACCCACTACCTCAGCAGAAGCAACCGGTAGAATAGCATGGGTGAAGCTCTGTTGCTCTCCTGGCTTCCCAATTCCATAGATGGCTACTGCTGCTTACTGAGAGGGAGAGGAACAGGGAGATGACTGCAAGGTGGGGTGGTGAAGCCAATCCAATGCTACTGTTGTCATAAGCAGCACCAACCTGCATTGTTGGGAAGCCAGGAGAGCAAGGCAAGGAATCACTGTGGGCTTATTTACAAGGCTGCCCACTGCCTCTGCCTTTTGCAGGGCATCAACCTTCCACATTTGCAGGGAGGTACTCAATTGCTTGGCTCCTCTGTAATGGTCATACTTAGGGCTTCTTATCTTGCCCTCTCTCATAACACTGTGGGGATGTCTGGAAAGCAGCTCCCTCTTTGTGCTTTGCTATGAATGTCCCCTTAGTTCATATTACAGACAAACAGAGGTATTGGGAAGAAACCACACAGACTTCGCAAACATAAATTAGTATTGGCCTCCTAGGGCTCAAAAAACATAAAAGTTACTGCATAAACATTTCCTACCTCACATCCATCACAGGCAACAGGCATGGAAAACTGGGAGTTCAGCATCCATAAGTGGTCCTGAATTGAAAACAGTTAAAAGGGACAATGATTATTAAGGCACTTGGCATTTCATAAAATTCATTCAATGTGTTTTTGTCTAAAATTCTTGTAGAGACAATCTGCTTGAAAAGGGGGGAGCAGTTTTTAGCAAATGCTTGAAAATTATACAATTCCTTCTATCACACAGAGCACAGATGGCCCACTTCTCATCTCTCAGCTGCTTTAGGCTTAATCACCCAGTATTCTCAGGTACTGGTTCATTTAAAAGCCACTCATACAAATTGAAAATTCAGAATTTAAGCTATTCCTTGCAGTTTTCTCTCCAGGCCATATAAAGGAGTACCTTTCACCATATCAGGCAACCCAGGCCCTTTGATTGGCAGAGAGGGCTCTTATTTGTGTGCCACCAGCCAGTCCTGCTCACGGTATCAGGATGAGGAACAGAGCCTTCTCACTAATTGCACCCCAACTGTGAGATGTAGCCACACACAGAGATGGCTTCATCTTTGATGAGCTTCATTCTCCTTGGTAAAGCTCATTTGTTCTCCCAGACTTTTGGAAGATCTGGCTAAGTTGAATTTGGAAGTGAGCTGCCTGTGGATTTTGATTGCATTCTGTTTTGATTGTTGTGCTGGTTTTATCGTGCTGAAAACTGCTTTGGGGGTCACAATGTGATGAGCACCAATCCAGACATTTTATAAAATAAATGGCAAATAAATATGTGTGTGCAGTGAGCTTCATCTTCTTTGGCGAAATGTACTGCAGGAAGCTTGTAGTCTTCCTGCATGTAGGTGCATGTAGTCTAGAGTGCTGGAAATAGCAGCCATAATTCTAACATCAGAACTAAGGGATACATCTTTCATCTTCTTCATGCAAAGCTACCGTATTTTTCCATGTATAAGACGAGGTTTTATTATTATTAAAAAATGTTGAAAATTGGGGGTCGTCTACACGGATAGTGCAGAGGAGGGACAGGCGATTGGTGCCAGCCAATCCCCCCCCCAAAAAGCTCAACAACTCTGGGCAATCCCCCCCATAGGGGGATCGCCTTATACATGGGGGGGTGTTATACATAAAAAAATACGGTATGTAGCACATAGACAATCTGATGAGAGGATAAGTATACATAGTATGAGACACTGCTTCATTAATACCTATTCCTTAAGATAAAATTACTCAACATTTTTGCCACCATATAGTTCAATGTTCATTGTTAACTTTCAAACAATTTAACATTCTGCTACTTAAAGTTGACAATTTTCGTTGACCCAACCCAGCAACTGGTAAATACAGGATTACAAATTTCGCATAGTTCTATCCTCAGTGAATTTATAGGTTAGGACCCAGAGTCTACAAAACAGATAGAAATAACAGCAGGAGTCTCATATGAAAGCAATATGGAAAGACCTAATCAGCGGCAGTATTATTCTACTTCCTTTTCAACTAATCATGCCCAGAAGCTGCATAAAATCATGAGCTTTTAGTTTATGCATCAGTCTGATTTCCCTCTGTGTAAAGGCAAATGAGGCTAATTGATTTCTGTTTCCCATGCTCATTTCCCCACAAACACCTGCTTTTATTAGATTTACTCATATGTTGGATCACACCAATAATCATATTTATTTAATTCAGCAACAGTTTATTAAAAACAAACAGAAATATTTGCTTTTTGGATAGTCATAGTAACAGGGCAACAATCCGACAGTATTGCAGGAGTACTAATGATTTAAAATGAAGTAATTAAACGAGTGCAATAGTCTCTCAGTGCACACTGACCCCAGCATAGCTCCCTCTTGTCCATTTTTGAGAGACCAGGTCCAATAAGTGGCATGTGGTCTTTAACTAAAAATGCCATGCCATTATCTATAAAAGATTGGTTCCAACCGTCTGTGAAAAGTCTTTCCCGGGAGTGGGCCTTTTTGTCATGTATTTCTCTCAAGTAGAAAAACTCCAGCATTAGTTGTTACCATAAAAATGTGGACTATAATACAGCATTCACCCTTGTACTGATATTTGGCAAATTGCCCAATTTCCTTCCAGTAGCTTTGTGGTGGTGTAGGCTTTGAATATCACTCTTTTCAACCAACTGGGAAACTGGGAATAAGGGGTGAACAAAACCCAACACAGCATTGTGCCCAACCGCCACAATGCAGAGCTATGGAGAAAAATATATTATTCCCTGTATTGTGGAGCAAAGCTAGGAACTGTTGTAAGCCAACAACAAATGTTTTACTGTGTTGATACAAAAGGCCTCCATCAAAGTTACCCTTCTAGTTTGTGCTGTTCCACTGCCCCCCAGTAGTTGGCTACACCCCTTCACTCCTTGTTCCTTCAAGCCCAGCTCTTGAAGCAGCCCAACTCTCACAATGGACAGTTGCTATGTATGTGCCTGTGTAAAGGCAGAATGAGAGGTTCCACGTGTCTTGTATGCTGCGGAGATCATGCACTGTGGCACAGAAATATACTTAAGAGCATAGGCACCTTAATACATGTTCCAAAAACACCAAACAGTAAAGTATTTCTGGAGTCTGCTCTGTGAATACCTTCAGGAGAGTATAACTGCTGTGTTATCAAGGACATTTATTCAACTATGCAGGAAAATAACATGATTCGCATCGCTTGGTAAGAGCAAAACTAGGTTCTGAGAACAATCACTACCACCTGGCTGAAATGGGAAATAGTAGTTAAGAATCTAAGATTTTCAATTTGTCTCTTAGGTGGAATTCAGCCCATTAACTTTTATTCATGTTTGTGGTGCCAGAAAACAACAACACTTAGTTACACAAATCCCATTACTGCTTAATGGTGTTGTCTGAGCACACTGGTCTCGGCAATCTCATTTGCACAAGATAAAATTAAATAGAAAAAAAATAATGAAGAGGGCCTGTGGTGTCTTGTTAGGAGGAAGAATGACTCTGCGTCGGTTTCCTGTTCTACCGCGCTCAGATTTGCTTTGGGAATTAATCTTCAGTATTTGAACACATTCATGTCATGCCTGCGCACCCCCCACCAGACTTTTCCCCAAATTTGTGAATAATGCTCTTTTTTGTGCATGCACTTCTGGTGGGCAGTGCATGGTTTCCTGCAGCTGACAGCTGGTGAATCAGCTTGATACAAAACCATCTGTCTGAATGAGACACTCCCACTGCCTAGGAATCTGACCTTTACCAAGTCACAGGACTGGTCCTCTAGCTCAGTGTTGTCTAGGGCTAGGCTGACTCACAGTGGCTCCAGTGGCGGAGCTTCATGCTCCGGCACCGGGGAGTGGGGAGCAGGCGGGGACGGGGCTGGCACGCGTCCTGGGGGCATGGCACCCAGCGCGGGCGGGGGGCAGCCACGATGGCACCCCACCAGGATTGCACTGCCAGGAGCAGTGCGCTCCCCCCGCACTCCTCTTCTTCCACCAGTGAGTGGTTCTTCACACCTTCGGCATGCAAAGCATACTTAAACACTGAGCTACTTTCCTAAGTAATTACTAAGTAATTTTGGCTTTGAGATACTTTTGCAGCTTTCGTTGATGAAACAGGGTCACTCCTAGGCATAAGTGGGTGGAGCTAGAAGCAGTGCTTTTTTCTGGGGGTACGCAGGGGTACGCATACCCTTTAACATTTTGTGAATCTTTGTACTTTTGTCCATTTACTGAATTTATTTTCCCCGATTTGAACTATAAAATGGTGGTTTTCTTGAGTCAAAATGAGAGTACCCCTAAACATTTTTTTTTAGGAAAAAAAGCACTGGCTAGAAGTAAGTGTGACCTGACAGAAATAGTAGGACTAACACAATCTGGACTTTAAAATGTGTCACAAGCATAAAATAAAAACTACAAGTACATGCAAGTAGGTGATAAAAGCAGGTGATGCAAGCCTCAGACTACAAAGCAAATCAATTACTTATAACACACACACACAGAGAGAGAGAGATAGATAGATAGAGAGAGAGAGAGAGAGAGAGAGAGAGAGAGAGAGCTTTTTTTCTTTAAAAATATTGAAATATTAAAAAAATAAAAATATTTATAAAATATTGAAATATTTTTAATATTTTTAAAAATATTTTTCTACTCATATTGAAATTCTGCCCCTCAATGAAGCCAAACTCAGATTAACAAAATGTTTAGGGGTATGCGTACCCCTGCATCCCCCCCAAAAAAGCATTGTGTGTATTTGTGTGTGTGTGTTACTAATATTGCACACCACCTCAAGCTCTGAAAGGTGAAAGATTCCAGGGGTTCAATGTGTCTGTATTTCCCTTTGGAAGCAGAAGTCCATGTACAGAGCTTCCACTACTGCAACTCATTCATGGAATCCTGGCCATTATTCCCACCCACCCCCCCCCCCCAACCCCTAGCATAAAAGAGAATATTTCAGAATTCTCTGCATTGCTGTGATAGACAAGTTCCCTTCCAAAGTATTTCTATGCATGTATAGAGTGCCTTTTCACCATGACTAAACTACTGTACTTTCCTGCACATTTAGAATTCAAGAACGGCCATGGGTTAACAATTGATTTTTCCATACAATAATCATTGCTCTCCACTGTGTGTGTTACACACACACACACACACACACACACACACACACACACTATTCCATGTATCCTCTCTCTTCCACAATTTACCTCATCCCAGTAGCCCAAGTGAAAATAACAGATCTATTAGCTCCCTCCCCACCCCCTCTCCAATTCACTAGCACAGTGAGAGGTGGCACTTTAAACATTAATCTTTTACTGTTGCAGTTTTTCAGTATATTAAGGGAGTCTGCAGAAGACTGAGCCAACTATTTCCCTTACCCAACCTCCTGTCCCTCCACAAACATCATTTGCAGTTTCAAAAGGCTTTCGTATCACCTTAATTCTTGGATCTTCTACCTCCAAGTTTGTGATCCATTTCCCTAATAATCTGCGAGAAACAGAGATAGCTAGCCAGGAGTAAAACACCTAATTTGCATTTAACACAGAGGTTTTAGGAAGAAAGCCCAGAAGGGAAAATATCAGCTCTTGGCTTTTAAAATGATATGGTTTTGTGCCAGTTTATTTCCTTCCTTCAGTGAGAACTTAAATATTTGTTTAGACTGCTTACAACCAATCCTTCATCCCAAAGATCCCAGGCTTAGGTGCAACTACCTTAAACACCACCATAGAATCACAATAAAATATAAACTCAGTAAAAACAACAGGAGCATCTGAAGCCACCTCTGTAATTGTGAAACAGGACATCACTATTCAACTCTATACCCTTATTTGCACCCTTAAACGTGTTTGGGTGAATAAATGGTCATTGGTACCAGAATGCCAGAAGTGTTGCTACCATGCATATTTCTAAGGGGAGGACAGCCCATAGATAGAGAAGACTCTTTATACGTCCAGTAAGGTGTTCAGTACTGAAAACTGGTCATTCAGATACTGCAAGCACGTCACTGGAAGCAGGTACATGTTGCATGTTGGATTTCTCCTGGAAATGGTAAACCCAGATTAAATGGTGATGGGGGGAATATCAGCTTGCATTTTGATGCTAATAATGTTGCATGGACAATGCAAAAAACTTGGATGCATGAGGAGCACCAGTTCCACTTGGAAGCAACATCTCTCATCACAACACAATAGCTCTTCCAGTAGAGGACAACATCCTCTGGTGATCTTAGGATACACACAGGATGGTAATGTGGGAGACACTCCAACTTTTTGGGTCCCAAATTTAGTTTTACACAATGGCTCCCTTTCACACCAGCTGCTAGTGAAGGAACTAAACAGTTGTTGGCATCCTTCCCCAAATTCTGGATAGTGGGTTTTCTCATGGCAGGGCTCTGAAAACTCTGGCTGTGCCAACAGTTTAAACTGACATGAATACCCTAGTAAAGTTCGGAAGAACTATGTAAGTGACAGTGGTATTGCTATAGGAATAAAAACATTACACTGCTTATTTATGGTAACAATTATGTCTGCTGTTTTATGATGCACTCGAGATAATACTACTTGCCTAGTAATAATTCTGCCTATATAGACTCAAGAAATGGGCTAGCATTTCCAAGTGCACAATGAAATTCATTAGAACCTGTTTCTCTTATTATTTGCATAATACACATGCATATCCACTTGGCACCCCCTGGCAATTTGAATGCTTCTTCATGCCTAATAAGTAAACATAACAGGTATTTCTCCTGAATTTTAGAGTTCACTGTGTTGTCAAGAATTATTCAATAAACAGCTATAGAAAGAATCATCACTCTTGCTGTCATATTTTAAAGTACCAGTATATTTTCAAGAAAACTGTAACTAATAGTTACAGAAGTTCTTCTTCCATCTATTTATGTATATGAATACAATCATTATTGGGTATTTTGAGATTGCACCCCAGCATAGTAGTTGGAGATTAGGTAAGAGATTTGTTTTTTAAGTAAGTGTTCCAGTATGCATGAAAACAAACACTGACATTCCAACAAGAAGCACCAGTAAAGTATTGCTAATGTTGCCAGCATTGGAATTAGACATATTCTACACCAATGTACCTATTTCATTACTTGAGAACTTGAGTAGCTGCACTATTTTATTTATAATTATTTTTATTAAATCTATATACCACCTTTCATTCATGTATCTCAGGGTGGTTCACAGCATAAAAATACAAGATACAGACACAAAACAGTAAATTCAGCAAAGAGCTAGGCATGTTCATGTCCCATTGAAGTAAAATATGAGGATACACTAATGCTGTTAAGTGTAGTAAAATATAGCTAGTGCCCCCTTGTGTCACAAGGTGAACATCCTTCCAGAGAGATTTCCATTCAAATGCAGTCATAGAATCATAGAGTTGGAAGGGACCACAAGGGTCATCTAGTCCAACCTCCTGCACAGATTCCAATGGCTGCTGAGGCTGTTATGCAAACACAATTAATTGGTTGGAAGAGCAACAGGCAACTAAATGATCTGATTGCCAATACAGTGCTACTGCGCCACTCTTTGGTACAGTGGTACCTCGGGTTAAGAACTTAATTCATTCTGGAGGTCCATTCTTAACCTGAAACTGTTCTTAACCTGAGGTACCACTTTAGCTAATGGGGCCTCCCGCTGCCACCGCACGATTTCTGTTCTCATCCTGAAGCAAAGTTCTTAACCTGAGGTACTATTTCTGGGTTAGCGGAGTCTGTAACCTGAAGCGTCTGTAACCTGAGGTACCACTGTATAACTATAAGATCTTTGAGCTGTTTCCTCTTTGCAGTTAATGAAGCACTGGCAGGTGTACAGTGCCAAGAGGGATAACTGAGACCTTTTTCCAAAATACATACTGATGGAAACTTCCAAAGCCAGGTGCAAAAATCTCAGGTGCATACGCTAATGAAAAGAGTAGGAACAGCATGGTTACTCAAAATCCATGCCAGCCATAAAGATTATTAGTTTAACCCTAACCCTCCTTCAGTACCTAGCTACTAAGAACTATATAAAAAATCAAGTACTGTAATAAGTATTAGCACCTTACA
Organism: Podarcis filfolensis; assembly: GCF_964270895.1. Taxonomy (NCBI): domain Eukaryota; kingdom Metazoa; phylum Chordata; class Lepidosauria; order Squamata; family Lacertidae; genus Podarcis; species Podarcis filfolensis. The sequence goes on along the minus strand of NC_139605.1, from coordinate 74,878,808 downwards.
GCTATACATCATACTAGCCAATAATGTTTCATTTCATCCAATAGTTAGGGCTTCCATCTTGAGAAACACAGATCTCAACTAAGACTAACATGGCAATCAGCATACCACATTTATATTACCCTAAAGGACAGAGAATAAAGCATTAGCTAGTTTAAGATGGAACTTCATAGAATTTAAGCTGAATACACACACCTAAAAGTTGCATGATTTTATTTTATTTTTTACTGAACAGGTTGTGTGTGGGGATCGAACTATTCAAGCCAAAAATGTTTTTGTGCTGGCTTTCTTATGATAAACCTTGGCATTAAGAACACATGAGCCTAATGCAAACATTAACATTTAGCACTGTTGCCAGTGAATGCATACTTCAGAGAGGAAGCAATGCACAGAAGATGATGGCTAATTGCACCTGTTTGTTCCAAATTCAATTAAAGCATTTTCAATTTTACATTTCCATCTGCTCCAACACCCTCTATGAGTGGAAGGCCTCAACTTCAGAATGTTACTCGGGGCCATGTCCAGGGCTGGATTTAGGTTTGATGAGGCCCTAAGCTACTGAAGGTAATGGGGCCCTTTATATGTCCAGCTGTTCTTTGTCAACAACAAATTGTTGCTGTTTTTTGTGTTGAATGTATGCTATATGGTAATTTATGGACCTAATAGGTATCTAAAGCCATTTGCACATGTTGCCATGCAACCAGTCTACGCAGAATGTAGGCACCCTATATATAGAAATGAGTAAACCAGTGATATTTTAGGGAACAGGCTAGCAGGTGGGGCCCATCATAAGAGCCTGCACAACACAAAACAAAGTGGTTTTTTTCTGGAGATACTCAAGAGTACGCAGCACTGGTACCCCCCCCCAAAAAAAGTTAAACTATACCAACTTCATGGTGAGTACCAGCAACTTTTATAAATATATATAAAAGCATTGGTCACAGTCGAACCTACGGTGCGGCGTACTTGACTGCAAGCACCATTTCATATTCAGAGGCCATGTGCCACTGTACACAAATTGTTGAGGAGCAACAGAGAGAGGACACACTGTTGCTGGGTGGTGAACTAGATGGGCTTTTGGTTTACTCCAGCCAAGGGCATAGTGTGTGGGGTGCCAGGGTGGCTGTGGCCCCAGGTATACAATTTTTGAGGGGGTGTGAACCAGGAGCCCCCAGCACTGCCCAGCCCAGTGCTCCTCTCTACCCACCAAGGACTGCGCCAGCCAACCAGGGTCCCCACTGCATGCCCAGATGGCTCAGAATAGCCCTGCTTTACTCTGATGGGGTCATCACTCCAGCGGCGTTGGTGGCAAGGGCTGGGTTCACACTCGCCCTGAGCACCAGCAACCAATGCTACACCACTGGCTCCAGCAAGATTTTTCTTATTGCTCAAGGTGATGGAGGAAGGGGAAGAGAGAAAGTGGAACAAAGGGGGGCATTGTATAGCAGGTGGGGGGGGGAGTGGTTCCTGGACTGCTAAGATTAAAGATTACTGTTGTAGAAGCATCACAAATACTGACTGTCATATGATTATTGATGTTGAAAAGGGTAAAGAGGATTTGTTGACTTTTCCTTTTTACAGATCTGCATAGATAAGCATGTGGCAGGGGGTAAATACTTTCTTTTCGGAATAAATCCCACTTGATTTGAATTCATTTATGTTGATATTGAATCATTCAATCAGGCTACAGTTACTGAGTCAATATTTTACAGTTCTGATTTAAGATATGGGTCTGTAATGAATCCACTTTCCCTAATCATGACGATTCATTACTAATGTTGGTTAATGCTTTACTAAATTGTCAATAAATGTTTTATAGATTACTCTGGTGTTAAGCCAACAGTTTCAGAGAAAGATTGCTATGCATACTTTCTAATTACAAATCCCACTTCCTCAGTTGTAATTAGTGCTTCCAAGTAATTCTTATCTAACAGAGAAAACTTACTTTAAAAAATAAATAAAATTGAAATATATTCCTCTCTGTATTTATACAGATATAATTCACATGCCAGTAAGAGACTAATATTGACTACTTTTCCACCATCAACACTGTTTAAGGTATTTGGTGATAATCCAATATTAGCCATCCTCTGAACAGCTCCAAAGAAATCAATAGATTGAAACTGTGTCCACTGCTTTTAACTGGTCTACCTTCAAATATGGCAGGATTGCCAAAAAAGGCAAAAATATGTGATATGCATTCTGAAGTACTTTTCAAACCATCTTTCTTTGACTTTAAATACAGTTGTCAATTCCCAGTGCTGGAGAGGCATAATAGCTAAAGAAAAGGTTTTGGAATGAGCAATCTAATAGTTGACAATTATCTTCAATATGATTAAACAAGACAAACAGATCCAACCTATTAACTACCATAATTTGAAGCACAATATTCAATACCAGAGACTGGTGATAATTAGAGTTCCATTAGAAATTAATAAAATCATCATGGTCTGTTGAGCAGTTGCAACATCAAAATGTGTCAGCAGGAAACATTTTGTTTAGTCAGGGGGATAAGAGACATTATACTATGCTTCCAAATATTCAAATGATAATCAAATTCATTTACTAAATGTGCCAGGTGTATAATCTGCATATGGATTTTTATAAAAGAGCATGAACTAATGGGCATTTCCCACCTGATGATTTCACTGACTACTACTTTTGAAAAGGGACGTGGGTGGCGCTGTGGGTTAAACCACAGAGCCTAGGGCTTGCCGATCAGAAGGTCGGCGGTTCGAATCCCTGCGATGGGATGAGCTCCCGTTGCTTGGTCCCTGCTACTGCCAACCTAGCAGTTCGAAAGCACATTAAAGTGCAAGTAGATAAATAGGTACCGCTTCAGCGGGAAGGTAAACGGCGTTTCCATGTGCTGCTCTGGTTCGCCAGAAGCGGCTTAGTCATGCTGGCCACATGACCCGGAAGCTGTATGCCGGCTCCCTCGGCCAGTAAAGCGAGATGAGCACCACAACCCCAGAGTCATCCGCGACTGGACCTAATGGTCAGGGGTCCCTTTACCTTTACTTTTGAAAAAGGGATCCATTTCCTTTCCTTTTCTAACTTAAAAGATTGAAAGATGGGCTAACTTAAAATGTTTCTGCCTCAATAAATGAAGGGATCTTTCAAAATTTATATGAACAGTGTTTGTATCAGTCTCACATAACTGTATTATCATAGAAGCATTGAATCGTAGAGTTAAAAGAGATCCCAAGAGTTCATTTAGTCCAGCTCCCTGCAATGCCAGAATCTCAATTAAAGCATACTGTTCCTCGAGGGATTTATTTGACCCATAAACTGATGATAAACTGATGCACACATTCTTCTTCTAATTCATTTGTTTTGCCTTAATAAAAATAGCCAAAAAATCATTGATGGCTCCAGAAAACCAGGCCAATCTCTCCTGAGATGACATTGAATCTACAAATTCACCAAAATTCACCAGATTTTAAAAAAATATTATTTCATCACTACTGTTTGCAAGAGTGAAAATGGTTCAATATCTTAACGGGTATGAACTGCATTGATTAGGATCCCAGTTTGCATCTCTTGAATGTGGTCCGCAAAGAGGTTTTTAAATACAGTACTTTCTTATGAATCCCATCACTGCTGCAACTGGAAGGACTTGCAATTCACAAAAAAGAAAGAGAAAATGCACATTTAAAAATAGTTACCATAATTTAAATAGAAAAGTAATAGAGTGGGTAAGACCGATTAGGTGAGCTGTATGCCAGCTCAGGGACCTTCCATTCTTAAGGTTCTTTGTCTTTAAACTAAACTTAGGTAAAGGACTACTCTAACCTAATAGTCTTTCTAAAATTGGGTCTTATATTGAAGTTCATTTTACATGGTGGTGTTTGAGCCCCACATTGGACAAAAGGTTCCTGCACTGCAGGGGGTTAGACTAGATGACTCTTATGGTCCCATGCAACTCTACACTTCTATTATTCTATGTTTCTTTCATACATACATTGAGTTAAATTAATCTTAAATAATGATTATAAAAAAGTTCTGCTTAATATTGTTATTTTAAACATGAGCGGTATTGGGAAGGGGAGGGGAGGGAATATGATGCATAGCATTGAATTCTGCGACCCCGGGAATCCCACAGAGAGTTATTTCTGTGGCTTTGCCTTCTGCCCCTGCCTGCTATGAATAGAACAGCTGATGGTTCCTCAGAGAGCCCTCTTTGGAACAAAATACAAAGTTGCTGTTTTGTGTGGTTCTGCCAAAGTTTCTTGCAGCCTCAACATATTTAAGTGATAAAGTAGGACTTCAGTGTCATAACATCAGCTCCAGATTCTGACTGAGATGCCTACTGTTTTATACATACTTCATGAGGGGCTCTTTTTTATCAGTCCCCACTAAAAATAAATAAATCTGTATGTTGAATATAAAAAAGGTTTACAAGTAAATGGAAAGAAATTAATTCTCATGTCTATTGGCAGATCGTTGTTCTTTGCTGTGATTCAATCTTAAAAAAATAGCTCCTTATGAAGGAAAACAAATATTTTATCATTAGGAATATATTGGGGCTGAAATGGGAGGCAAAACAGAGCCACAAGTGTCAAGTAAATCAGATAATACACAGCAACCTCCATAGTAAACAAGTTCCACCTATGGAATATTTCACAGCACCCTCAAATTGTACTTTGCTTGTACTGTTTAAGCTTTCCTTTATAGACTTTCCACCAAGGAAATGATGGTGACAAAATATTCCTCCTCAAATCCTTGCTTCCTTAACGGCTGAACCATCTGGGGGAAAAGGAATATGTCAATCCGGTTAACTAAATACAGAAGCACCTCTGTTTTCAGAGCATGCAAAATATAAAGCACCTTAATGCGATCCTATGGCTTTTTCTTCTGACTGTTAAACGTTACGACACCCAGAGGGTGAAAGGTGTTGATGACTGAGAATCTCTTACCTGACCTGTCTGACCAAGTAGCTTGATTTGGTGGACTTTAGCTCCTGTGTACAACTGCAACTTTGAAATACAGATCTGTATGTGAGAGGAATCTCTCTCACTCAAGAAGAGAGTCATAGTTCAGCAAATGGTTCTGCACATTTCTCAAAGGAGCCACTGATTGAATGACACATTGCTATACGGAGCATCCTATTTTCTCCCCGCCCACACAAAGCTTATCAAGGTCTGTTTTCTGTTCCTGCTAAGATAGATGCTGACAGCAGAAGCCCTGAATCAAATTACTGAAAACCTATACCTTGGTTTCCGGCTTCCTGGATTCTTTTGGCCTGCTCAGGTCAAGTTGTGCTTATTTCACCCATACCTTAGAGATGGAATGCTGCATGCCCCAAATAGGAGGAGGAGGAGGAGGAGGAGGAGAAAAAGAAGAAGAGGAGGAGTTTGGATTTGATATCCCGCTTTATCACTACTCTAAGGAGTCTTAAAGCGACTAACAATCTCCTTTTCCTTCCTCCCCCACAACAAACACTCTGTGATGTGAGTGAGGCTGAGAGACTTCAGAGAAATGTGACTGGCCCAGCAGCTGCATGTGGAGGAGCGGAGATGCAAACCTGGCTCACCAGATTACGAGTCCACCTTTCTTAACCACTACACCACACTGGTTCCACACATAGAATGGTGTACATTAGCAAAAGGATTTATGCTTGCACAATGGCACTTCCCTGCTCCCCCCTCTCCAATCTCTTCTGGGGTTTCCTTCAAAGCTCCAGAGTAGAGCTGGGGAGAGGAGAAGAGAGGGGGAAAGTTCTGTTGTGTAGGCAAATCCTTGTACTGGTAAGAACAATGTGAGTTGGGTACCACCCATAGAAATTAACAACTGTACCAGGAGACCTTGTATATTTAACAGGAACTCTTTGACCCTGCAATATAGACCCAACTGCTGAATTCATCATGCAGAGAGGTGCAGGTAGGAATTAGCTTCTTTAAAACCCCAAAACTGTAAAGGTTGGTTCTTGCAGGAAAATCTCTGCAGCCACTTCTCAAATTTGATAGTATTGACCATTGTATGCCTAATATGCTAGTTTCGTGTGTGCTAGGAGATTTAATTTTAATTTGGGGAGCATTCAACGTCAATAGAGGTACAGCTTTTCTTTTTCATCAAAGGCAAAGTGCTCCTGTACTCTTCCATTCAAGCCCTTGAAACTGGTAAAACCCAGCAAAGTTACTTCTTCACACAGCAATTTCACATGCTATTTTATGAACTTATTGTAGGTTTCCCCCCCCCCCTCTTCATTTGAAGGCTGAGCATGATTTACACTTTGACACTTCTACTATATTTTTTTGAAAGGAAAAATAATAGTACAGCTACCCACAGAAAAAAATATCATACTCTGTCCATTATGTGGAGGCAATGTATTGTTGCAGCGCTACTGGGACCATGATTAATGTGAAAGGAGCATTACAAACAAATGATGGCCAGGGTTTAGCTAATGGAAAGGCCCTAATCTTTCAGACACAGCTTTATCACTTGTAAAGTAGGTACATTTTACTTGGTCACGACTCTCTCTTGCTCTTTAAATAAAGCTGCTCAAAATACAGAATCCTATCCCACAGCCAAAGATGGAGAAGCTCTATACAGTCAGAAAAAACAAGACCTGGAGCTGACTGTGGCTCAGATCATCAGCTTCTTATAGCAAAATTCCAGCTTAAACTGAAGAAAGTAGGAAAAAACACTGGGCCAGTAAAAGACACAATCTAAATCAAATCCCTTATGAATACACAGTGGAAGTGAGGAATGGGTTTAAGGATTTAGATTTGGTGGACAGAGTGCCTGAAGAACTATGGATGGAGGCTCATAACATTACACAGGAGGCAGCAACGAAAACCATCCCAATGAAAAGGAAATGCAAGAAAGCAAAGTGGCTGTCCAATGAGGCCTTACAAATAGCGGGGGGGAGAAGGCAAGCAAAATGCGAGGGAGATAGTGAAAGACACAGGAAATGGAATGCAAATTTCCAAAAAAGAGAGACAAGAGGACCTTCTTAAATGAGCAATGCAAAGAAATAGAGGAAAACAACAGATTGGGAAAAACCAGAGATCTGTTCAAGAAAATTGGAGATATGAAAGGAACATTTTGTACAAAGATTACCATAATAAAGGACAAAAGTGATAAGGACCTAACAGAAGCAGAAGACACTAAGAAGAGGTGGCAAGAATACACAAAGGAATTATACCAGAAAGATGTGGAGGTCTCGTACATCCCAGGTAGTGTGGTTGCTGATCTTGAGCCAGACATCCTGGAGAGTGAATCAAATGGGCCCTAGAAAGCAGTGCTAATAACAAGGCCAGTGGAGTGATGATATTCCAGCTGAACTATTTAAAATTTTAAAAGATGATGCTGTTAAGGTGCTACACTCAATATGCCAGCAAGTTTGGAAAACTCAACACTGTCCAGAGGCCTGGAGAAGATCAGTCTACATCCCAATCCCAAATAAGGGCAGTGCCAAAGAATTCTCCAACTACCGCACAATTGCACTCATTTCACACGCTAGCAAGGTTATACTTAAAATTCTACAAGGCAGGCTTAAGCAGTATGTGGGCCGAGAACTCCCAGAAGTGCAAGCTGGATTTCGAAGGGGCAGGAGAACCAGAGACCAAATTGCAAACATGCGCTGGATTATGGAGAAAGCTAGAGAGTTCCAGAAAGACATCTACTTCTGCTTCATTGACTATGCAAAAGCCTTTGACTGTGTCAACCACAGCAAACTATGGCAAGTTCTTAAAGAAATGGGAGTGCCTGATCACCTCATCTGTCTCCTGAGAAATCTCTATGTGGGACAAGAAGCTACAGTTAGAACTGGATATGGAACAACTGATTGGTTCGAAATTGGGAAAGGAGTACGACAAGGCTGTATATTGTCTCCCTGCTTATTTAACTTATATGCAGAATTCATCATGTGAAAGGCTGAGCTGGATGAAACCTAAGCAGGAATTAAGATTGCCGGAAGAAATATCAGCAACCTCAGATATGCAGATGACACAACCTTGATGGCAGAAAGTGAGGAGGAATTAAAGCACCTTTTAATGAGGGTGAAAGAGGAGAGTGCAAAATATGGTCTGAAGCTCAACATCAAAAAAACTAAGATCATGGCCACTGGTTCCATCACCTCCCGGCAAATAGAAGGGGAAGAAATGTAGGCAGTGAGAGATTTTACTTTCTTGGGTTCCATGATCACTGCAGATGGTGACAGCCGTCATGAAATTAAAATACGCCTGCTTCTTGGGAGAAAAGCAATGAAAAACCTAGACAGCATCTTAAAAAGCAGAGACATCGCCTTGCCAACAAAGGTCCGTATAGTTAAAGCTATGGTTTTCCCAGTAGTGAGAGCTGGACCATAAAAGAATGGACCATAAAGTATGGAAGTGAAAGCTGGACCATAAAGAAGGCTGATTGCCGAAGAATTGATGCTTTTGAATTATGGTGCTGGAGGAGACTCTTGAGAGTCCCATGGCCTGCAAGAAGATCCAACCTACCCATTCTTAAGGAAATCAGCCCTGAGTGCTCACTGGAAGGACAGATCCTGAAGCTGAGGCTCCAATACTTTGGCCACCTCGTGAGACGAGAAGACTCCCTGGAAAAGACCCTGATGTTGGGAAAGATGGAGGGCACAAGGAGAAGGGGACGACAGAGGACGAGATGTTTGGACACTGTTCTCGAAGCTATCAGCATGAGTTTGACCAAGCTGTGGGAGGCAGTGGAAGACAGGAGTGCCTGGCGTGCTCTGGTCCATGGGGTCACGAAGAGTCAGACACGACTAAACAACTAAACAACAACAATCCCACAGCATGTTTTCAGAGTTATTACTTCAATTCCAGATCAAGCCAATTCCCACATCATTCCAACTTTTTTTCTTTATATCACTGGGAACCAAATGCATACAGACACATGTCATCTTTACAGTTAGTTTTGCTAGGATTTATGTACATCAAAGAATGTGAATCATCACCATTTGAAACAAAAATTAAAGACACATTGATTTCCATTTAATTATAATACAGCATGAACAGAGTACACAGAAACAAGGATTACTTTTTGAAAGAGTAAAGAAATATGATCAGGAAGGCTAGCATATTAAAGGTGAAGGGATCCCTGACCATTAGGTCCAGTCGTGACAAACTCTGGGATTGTGGCGCTCATCTCACTTTATTGGCCAAGGGAGCCGGCATACAGCTTCCGAGTCATGTGGCCAGCATGACTAAGCCGCTTCTGGCGAACCAGAGCAGCGCACGGAAACGCCGTTTCCCTTCCCGCCAGAGCAGTACCTATTTATCTACTTGCACTTTGACCTGCTTTAGAACTGCTAGGTTGGCAGGAGCAGGGACCAAGCAATGGGAGCTCACCCCGTCGCAGGGATTCGAACCACCGACCTTCTGATCGGCAAGTCCTAGGCTCTGTGGTTTAACCCACAGTGCCACCCACGTCCCTTAGCATATTATAGCAGACTAAAATAAAACATACTTTATAGCAAACTGGATAGCATGTGTTTAATTCTTAGTAAAATTAGAAAGGGTACCATTTGGCCTGGAAAACTTCAGGTTTTATCGGACCTTAAGAGAGAAGAGATCTGTGCGTAAGTTTTTTATGACTTTAAAATCATAGTTTATGATTGTATGAACTGAAAACATCAACACAAAAACCCTGTTCATATGCTGAAAGTTAAGGTAATGGCAACATCTCATGCCATGTGTACCTCAGTACTACTGCTTCATTTCCTCACCTCTTTTCCAAGTTGTGTGGGCTTGCATTGTGTTACATCTTCCATTTCTCAGTTGTTGCCAATTCCTTCAGTTCCTTATAAAAAATGGGCAATGCTGCAAATATGTAGTGCAATAATTGGAAGGAGTGGGAATTCACAAGCAAGCCGAATTTGAAACATTTCAGCAGAAAGGAACATAGAGTCAGCACTTCACTTATGGTAAGTGGAAAGATCTAAAAAGCCAATGTACTTAATTTAGTTCAGGGGAGGGAAATCACACATTAAAGTACCTTAGATAAAGGCTTAGATTCCAATGCTAATAATTACAGTTTAATGAATGGAGTTCCATTGATACAATAGGATTATGCACCCTCCCCATTCCTGCTGGAGTCCCCTGCCCTCCCCAGAAAGCTGCACAACATCTGGAAGGCTCTACAGTCACATTAGACAACAGTTATACAACAACAGTTCAGCTAAATGCTGCATAACTTTGATTAGAACTTTACTCTTTTGCACCAAAATCCAAACTTCCTGTCTGAGCTATTCAACCATGCTGCTGCTTATGAGATTTATGGAGCCTGAGCTGGCTAGCTGATTCTCAGTAGCAAATGCTTAAGGCTGGCCAGTTGCAACTCAGCCCTTCCCCAAGAAGCTAAATTATGCAACACTATCTGAAGATCAGAAACTAGGAAACAGTCAGAAAATGAAAGTCACAACGTATTGTTACTTTTTTATATACAAAGTGAATGAAAGCATTTCGTTTTCACTTTTTTAAAAAGCATGCACAAAAAAGTCTGGCATATGTTTGTCAGTAAATGTTAGTTCCCTGTGTTTTTGCCACTAAATTGTTATGCCCTTTAAAAAATAAATTGCCTAACATTATTTGTGTAACCATTTAATGTCTCAATAGTTTCAGAGCTAATGTCAGTTTTCTGATACAGGTCAGCAAAGGAAGGGGATATAAAATCCTAGACATCTTCAAAAAAATTTAAAGTCTTCAAGGCCGATACAAGTCCAGAATTAACAATGGATGCACTGCCAAAGGCAGACACAAAACAAAAGCTTCTCATGCATAGATTAACATTTTCAATCTGAATTCTAGAAATTACTCTAAAGTCTTCCAAATACACTGTTGATATATCTCAAATGGGAAAGCAATTGAGCTCATGGTTTTATTGTTTTATATTTAATTCAAATAAAATATTGACTTGAAATGTTTTAACAGAGTACTGAAAAGAACCCCTATTTCCCATGAAATACAGATTTTAATCTCATCTGCAAAAGATCATGGTTAATTAGTTTCTTCTACACAGCAGCACAGACTTGTTTTATATACACTAATGGCTTTTGAAAGATGTTTAAGGAGTCATAAACCATACAAAATATGTGCACTGTTCTTATAGCTGGCCCAGTATAGGTGGATATCCTGGAGGCAGTCTAGCCCTTTAACCACTCAGGCACCATCAAAGCCACACACATTTATTTCCTAGCCCATCCCCTTTTCACATGGCCACTCACACAGTTCATTTACTTTCCCTATGCATGTCATGCCTTCCACACAACGGCCTTCTGCCAAATGGGCTTTGGAATTGTAACCACTAGTTGTCCAGCAGAACTCTCATATTCCTCTTGCAGACCTAGCCCCATGTCCAGGCTAGACTTGAAGAGGCAATGGTACTCGGGTCAAGTTGGAAAGATAATGGCAGACATAAATTAAGAGAGTGAAAATGCGGAAAGGGTGGTTGGCCTTTGTGCACATGTGGACTGTGTGACACAGAACAAGGAAAGAGTCCAAAGAGCAAAGGGAAAAGGTTCACTAAAAATGGTGCCTAAAAATGAAGAGCTGAAATTGCAAGGAGAAAAAAACAGTAGAGTGAAAAATCACTAACCTCGTCAGCAGTGGGGTTTATATACAGCTACAAATTCTGTTATTACACATCAGCTCTGTCCTGTATATTTTTTGCTCTGCTATATAAAGTGGGGGTGGGGGGAGTACTTCAGGGATGGAGACTCTGCAGTCCTCCAGCTCCCATCAGGTTCAGCCAGCAGTCTTATTGTGCAACACTGATAATTACAATGGAGCTATTTACCATTTCTATAATGAAAAGAAGCCAATGCAAGTTATTCAGGAAAAGACCCCGGTACACCTTTCTCAGAGTGTATTACTACATAATACAAGTGGGATCACATGATTGGAGGCTTTCTCTCTATTTATGGATAGCTAATATGTCAAGGAAAAGCTTTCTAGGTGAGTTCATCCCCTGACATTTCAGTTAAAGAAGGCATTGATTTTTTTCCTTATTCTTATTTTACTACTTGATCAACAAGTGTGTGTGTGTGTGTGTGTGTGTGTGTGTGGTTCCTCTAAAGAAAAAAATATTGCATATTATACATATATTTACACTTCAGATTTCCTAATACAGCTAGCATATAAGCAGATACATATAACGATGTATATAACTGTAAAGAATAATACTTGGATTAATATTTATTTAAAATTTATGCTATAGAAATATAGTACTGCTCAACTCTTAATGATATATGTGTGTGTGGTTTATTTGATCCCTTCTTACTGAACAAATGGAGCCACAGGTCACCATCCCCTTGGTAAAGAAAAGTAGATGATATTTATTAATCCTGTTGCCAACAACATTGGCTGGATATTTATTGACCACTTGTAGACAGAATTTGGAATGACTATGTGATACTACTGTGGCAAGATTGTATAAATTTGGAGAATTGCCCTTTACAAAAACTTTGTCAAAATTGTGTAATGCCAAAGGAAAAGGAAAAGAAACATTTGCACAAATGGTGGAACTTTGTTTTTACAATGACAAGAGACCAATACCAAAACTATTTACAAGCCTGTGGATACATTTCTCATTTGGATAAGATGTAACCTTACCTTAGTCTCATTATGGCTCTGTGCTGAAAATACTGAATGCTATCACTTGTGCACATATTTGGATATTTTATTGGAAATAAAAATTTTATGAAGGAAAAAATATTTGCCCTGAATATCATCTTAATGTGGTAGCCATTCATGAACTTTCTATAGGGCCGCTTAAAAACATAACCAGCTCACATAGACAAAGTGGTTTTAAATGCAGTTGAATTAGCCACACCATATGCTGAATCTACCCACAGAATACTACTGCACCTTTAGCAGTAAAAAAAATATTCACAAAAGATTTTATTGTGCAGGCTGTAAATGAGTCATCCTTTCCCAATGTTTATAAGGATACATCATAAAGGGACATCTTAGTATTACTACTTCCTTGGTTCCTCATCAACTTTGTGGCCCACACACTCAAAAATAAAATAAAATGCTGACCTAAAAAATAACTCTGGCCATGCCAACCTCTTTCCTCTGAATAACAAGAAAGCCAGACAGATAAAATTGTGGTGACATTTTATAATTAAGCCAAGATAGCTATTTGTAAATCTCTTACTTAGTGCCAACGTGAGATACTTATGGCTAAAGGAGGAAATACCCACAACCAAATAAGAGTTTGGGAAAAGAAGAAAGAATTGGAGAGTGCATAGAAACAAAGCCTTTTATGAAAATGAAATCATTTTTATTCTTTTGATTTTGAGCACCTGTGCACAGAAACAGCAGTTCAGGCAGGTTTTCAACTTTGTAAGAATTTGACTATGTGCTTCTCATTTTGGAAGGTACTCTTACTTTATTTGCAATGTTAATTGTGTTGCGATCTCCCACCTTTCTGTACCTAACAGTAAACACTGGCTTATATTTTAAATATTTTGAATACTCCAACCATCAAGAGTTCAGTACAGTATTTTGTTTTGATTTCTTAGTTTGCTTCTTAACTTTTTTTTTAATGCTTCAGTTAAAAAGGTAAAGGGGCCCCTGACCATTAGGTCCAGCCGCGGACTACTCTGGGGTTGCGGCGCTCATGTCGCTTTACTGGCCGAGGGAGCCGGCGTACAGCTTCCGGGTCATGAGGCCAAAGTTATTAACCACCTTATATGAAAGACATAATAAAATCAGTTAAGTTTCATACAAAAAAAGGCAGATGGTGATCAAAGAGGACGTAGAGTTGGCCTCTTTAGGAATGGAAAACCAAAACCTAAGCATGAGCAATAATGTTATTTCTCTCTGCTAGCAACCTGGGCATTTTATGTTAAAATGGAAAGGCAAACTATCTTCGTTAGTGCAAGCAGAAAAGTGAGGTGGGAGAATACTATCCTTTCTGCAGTTGTACACAAACAGAACATTTCTAAACACAAGACTGAAATGGCGAGGGCTTTAAAATTTAGAGCAAACTAGTAAAATGACTAACCATGCTCAGGACAGGGTGGAAAAAGACAGATGGCGATTTTATGGGATAGCGATAGTTTGATCTACTGCTTTGCAAATACAAGCATCTCTTCTGCTTTGGAAATGCATAAAGGGTCACACAAATCCCACTGTAGTGTTCAACAGCTTTCTTTGTCTCAATGTATTGGTTTACAACAGGGGGTGGGGGAGAATAATTATAAAGAATCCAGCAGTAGATGAAACTTATACTATGAAAGCCTTTTTGCCTCCTTTTCGTTTTTGCTGAAGTTGGCTACCAGCATCTTCTTTATAAAACTGTCACATGTGCACTCCATTGAAATTAATGGAGGTACTGTAGCAAGGGTAGATTGTTCTCAGGAAGAATAATGAGTCACAATTGTTTGCTTACCCTGAAGGAATCCCCAGCCTGTTCATTATTGATATAGGGACAGAGGCTCTGCGGTGCCTTGTGGGAAGCTTACAGTTAGTTTGCACCTTGAGCACTCAGGAAAGATTTGTACTTCATGCCAATGGCGAAAGCAGGTGTGACTGCTATCTTCATTGGCACCGTCGAACAGGACAATGAAGCCTCCTTCAAAATATGCAACTTTGCTTCATTATAACCCACAGTGCATTTATGTTTTTTACCAGTATTGCAAGGGCCTTGGAAATCTTAAAGACAACACTGGAAAGACAGAGAGAAATGTCTCATTCAAAAATACTGAAACTCAGGCAGCTTGTCCTTAAGTAACCTGGTACTAATCTGTTTAGGGCTGCAAAGGTTATCACCAACACTTTGAATTGTGCCTTCAAATAAACTGATAGGGAGCAAAGCTGTTTTATCATGGGAGTTACATGCTTCCTGTAACTGGCCCTGGCACGTAGTCTGGCTGAAGCATTCTGGACCAACTGTAGTTTCCAAACATTCTTCAAAAGCTGTACAACATACAGTGTGTTGCTGTAGTCCAAATTAGACCTGTCTGAAAAAGCCCATTTCAAGATGCAAGAGCCAGAAGCTACTAGAACTGCAAAATTTGTTAGCAGATGAAGCAGAAACAACTGCAATATTACTGTTTGAGCTGAGATTTGTAAATAGTCTTAATTTATTATCTTTCTGATCCT
Organism: Podarcis filfolensis; assembly: GCF_964270895.1. Classification (NCBI taxonomy): domain Eukaryota; kingdom Metazoa; phylum Chordata; class Lepidosauria; order Squamata; family Lacertidae; genus Podarcis; species Podarcis filfolensis. The sequence continues at coordinate 74,863,734 of NC_139605.1, read as the reverse complement.
TCAAGGGCAGGCATACATGGACCTCCCTCCCTACTACACAAACAACCATGCTTTGAAGTTGGGAGAATGTGCCTAGTCCAAGACACCCTGTAAATTTCATGACTAATTGCCACTTTGAACCCAATTTTAATGCAATGCTACTGTACCACTCTTTGGTACAGTGGTACCTTGGGTTAAGAACTTAATTCGTTCTGCCGTTCTTAACCTGAGACTGTTCTTAACCTTGAGGTACCACTTTAGCTAATGGGGCCTCCCACTGCCACCGCACAGTTTCTGTTCTCATCCTGAAGCAAAGTTCTTAACCCGAGGTACTATTTCTGGGTTAGTGGAGTCTGTAACCTGAAGCGTCTGTAACCTGAAGCGTCTGTAACCCGAGGTACCACTGTATAATTAACCTAGTTCCAGGGAAACTGAAGAGGACAAAGTAAAAAGATTTAACTTAAAGCAGGAATGGATAATTTGTGGCCCTCCAGATGGTATAAGAGCCCTGCTGAATCAGGCCAATGGCCCATCTAGTCAACATCCTGTTACCAGATGCTTATGAGAAGCCCAGAAGTAGAACCCGAGTGCAACAGCACCCTCTCCAATTGTGATTCCCAACAAGTGGCATTCAGAGGCATTGATGCATCCAGTAATGGAGGACAAACATAGCCTTGTCCTCCTTGTGGCTGGACTGCAGCTCCCGCCATTCCTTACCACTGATCATGCTCGCTGGAACTGATGAGAGTTGGAGTGTGACGACATGAGGAGAGCCACAGGTACCCACCCGATCACCGATTCAAATGTGTTTTTAATAGACAAATCCTATGCATGTTTACTGTGAACTATGTCACAGTTATTTTATTAGAACTTACTTCCAACTGTGCAAGCATAGGCCTGAAGCCTAAAATCATCACAAAATTCATTATTATAGGAACTGGGCAAAGTTTCTTAACTGAAAATGACTTTTAGATAAACTCAGTACTTGAAGGCTACAGGAGAATGGAGCACCTGTATTTTCTGTCAGCTGTAAGTAAACTGGGATGATGAATGAAACGTGGCCTCACATTTTCTTTTGTTTCAACATCATAAATTGGCAGCAACCACACATTTAATAACAATATTTTAAGTTATAATTATGAGGGCTGTAGTTCAATGGAAAAAAACATGTCAAACAAAGTGCCTGAGGCTTCAGTCATTGCAGGGGGAAAAAAATCATTGGTAAGCAATTTGCAAAGCTTGATTTGCTTGGAAGAGCAAGAACATTCTTCGTATTGTGCGCTCTCCCACATGACTGGCAAAATTGCCCTACAGCAAAGGGCAGACAAACTACATTCTGTCTGCGGCACCTCTGTGGGGCTCAGGAGTCCAGTTGCCTCACCCTTTGCCTGCAGAGCTGGCAGCCCCTCACCCCTTTTTGAACACCCTCCCTTGTGGAGTATTCCCTCAGCCTCCTCTCCTCTCCCCCCCTCCTTGGGAGTCCTCTGGGCAGCCATAGCTGCTGCCCTTGGTCTCTGAGTTGCCCCCTACCCCCAAAAGAGGTGCCTCCTCACACTGCCCCACATGGGCCTGGGAAACACCCCCCCCAAGCCAGCTCCAGAGGCACCATTCACCTGAGAAGCTTGTAGCAAGGGCTGCTGAAACAAACAGCTGTGCAAGCCTTAGGAGGCAGAAATGCAAGAGGGCATCAGAGGAGGGAGGGAAAGAAAGAAAGAAAGAAGGAAAGAGGGACAGAGGTCAGTATTGCCCAAGGCACTCCTGACCATCATTCAAGGCACCCCAGGGTGCCACGTCACACCAGTTGAAAACCATTGCCCTACATGTTTGCTTCACTGTCAGATATACTCCTAAAAGCTTCATTAACATGATTCTGCCAAGCAAAAACTTGTATAATATTATGTTTTAAAAGATATGCATACTCCCTCTGTCTTACATTAATCATGATGAAACAAACCAACTTAGCTGCTTTGCATGGATTTATGTGCTAAAGAATGTGGCATTCCCATATCAAGAGGAAATCAGGTAAGCCTGTTTTAACAAACCCGTTCTGCTTGTTCATTTTGTTAAGAACAGGAGCTGAACAGTCAATAAAACTCATTGATAGTTTTATTTTTTTGAGATTCTTGGGGGGGGGGGTGGAATCTACAGGGTGCCTGTAAGTTAATAGAACTTTTGAACACGCAAAAGCCTGAAATGGAGTTGAAATTGTAACGTGAAATGAAGCTATGATATTGTGGGCTAACCAGCCTCATATAGCCAACATGCTTAAGTCTAATTAATGCATGAAGGGGCTAATGTCATGGGGTAAGTTGTCTTGCCAGGCATAGCTAGGCCACTCCCCCTCACCTTGGAAGGAAGGTAACCAAGCCTATTGCTGTACCTCAGTTAATCAGAGAAGCTCAACATGTGGAGAGGTTTTGAGCTGGCTGCTACAGATCAGACTGCATGACTGTTACAAGCCATTCTTGTGTTCCTATACCAATAATTAAGGAACTTTCAAGACTCTAAGTTTCATTGCCCATGAAACTTTTTTTCTGAATGCTACATGGAAAAGTGAATGAATTTGATCTTTGGAGAGTTTGTAAGTAAACCATTTCTGATTTACGAAACGTGGTCATTTTCTATGCTAAGGGAAGAGAGAAGTTTTGGCACTCACAAGGACATATTTTAAAGGTCTAGCAGCCTACATTTCCATGCTAGACTTTGCTGAATATTTCATTATTTTAAAATAAATATAAATAAATTTATACTTTTATAAATATGAATATAGATTCCAACAATACTAATACTGAGGCATAAACAATGCTAAATATACTCTTGGCAGAACAGCCACACTTATCCAAGGCATGTCTTAAAAGGCAGCATTAAATATACAGCTAATGGTGCTTATATCCCATCAACCCATCATTGTTTACAAGTCATTCTTAAATGCCATTTCCCTGATTCAGCAAATTGACTATGCCAAGTCTTTGACATGATTGCTGAGAACACATATAAGTGAAAACAGCAAGGGACGTAAACATAGATTAGAGACAAGTAGTGATGACCTGAGTGGAAGTTCTTAATGAAAATCTCTCCAAGGCACTAAATGCTGAATGGGCCAAGAAGCAGCGCACAGCACCAGAGATACTGGCCTACATAATAAGATCAACTGCAATAAGATGTGATACGGGTTGCATCTAACTAAATCATTGCATGCACATAATAACTTCCACAAGTTGAACAAAACATCCCATCCTTCTCCCCCTACAAAGCTGCTCTGGGTGTTCCTCAACTGTCTGGAGCAGATTTAAGGCGCGAGAGGGAGGGGAAGTTCCATTGCACTCATGGAAATCTCTCAGTTGGATACCTCTGTTGACCTTACTCCCACAGATTTCAGTGATATACCAGTAAATTGAACTAAGCTCAACAGCTGTTTCAGTGGGATTGAGTTAACTATCTTACATAGATTCAAATGATTATTGCCTAGCAAGTGCAAGTGATATATTCTGAAAGTAGTATTATTCAAAATATATCTTTCTTTGCAAGATCCTGCATTTACAGCAACTGAAGTGGTTTTGTTGATTCCTTTACAAATCTACTTCAGCGTTCTAGCCAGTCATTCTACATAACATTCCCAGTAAGAAAATGAAAGTCAATTTATTTCCCTGCACAAAACTCTTGTTAAATGAAGCTGTCTTCTGTGCATGCACAGTGGCTGTCTTAAATGTATACACCTCAGCTGAACTGCAGCTTACGTTTTTAAATCAGATAGAAGCTGGTCCGAGGGGAAATGCATCAAACAGCAGTATTTCTCAAGAAACTACGGGCTATATGGATTATTGCTAACATCATGTGCCTCAAGCAACAGAAGTGGAAACACAATGGATTTGGAGTCACAAGGTACACTGGTCTTTGTTATATTTGGGTGGAGTTAGGGATTTCCTATTACTTTTCTGCCTTGCTTAAGACAATAAAAGTTCTTGTCTAGACTGATATGTCCTTCAAGCCTTAAATGTCACATTTTTCTTTTGCTACCAAAGTGACAGCATTCAGAAAGTACGAGAGGGGCATCTTTTTCCTGTTACTAGTGAATCAGGTGCCTGTCAATGAAGCTGCCTATTTTAGCTCTGCAGGGAATTGCTACACAAAGTGAAAATAATGAACTACAAAAGTCAACAGGAACAAACAAAAAAAGGTCTAGCAACAAAACAGAAAACATTTGAATTACAATGGACACATCGAAAACATTTGAAAAATACAAGGTGCTTGTGAGTGACATGCAATTATATTGCAAAATAGAAAGGCAGAAATAACACTCCTGTTGGCTTTCCACACAGCAGCATAGTGGGGAGGCAAAGCAACAGAGGCGCCACAACTCCACCCACTGTAAGATAAGTGTCTGAACCAAGAAACAATATATAGGAGGAATGGCAGCACATACAAGGCCAAGGGCTATTCAGTCTGTTTCATCCTACTAAGTTTTCAACAAACTGCCTTCACAACTGCTCTTCTTTTTCCAAGCACCAAAACTACACTTTTTGGACTAGTAATTGATCATTCCTACGCGGGTGGTGCTGTGGTCTAAACCAGAGAGCCTAGGGCTTGCCGATCCGAAGGTCGGCGGTTCAAATCCTCGCGATGGGGTGAGCTCCCGTTGCTCGGTCCCTGCTCTTGCCAACCTAGCAGTTTGAAAGCACACCAAGTATAAGTAGATAAATAGGTACTGTTCTGGTGGGAAGGTAAATGGTGTTTCCATGTGCTGCTCTGGTTCGCCAGAAGTGGCTTAGTCATGCTGGCCACATGACCCGAAAGCTGTACGCCAGCTCCCTCAGCCAATAAAGTGAGATGAATACCCCAGAGTCGTCCGTAACTGGACCTAACGGTCAGGGGTCCCTTTACCTTTACCATCGGTTTAAAGGCGTTATTTTTAATTTTTTTACGCAATGGAAGTGGGGAAGCAAGCAGTGGGATCTATATTGAACAAGCACTATTTAAAAGGTTTTCATAGGTGAGCTGGAGTTAGGAATAAGCAGTACACATTTATGAATGACACCCCACCCCCAAAAAATTTATCTGCCACATCCTTGTTGCTGTTGCAATAGCTTACCCTTACCCTTTTAAGAAACAATAATCCTTGGCTTTCAGAACAAAATTGTGAAAAAGCAGTTTATCAAATAATAAATCTAAAGATGTATGCAAATTACGCACCAGTATGGATGAATAATAGTGATGGCTTTCCCCCTCCTCCTGTAACTGATTTAAGAAAGAAAGAAAGGGAAGACTATCCCTTTGTTGAAACTAAAAAAAATCCTGAAACACTTTTGAAAATGTGCTTTATTCTTTTGAGAAAGCACTTTGGAGCTTTTGTTCAATGTTTCATACATACAAGAAAGAATCAATCAAGTACCACTTCAAAATCTTGTTATAATGTTGTTGCCTGAATAAAGACAAGGGGAGAAGCATCTTTCAGTTTTCCTCAGCCTGATCTTAGGTTTTGTTTCTTATGCAAACATCCTCACCATATTTGAGGATTTCACACTGGCAGTACATTGGCAAAAAATAGCCAGCTGCAAATCAAGTCTAATTACAGTGTGACCTCTTGCTAATTACTGTTTGTCTAACCCTACTGTTGTTCTTTCAATAAGAGTAAAATAGCATCCACTTCTCTCCCTGCAATATTTACAGTTTGTAATTGGCCATGCACCAAAGCTTTGGAGCTGTAGGGATCTTTCATTAAAACCAGGGGTTGGATTCAGAATTTTACATTCACAGTAACTTCCTTCCCACTGATAAGCAGCATCAAACAAAAAGTGATTTTTAGGAAGTCATTAGTTTGCACCAGGCATCCTATTGGGAAGACCCAGTTTTCCAAGTGCATGTTCTGGAAGTTGGGCAATAGGGGCAGTACAGGATTCCTTTTGGTGCACCGACCTCCCCGCTGCACCAAGGATTCCCTGCCCGAGCTGCTTCAGGGTCGTGGCGGATGTTCTCCTGGAGACACCTAGCTTGGTCGTCCTAGGGGATTTTAACATCCATGCCGACACGATCTTACAAGGGGCCGCTTGGGACTTCGTGGAAAGCATGGCCTCCATGGGGCTGTCCCTGAATAAGTCTGGCCCAACCCATAGCCGCAGACATGCCTTGGACCTGGTGTTTACCTCTATGGATGTTGGTGATCTGACACTAAGTAAAAGCAAAACGAAAGAAGTGCCATGGTCAGATCACTTCCTGGTGCAACTGGACTTCTCTGTGACCCATCCCCTCTGCAGGGAGGTGGGACCAATTCGGATGGTCCGCCCCCGCCACTTAATGGATCCAAATGGTTTCCAGAGAGTGGTAGGGGATGCTTTATCCCATGTTGATGGCCTTTCAGCTGATTCCCTGGTGGCCCGCTGGAATGTGGAGTTAACCAGGGCTATTGACTGTTTGGCTCTGAAGCGCCCTCTCCGATTGCATGGAGCCCGGACAGCCCCGTGGTTTTCCACGGATCTGAGGGCAATGAAACAATCGTTGAGACGGCTAGAGCGCCGGTGGTGGATAACTCATTCCGAATCTGACCGGACAGGTTAGAGCTCAACGTCGAGCCTACCAAGTGGCGATAGCGACGGCGAAGAAGAATTTCTTTGCCGCCTCTATTGCATCTGCAGAAAACAGCAGCAGGAGACTTTTTCAGGTGGTTCACAATTTAGCGGAACCACCTGCAACATCGGGGCCCAGTATGGGCCACATGTTCTCCTGCAATGATTTTGCAAAGTTTTTTGCAGATAAAATCGCCCAGATTCGGGAAGAAGTAGACTCCACCGTGGGAGCAGGGCCGGGGCGGGAGAGTGCTAGAGTTCTGTCTAGTCAAGTTGAGTGGGATCAATTCCAATCTGTTACCTCCGAGGATGTGGACAGGCTGCTTGGACGAGTGAAACCAACCACCTGTCTCCTGGATCCTTGCCCATCCTGGCTTATAAAAGCTAGCCGGGAAGGACTGGGCGATGGGCTTCGTGGGGTGGTGAATGCTTCCCTCCGTGAGGGAGCCTTCCCAGACCCGCTGAAAGAGGCGGTTATTAAACCGCTTCTTAAAAAACCATCTTTAGATGCGGCCACGATGGCCAACTATCACCCAGTCTCAAATCTTCCATTCTTGGGCATGGTGATTGAGCGGGTGGTTGCCGAACAACTCCAGGCACGCCTGGAAGAAGCGGACCATTTGGATCCCTTCCAGTCGGGATTCAGGCCTCATCATGGGACTGAAACTGCCTTGGTCGCACTGGTTGATGATCTCCGGCGGGCTAGGGACAAAGGTGAGAGCTGTTTCCTAGTTCTGCTGGATCTCTCAGCGGCGTTTGATACCATCGACCATAACATCCTTCTGGACCGTCTTGAGGGGCTGGGAGCTGGGGGCACTGTCATACAGTGGTTCCGCTCCTTCCTCCTGGGCCGTGTTCAGAAAGTGGTGGGGGGGGATGAGTGTTCAGACCCCTGGGCTCTCACTTGTGGGGTGCCTCAGGGTTCTGTCCTCTCCCCCATGCTTTTCAACATTTACATGCAGCCGCTGGGAGAGATCATCAGGAGGTTTGGGCTGGGTGTTCATCAGTATGCGGATGATACCCAGCTCTACCTCTCTTTTAAATCAGAACCAGTGAGGGCGGTGAAGGTTCTGTGTGAGTGTCTGGAAGCGGTTGGAGGATGGATGGCGGCTAACAGATTGAGGTTGAATCCTGACAAGACAGAAGTACTGTTTTTGGGGGACAGGAGGCGGGCAGGTGTGGAGGATTCCCTGGTCCTGAATGGGGTAACTGTGCCCCTGAAGGACCAGGTGCGCAGCCTGGGAGTCATTTTGGACTCACAGCTGTCCATGGAGGCACAGGTCAAATCTGTGTCCAGGGCAGCTGTTTACCAGCTCCATCTGGTACGTAGGCTGAGACCCTATCTGCCTGCGGACTGTCTCGCCAGAGTGGTGCATGCTCTGGTTATCTCCCGCTTGGACTACTGCAATGCACTCTACGTGGGGCTACCTTTGAAGGTGACTCGGAAACTACAACTAATCCAGAATGCGGCAGCTAGACTGGTGACTGGGGGCGGCCGCCGAGACCATATAACACCGGTCTTGAAAGACCTACATTGGCTCATAGTACGTTTCCGAGCACAATTCAAAGTGTTGGTGCTGACCTTTAAAGCCCTAAACGGCCTCGGTCCAGTATACCTGAAGGAGCGTCTCCACCCCCATCATTCTGCCTGGACGCTGAGGTCCAGCGCCGAGGGCCTTCTGGCGGTTCCCTCATTGCGAGAAGCAAAGCTACAGGGAACCAGGCAGAGGGCCTTCTCGGTAGTGGCGCCCGCCCTGTGGAACACCCTTCCAGCAGATGTCAAAGCAATAAACAACTACCTGACATTCAGAAGACATCTTAAGGCAGCCCTGTTCAGGGAAGTTTTTAACGTGTGATATTTTACTGTATTTTTGGTTTCTATGGAAGCCGCCCAGAGTGGCTGGGGAGGCCCAGCCAGATGGGCGGGGTATAAATAATAAATTATTATTATTATTATTATTATTATTATTATTATTATTATTTTATTATTATTATTATTATTACTTTGTGTCTTGTATAAATGGGATGCCATAACTGGAGTTATGCTCACATAACTTATTACATACTCACTGAAAATGAGATATTGATTCGTATTTTTCCTTGCAAATAGTTCTATGATGGTAAGTAGCAGAGGGTCTTCAGCATTTTAAAAAGAGGCAGTACATGTATATAGTATGAGGACATTCATATGCCTAGTTTAATCTTTGTAGTTTTTAATGCTTAAACTATTCTGAAATAGTTTTCTGCTGTGCTATGTTACTGTGTTTATTATGGTATTTTCAGTCTTTCCTGTAAGCTACTCAAAGATTTCCAATAACACTGATGGGTAGGATATAAAGTTCTAGAAATCAATAAATACTGTATAGAGCACATCACAAAGAAAATGAGGGGTGCTTCCAGCCAACCTGCTTATTGGCTATTTGTCCTGATTTGTTTGCAGGGAGATAGATAACTGCTATTTAATGAGCATTTATTCCAATTTGTTTGCAAGGATGTTAGATGACAAAGCAAGTGTTATCCCACATTCTGCATTGCATTTTCCCAACACCTTCCATATCATAAAAAGTCCAGTCTTTTGGGGAAGTGGGTTTGTTGTGCCACCAAGCTACTATAATTGCTGAGCCCGGATTTGCCAATATGTGACTGGGGGCTCAGCTACATTGGTAAAAATATTATTTCGAAATAAAAATGCATTATAACATTGTGACACCAGATGGTGCTGTAGAGCTGAAGTTGGAACGCTATTAAATTTTTCATTGTGAGCTTTGAAACGTTTTTTTCAGAGTATTTTCAGAGTGTTTTTTTTTTTATAGCTATGTAGATGCAGCCTGAATCCCATTGCAAAATAGGTAATGTCTAGAAGTGTCCTAGATCTTCATAGCTATTACACAAAAGACTCTCCCATTTATCCCAAGAGGGGGCAAGAATATAAGTTTTTATTCAATAAACTGAATGTATGGAAAAAATCAAGTCTGTGTTGTTTCAGATGGAAACTTGGTTTTATGCCCAGTCCCCCAAATGTGCCTTAAATGTTTAAATGAAAATTATTTAGCCACAAACAATTCATGTCCCAAGAAAGTATGGATTGACAAATCAGTGTCCTTCCATTCCATGAGAGCTTTGCATGCACACACTCACAAATCCATTCCCATTTCTTTGGGGTTTTTTTTAAAAAAAACCTCAAAGTATTTACAGTTAAACTGCATGCATTTTATATAGAATCTTCCATACAATACACATAATAGTACCTGCTTATCAGTACAACCTGAAGACAAGTCTGGGATCATTTTAAAATGTGGACCAAAACAAATTTCATTCATCTCTACACACAAATCAGTTAGAAAGTTCCCACAGAAGTTAACAGAACAATATTGCTGCCTCTCACACTCCATTTCCAAGCAGGCATTATAAGCCTAGTGATGTATTATCTTAATGAATTATTTCCTACTCATAAAATTCCTTTCTTCCCTGGGTGATTTCATGTTGTAAAGGCCATATTCACTAGGCAACAATTACCGCAGCTTGCCTTTGTTGCCATGGCACAATGTATGCTCACTGCAGAGCATGAAAACAAAACAGGTTTAACAAAAAAGTTCTGAATATATATATAGGCGAACCAGGACCAGTGATAAGATATGAAGACAAGGGACCGAAATGTGTTTGGAAAACATTTTGGCACCAACCATTAGTGTCACACACATACCATATGAATATTTCCAGGCCTAGCCCACCGTTATGCAAGGTAAGATGGCTGTCTCAGACAAGGGATTGGGGAAGTTAGAGCTGTGAAAGCCATGTGGCCTACTCTGTGCATCCCCCTAAGCTAACCTACTGCCCTAAGATAACAAATCGTTAGTTAGTTAGTTAGTTAATTAATTAATTAATAATTTATTTATACCCCGCCCATCTGGCTGGGTTTCCCCAGCCACTCCCCAAGATATGGTGAAAGATGTTTTCCCATTGCCACTGCTGAAGTAAAATTCAATTGCAAATCTGGCTGGGGTTCTGTACATTGTGGGGACAGGGGTTGCCACCTTCTCCTTTGTCTCAGGCATCAAAATGTTTTAGACCAGTCCTGAAGATCATCCAATTCCCGTTTAGAAATAACCAACTACAAAGCACTTTGGTTGTTTAGACAGGCCCTTATAAGCTCTTCATAGGACAATGGTATTCTGACATCCCATCTGGTAGAGCAGTTGCAAATTTCTAAAACCCAAGGAAAGGTTGGATTCCACCAAAGCTGATGGTACCCTGGATCAGAACTGGTTTGTTTTACAATGTAGGAGTAAAGAGGAAGAGGGAAGAACCTACTTTTGTCACAACATAATCATCATAAGAGAGAGAAAACTTGAGATAAGACAACAGAAAACTGAGGGCAATGGAGGGCAAGTAATTTGTTGACTCACTCTTTACTTATTTTCGAGTCTTCCTGTACAAAACTGTTCTCAAATTCAGATGCCTTAAAACACTTTAGAATTTATTTCACTGCATATAACAAAGAGGCCAGAGTGAAGATCTATTAAAATGCTTTTAGATTTTAAGCACTAAGCTAGCTTGATTTAATAAAGTTTTTAGTATGTGATCTAGGATGCAATATGATTTTATAGGGAATTTCTAATAAGCCCCATGATAATTTTATTCTTGATGTTCTGGAAGAAAAATAGCTGCAGCAAATTTCATTTTGGCAACTGCACTTAGTTCAACTGAGTTGCTTACATTGCTGAAAGCTGTATTCTGTTTTTCTTCATAAGTCTGTGTTGTCAACTCAGTACAGAGTTAAGTGCACACGTGGTAGCACACGTCTTTCAGACAAGTCCGTAAAGTCTGGTCTCATGAGGCAGCGCATCAGGAGTCACTCAGCTGTTCCACAAACTTCTCCAGTGTCCTTTCCCTGAGAAGCAAAAGTAGCATGCCATTGCAGATATTCTATAACGGTTCCAAAAAGCGGGGCTTGAACACAAGGTGAAGAAGGAATGGACATGAAAATCCTGTGCCTGTATTCCCCTACAAGCATTCAGCAGAGACCAAAAGCTGCTTCACACAGTATGTTTCCCTTCACAGAGATAGTGTACCTATAAGGAAAACGGTATACATGGATTGTAAAGTAAAACACGAATTTCAAGGCATTCATGAAGGGCAGCTTACACAGGTTTTTCTTTAAGGACAATGTATCCACAAATAAAAATACTGTTTGTGAAAGGGTACCCAGAAACAAAATAAATCCATGAACAAACACAACTGCTTGTGTTTGCCCCCCCCCCCATGCAAATGACAGCTTTGGTCTTACTTTTGATGTTGGGTGCAGTGGACAAGTATGAAGACCACTCATCTCAAAGGAAAGAATGAACATAACATGCTAGATTTTCTTGTTTTCTGCTGAAATAAAGACTGGGGTTCCTTTCTAAGGTATGATGCAGCAGCACTACAGAATTATATAAAAGGTAAAGGTAAAGGACCGCTGGACGGTTAAGTCCAGCCAAAGGCGACTATGGGGTTGCGGTGCTCATCTTGCTTTCAGGCCGAGGGAGCCGGCGTTTGTCCACAGACAGTTTTCCGGGTCATGTGGCCAACACAGCTAAATTGCTACTGGTGCATAGAGGACCATGGTGAGTGCCAGAGCGCACGGAAACGCTGTTTACCTTCCCACCACAGCAGTACTTATTTATTTACTTGCACTGGCATGCTTTCAAACTGCTAGGTTGGCAAGAGCTGGGACAGAGCAAGCCCAAGAGGCTCAGTGGTTTAGACCACAGTGCCACCCGCACCCCTAATATAATTAATATGTAATATAATTAATATAATATAATATAATATAATATAATATAATATAATATAATATAATATAATAATATATCTATTCACCTTATCCTGCTCTGGTTGATGGTGGATTGTAAAAACCTATTCAACTCCATTAACTCAACTTATTTCCTCATTTTAACACAATATAGATAGAACACTAAAGAGTAAGAATATCTATAGGTCAAGTACTTAAAGTCCAATACATGACTAAGAAGTCTTGGGTGGTATCCAGGGTAGGTTTACAGATTCCCACAGGGGGAGTAAATGCTAAATGCACAATCAAACCTAAACTATCAACTTCAAGAGACATAGATAATGGTGAGCAGTGTGTAAAAGACACTGAGACACTTCACATGTGCAGAGGAATAAGCAAAAGTACAGGACAAGTCTTGGCTAAAACTGAATATGAGGAAAGTAGTGGTTTAAGGAGAATAGTGCTCCAGTCTGACAACCATTAAAAACTTGAGCAGGGGTGAGGAACATGTGTCCTACCTGATGTTTCTGGATTACTTCCCATTAATCCTGATCATTGGTCATGTTGGCTGTTGCTGATGGAAGTGGGAGTCCAATCAAAGTCTAGAAGATTACAAGTCCCCTACTCCTGATCTGGGGGGCGCAGATGGGGCTGTGGTGTAAACTACTGAGCCTTGGGATTGCCGATCGGAAGGTTGGCGGTTCCAATCCCCACAGTGGGGTGAGCTCCCTTTGTTCGGTCCCAGCTCCTGCCAACCTAGCAGTTCGAAAGCACGTCAAAGTGCAAGTAGATAAATAGGTACCGCTCCAGTGGGAAGGCAAACGGTGTTTCCATGCGCTGCTCTTGTTTTCCCAAAAACGGCTTAGTCATGCTGGCCACTGTCTGCGGATAAACGTCGGCTCCCTTGGCCAGTAAAGCAAGATGAGGGCCGCAACCCCAGAGTCATTCGCAACTGGACTTATCTGTCAGGGGTCCTTTACCTTTACCTTTACTCCTGATCTAGCACCTTCACCTGGAAAGTTGCTGCTAAAAACTGAAGTAATGGCACTTGGATGTTTCAGGAAACGCATAGCTAATTCTGCAACAGATATCCAGTCTGCTCTAGTGATGACTGGGTAATGCTGCCAAGGTTTGTAATTATATGATTCAGAACAAGTGTTTGCCTTACATGCATGGAACTCATCTGAATTGTATTTTAAGGCAGGAGGCAACTGCCAGAAGACCACCCCCCCCCCCGCCAACAGAATCCGTTTTTCTAGAAGGGTTCAGCAACTTCCCTTCCATTATGTTCAGATGTATAGAATTTTAGGCCATCTGCATTTAATTGCTCTCTTGCATTAGTCTTTTACATTTTGCTTTTTCATATTCTCATTTTGTTTTTCAATTCCTATAAACCTCTCTCACACACCTCTCTAAACTAGCAAAAATTGCATCTTCACTCAGTTTTTAGATTCAGCACATACCATGTAAATAGCTATGATGAACAAAAGAAAAGAGCTGGAGACAAAGGCAATGTGTGCAAATCTTGCTAACACCCGTACAAGTATATTCTGTAAACAGATGAACTACATTTATACTGCACTTACCTCTCCACAGGCAGCATAACAACTAAACTTCAAAGCTATGTGCACTTGTTAGGGAACAAGTTCACTGCTTGCAGTGGAATTTACTCCAAAGTAAAAACATGTTTTGAATCACACTCTCTTATTGTGCATGTGGTTCACAGAGCAGGACCACATGTAGGCCAGTTTGAGTTATTCATTCAAATTGCCAGACTTATACTCCGCTGCCTCCACATTTCCTTTTCCTTCGCATTTGCCACTGCAATTTTCAGACATGGCTGCTACCATATTTATTTTCTTTAAAACAGCTACATTAATGCACTGTGTGTACACATTATACGTAGAGCATAAGCAATTCAAAAATGGTGACAACAATAAGGACCAGGGAGCAGCTGAGATAGGTCAGAGCAGTGGAACTAAACCTAGAGATCAAAGCGTGCTGGAAGGGTTGAGAAACCAAATCTCCCCCCCCCCACAAAAAAACCCACAAAAAAACCACAGGCATTGCAAAGGACAACGTAATTATTGGTCTTTTGATCAACAAAAAGGATTAGATGGTGTATTGCCTTGTAACAAAACTGCAATATTATAAGTGCATTATGGGCTTTCAGTCTAGCATCCCGATTCATTATTTGTTTACTCCACCATAATTCAAATGAATCCAATTGACAAATCTAGTAAAATAAAAATCCAGTCCTTCTGCTTAAAAATCCATTAGAAAGAACAAAACAATGCTCGCTGCATCTTCTCTTTCGTCGTGAGAACTCAAAAGGTAAAGTACCAAGTGTTTTAGCTAAAAAGTCAAAGGTGGCTAGGTTTTGAGCTGCACAGATCTCAGGACAGAGGAACGGGCAAAGCTCAATTCAGATCTGAAAACTTGACATTCTTATAGTCAATGTAAAATGGTTGGATGTCTCCATCAAGATGGAATTATCTTTTAGCTTAATGAGAAAATTTTAATGCTCCCTCCTCAGTGAAAGTGAGGTAGTTCACACAGACAATACTGACTCCATACAATGAATTCCAGGCATGCCCCAGGAATATGACAAGATTTAGGGTTCTCTCATAGCAGGTTTCTTTATGCTGGTGACTGCCATGGAAGGAGATGGCATGCCAGGTCCTTGCAGCAAATGTCATGTCCACACCAGATCCTAAATCCTCAAACAGAGAACACTGTTTGCTTGCCTCTCAGTGGATAAATGTGCAGGAACATTTTATTTAACAGGAAAATCTGCTAAGTTTTCCAGTAATTAATTTGTGAAGCTAAATTTAACTTGGGAATGATCCAAATCACATTTGATTCCTAAAATATTTAACTTGGTGTTCTTAAATATGTGTTGGATTAACATAATCCAGTTACAATGGGCCTAACTCCAACTCCAAAACCCCAAACAGCCAGCCATAATAAAGAGACAAATTACCGTATTTTTTGCACCATAACACTCACTTTTTTCCTCCTAGAAAGTAAGGGGAAATGTCTGTGCGTGTTATGGAGGGAATGCCTACGGGTGGCGAGGGGGATCTGCTGCAGTCGTGAGCAGAGAATCCATGGTTCCCCTTCCTTCCCTCCTCCGTGGCTCACTTTGAAACAGCAAAGCGGGAGAAGAGCCGCTGAGTGGGGAGGAGAGAGGGACAGAGAGCCTGCTTCTTTAAAGGAGCAAAGCAGGAGAGGAGAGGAGCCGCTTACACGAGTGTAAGCGGCTCCTGTCCAGTTGGTTCCTTTAAAGCAAGCAGGCTCTCTGTGTCTCTCTCCTCCCCACTCAGCTCGCTACATAGCAGTAAAGTTTTTCAGCTCGCTAAGCCGGGGATGAGCGGGGAGGAGGGAGAAAAGCAGAGCCTGCTTGCTTTAAAGGAGCAAAGTGGGAGAGGAGAGGAGAGGAGCCTTCTCCTATTATACCCCTCTTCTTCATTATTAGCAGCATCCTTCTCCACCCACCCCACGCGTGCTTCTTCTCCCCTTAAAACCCTTTTCTGCATTATTAGCAGCATCCTTCTCCACCCACCCCACACATGTTCCTTCTCCCCTTAAACCCCTCACCTGCATTATTAGCAGCATCCTTCTCCACACACCCCACGTGTGCTCCTTGTCCCTTGAGTGCTTTTCCTTCCCTCCACACTTAAAACGTGATTACAAAGCACGGATCCACATGGATCCTCAGGATTTTTGCACTGGGTCACCCCAAATTCACCATCAGATCACATAGCATGTCCATGGCTACATCTTGCACCAAAAAAATCACGCACCCACTGTTGCCTGGGGCCGCAGTGGTGCAAAAACGTGGTTACAAAGCATGGATCTACATGGATCCTCAGGATTTTTGCATTGGGCTACTCCAAACTCACTGTCAGATCACATGTCTGTGGCCACAGCATGAACCACAAAACTCATACATCCACTGTTTCGTTTAGAATATTTTTTTTTCTTGTTTTCCTCCTCTAAAAACTATGTGCGTGTTATGGTCGGGTGCTTTTTATAGAGCGAAAAATACGGTAAGTATTCACACCTCTTCCTCCACCCCCCAAATCCCATTCTCAGCCTTCTTTGGGACACCTTGTTAGGAACATAGGCCAAACAGAGCATTTTCAGTACCATCAACAAACCATCACTGTCAATGTAATAAACTCACTTACAAATATGGTTATCAGGGAAGCAGGAGAAACAGTTGTGTTTTATTTACTCCCTGCAGATGACAACCTATTACCTCACTTTTCCAGATTCGCCATTAAGCCTGCTCCCATCTCAGATGTCATCATGACATTCTATATGTGAGCAGCATCTTAGCTAGCAAAAGGTCTGGGTTATTCAAATGTTTGGTAAGTTAACAAACCTTTATCAATGCCCCCCTCCCACAATGTTTTGTCTTTTCAAACATTTAGGTATTATTTGTGCAGATGAGTATATGGAACAGGTATACAATATTTCTTGGCAGGCATTGCTCATCACTTAAGCAATTACAATGGTACCTCGGGCTACATACGCTTCAGGTTACATACGCTTCAGGTTACAGACTCCGCTAACCCAGAAATAGAGCTTCAGGTTAAGAACGTTGCTTCAGGATGAGAACAGAAATTGTGCTCCGGCGGCACGGCAGCAGCAGGAGGCCCCATTAGCTAAAGTGGTGCTTCAAGTTAAGAACAGCTTCAGGTTAAGAACGGACCTCTGGAACAAATTAAGTACTTAACCTGAGGTAGCACTGTACAACTTGCACTCACTTTACATATCTACTCACAACCTTATGCTGGTGGTGGTGAAAGAAAGAAAGAGGAAAAAACCCCAATCCCACCTTCCCATTTATTTATTTTCCCCCACCCATTTTTTCCTTGCTTACCAGGGCTCTTGGAAAGAGGGAAGGAGGCATGAGAGGGCATTCCAGGACCCTCCCACAATGTTCCCAGAGCCTGTTAAGCAGGCTTCTGCGTTGCATGTAGTTCTGAGGGCTCCTGACTTTGCACAATTTTGCCTTTGCACACAGACCCCCGGAACCGAACCCTCATGTGAGTGGCAGGGCCCACTGCATTGCCCTCATGTTTCACATATTCAGCAGCTTGAATATGTTATCAAGTGGGTCAGATAAACAACACACCTTTCTAATTCATTTTACAACTTAGTTGCCTTAAAAATAACAAAGGTCCATTCTTCATTTCTAGGAGTTACAGTAATTCAAGGGCACTATAAATCTTCTGTCACCATAAAATAAATTGTTGAGGAGCATATGGCCTATACAGAAGGTACGACAATGGCCCATTAAAATAATAATAATAATAAACACCACTGCAGCTGTTTGGCAATGTTCACTTTTTTATTTTTTTACTTCTCGTGACTGAACTCCCCGCTGATCTGCCCACTCAAGAGAACACCTAAGAAATCATGCAACCTTCCTTATTAAAACATTCCTTACTGGTTGGCAAAGGTGTATCACTGATAGTGAAAGCTGTTATGTGATCACCATATGCCCATTTTAAAGGAACTAAAAAAAGAAAACACTATCTCAAAAACCATTCTTAGTGCTATAAAAGATTATCTAAACAAGTATTTCCTAGTACTGCAGCTTGAAAGGTTGTTCAAAGGTAGACTGGAGTTGTGAAAGAACAATGACAAAGAATGCTGGGTTCTGTGTTAGTATTTCATTAATTGGGCTCAAAGTTTCCCAAACTTGGGTCTCCAGGTGTTTTTGGACTACAGTTCCCATCATCCCTGACCACTAGTCCTGCTAGCTAGGGATGATGGGAGTTGTAGCCCAAAACAGCTGGAGACCCAAGTCTGGGAAACCCCAATTTGGCTGTAATTGCATTATGTTGTTGCTGTTGTTTAGTCGTGTCCAACTCTTCGTGACACCATGGACCAGATCTAGTGGTAAAGTAAACGAAACAGTCCAACTAATGTGCAGCCATTTTTCTTTTGAATTAAAACAGTCCTTCTAGAACAGGTGTGGGGAAGGTTTGGTCCTCCACATGTTGCTGAACTACAGCTCCCATCATTCTTGGCCATGCTTGCTGGGTCTGATAGGAACTGTATTTCAGCAACACCTGAGGAACCAAAGGTTCCTCACACCTGTTCTAGAGAATGTGCAATCAAATTGCTCAATGGCAAGGGATCTAAAAAGGAACTATGACATCTCACGTTCACAAGTGTAGAAAATATGCCACTATCAAGTGTCAGTAAATATGTCATCAGTAACCTTTGCTATAAGGAATTTATGCTGTAGAAACAACCAGACTCCTTACAACTCACATGGAAGCAATTTTCTTATAATTCAGCAAGCTTACTAGGTTGTGGAGCCGGGGGAGACAAAACAGCTTGGCAAAGGCTTTAAATCATGTTGTTGAGGAAAGAGACAGATGGACACATTCGTTTGTAAAATGTATCAATGGAACTTGCAAGGTTTTGCGTTAGAATCATAGAATTGGAGAGTTGGGAGGGACCACCATCTGTCATTTAGTTCAACACCCTGCAATGTAGGAATCTCAACATAGCTTCTTCCCTGCAAGAGTTTGTTGGTGTATTCTTAGCATTCCCCTATGACTGAAGCATTTCCCACACTCCATATATTTAAATGGTTTCTCCCCTGTGTAAGTAAGGTGTGAGAAAGAGTCCCTTTACCCAAAAACTAACAATTCAGGTGACCAGCATGAGTTTCAAGTAACTGAGTACTGCCTACACTAATTGACAGTGCTTCTCCTAGTCATTATCTTTCCTAGTGCTGCTACCAAATATGCTTTTTGCTGAAGATGCAGCTAAGATTTTATGGCAAAGATCCCATGTTCAACGCACACTATTCAAAAGTTATGGCTAAACTTAATTGACAAAAAATATATATACTTTGCTTGGATTAACTGTTGACCAGTTGTATACATGGTAAGAAGGGGGGGATATTGACATTTTCAAAGGGAAAAAAAGACAATGTTTCTCAGCTTCATGGCTGAGTGGGGATTTGAACCCTGTTCTCCCAGGTCTTAGTCCAACACTCTAACCATCTGGATCTGATTTGGGAACCTTGGTTGGAGAGATGCAGCTGAACGACAAGTTGTAAAAGGTCTATTTCCTGCACAGCTAGATACACAATACAAGGAGCCTGCTGCATAGGAACAGTCCTCCTCTATCCAACAGCGAAGGACAGAGGGGAGAGACTGATCTTGCTGGGTGTCATATCATCCTTCTATCACTGTCACTGGAACCAGATGCTTCTGGCACAATGCCTCTGACTCACTAGCTACTGCCCGGAATATGTCTCAGAAATGTTCTTCCATTTGATTCAGTACCAACAATATTGCAGAGCATCCTGTACATGATACTATTTTTTGCTTCATGTTTCAACTTCCATGAAGAATGATAATCAATGTGCCCGGTGTTTGTCATTTTTCTTCTGGGAGGACCCTTAGTTGCTCGGTGTGTTTTTGTAAAAACTTGCTTTTTCCTTCTGACTTTACCTAAACATGTTCTTCTGAGTCAAGCCCTTGGCGTCTCCCTTGGGTTTTCTTATTTTAGGCTCCTCTGCCTGATTTCTAATAAATAATAATAATAATAAACAAGAGATATAATGTCCTGGGGATTATGAAATGCTTTGCAGCTTGCTAAAGAGATGACTAGTTAGATGACTTTAAAAGATAGCTAAAACTTAAGTGAACAGGGGAGGGGTAACAAAACCAAGTACCCTTAAACAAATTACAAGTGCTTCTTCCTGTACACAGACAACTACTGAGAGACGCTGGCTTTAAAATGTAACACTTAAGGAGCCTATTATTAGATGTTTGCCAAGTTATTTTAAGAACTCTACAGAAGACTGTCTCAAACACTTGTCCCTAGTCAGAGCATAGTAGTCAAGGAACTGTTACATCAGACAGAGTGTTGAAAGGTGAACTGTACCTTTTTAAAAAGCTCAATGCAGTAGTTGAAATAAGATTACCAGAAGTAGATATATGCTGGATTTGTATATTGTATGTACTTGTAGTTCAGCTCAGCTCCCATCACTACCTTGCAGGCCACCACTGCTTTTTCTGCTGCAGCAAGACCTGCTGCTTCTGCCCCTTCCCATCGCTGCTACGAGGACTCGCAAGCCACCGCTGATTGTGCCGCCACCACCAGGCCTTGCAGGTTGTCACTGCTACTGCCAACACATACCATGGTCGTGGCAAACTTTTTCTGCCACTGCTGCTTCTGCCTCCTAGCAGGCCTGCTTGCAGTCTGGCAGTCCCACATTATTTGTATTCACTATAACTTATCACCATACTTTGGATTGTCCTGAATACCACCATTTGGTAGCCAAGCCCAAAACCAAAAGTCCTGTTGGGATGCATTTTGGCTTGCCTGCTGATAAAACTGAGTGTGTGTTGATTGATAATATTGTTATCTGTTTTAGACCCCTAAGTAGTAGCAGTTGCCAGGACATTGTCCTGCTCACCTCTGTATAGTTAAATCCATATTTCAGACATTGTGGCAGATTGCAGTGTTTAGCTGGTGAGTTATCGCAATGTTGAAAACCAGATATTGCCTAAACCTTACACACATTGTGATTCTCAATATATTGCTAGCTCAAATTTTATGAAACAATTATCACGATGTGAACTTCAAACTGGTTTTGGATATGTCGCCCAGTGCCTATATATACAGAAATACACAAAACATTGCCATTTTTCAATAGCTATATTATCTATATCATTGGTCTTCAACTAGTGGATCTGGATCCAGAAGTGGGTCATGGCCTTTTGCTGTACAAAACTTTAAGATAAACCTCAGCTTCTCAAAGCACTTTTACACAACTTCCAGTTCAAAGGAAATGTTTAGGGTTAATTCTATTACTTCTGAGCAGAAAAATGTTGATGCAGTGTTAATGATTTTATCCAATGTAAAGCAATGATATCATCACAGCTTAATAATAATAAAAAAAACCTGGACATATTCCATAGCAATGACATTGAACATGTGTTTCTGTTGGCTAGTTGTTTTGATAATTCTGGAACAAAAATATTTGAGTCAGTTAGATTACTAAATAAAGATCAGAAGAACTCAAATCACTGAGGTAATACACAAGGACATTTACAGAACACTCAAGCTAAGTCTACATGTTTGCTGAAATGGATGTCAGCAATTGCAGAAGTACATCACTGAACAAATTATATAAACAATCTAATAAGTTACCTGGACTTAAGTATACTTAACTATGTATACTTGCTGCTTTAATACTACTCTTTGAGAGCTGGAATTGTTGTGGTTTGTTTGTTTTTAATCACTTTCTTTAAAAAGCCCACCATTTTCAGACAAAATACTCTAAAAGGCAATTTATGTTGTTCTTAGTTGCTAAAAGAGAACACAGGTTTAAACTAGAGGGAAACTAACTTTGAATTTCATATTCTGCAGAAGAGATGGAGGCAGCTTTTGCAACTGCTGAAATTAGTAGCACTGAAATCTACATGGGAGAAAAAATCATTAAGAGTCATAATGTTACTCCTATACAGAAGCCTCTTTAGCAGGAAAAACAACTGCATTGAAAAAACACAACAGTAAGAAATCACCAAACTCAACTCAATCCTGAGTTGCAGCCTCTGTTTAGAGAGCCACATATTACCCATCCCTGAGTTGGATGATAAATTCAGCAGAGGGCTGTGTGTTTGTGTAGCTATAATCTCTGTGTGTGTACATTTCTGGCCTCTTGCCAAAAAGGAAGAAAAGCTATTTATGCATGTGAATTAAAACCCAAGTGCAGAATTTGTACAACTTCCAGTGCTTGTAGGATGCCTCAGGTTTAAATCCATACATTTTAAAACACAATGCAGTATTAATTTCCTGGTGCATTTTACAGCAGTTATCCCTTGACCCACAGATTTTTTTGTCCAGCCATTTTATAAGTCTTTAGGATAATACCTTGCCATTGTAACTTGGCTTCACAACAGAGATATAAGACTTCTTATTTAAGCATTAATTGTTTGAAGTCACTCATTGCTTAAAATACCACTCAGAAGTGTCTATACAACTTCTAACAAAAAAAAAATTTTTTTTCTTTCCAGTAGCACCTTAAAGACCAACTAAGTTAGTTCTTGGTATGAGCTTTCGTGTGCATGCACACTTCGTCAGATACACTGATATACAACTTCTGCACATAATGGTGTAAAGGGCATGCAAAGGAATACGATTACACCCAGCTTATATCCATATAGAGAGGGATACATGTAGCCACCCAGAGCCACTTGTATCATCTTGGGAAATACAGTATTTTTCCGTGTATAAGATAATATATTTCCTTAAGAAAGAATTAGCCAAAATTGCAGGTCATCCTATACATGGATAGCAGGGGGGCAGGCGATTTGCCTTTGCAGTCTGTAGAGCGATTGGCAACTCTGGGCAACCTCCCTCCCCCAAAAGTTGTACAACTTTGGTCAATTTCCCTCGGAAATTTTTTTGTTGCAGTCCCAAAAAATAGCGCTTGTCTTATACATGTGGGCGTGTTATACACGGAAAAGATACAGTAAGTGTTGAAGTGAATTATGCATTGCCATGCTGGCTTTAAAAGTTTCAAACTGATGTTACTGTATACTTTTATTGTTGTGATCTGCCCTGGAACCACTTTGGCAATGCTGAATAGGATTCAAATAAAATAAAAGCAAACGTGTAGAACCAGACAGAAGCCCAAATGTGCTAATGTCACACAACTAATGTTATGCCCTGAAGATGGAAAGGTTTAATACAATGGTCTATGGAATAATGTTGCTTATTTTGACAGTTTTGAAGGTTTAACTTTAATTCTTTAGATATTATGACAAAAAAATAGAAGGTCAACCAAACAGCCATCTGTACTGCTTCCTAGTTCAAACTCTGAATTCCAGTTTACCACCTGCTTGTAACACAAGGCCATTGTGGTTATCTTTATTTATCTAGTTTCAGCTATAAAGTTGTGCAGGAACTTTCAGGAACTCTCCCTCCAGTCATTAGCATTGGGGGGTGGGGGTGTCAATTCTTCCTTCAATTTTACATTAATTAGGCTAACATCATATGAGGAGACTAGTCTAACTGGATATTAAGGACACATTCAAACCTAGGAAGTGGGAAACCTAGGAAGTGGGAGGTTCATAACACCCACTCAATATTGTCATGCAATAAACTTCTGGGACAAAATTAAATTAGCGTATTCAAATTTAAAAATACACTTGCTTTTTATTTTTTATTTTCTGCTCTTTTCTAGTTCAACTAAGTGCAGGGGAACAGTCAGACTCAGAAATTGAACCAAGTGAGACAGAGGCTGGCTCTGCAGATGAAAACTGACAGAGATGGGAAGGGGGGGTCAAGCTCCCCTTCACAAAGAAGTCACAGACACAGATAGCTCTCAAGCAGGGGGAGAGTTAGGAGGCAGTCAGAGGGTTACTAGGCAACCAGCAGAGAGGCAGAGGATGAAGTCTGTCTAGTGGAAGTGGGGAGGGGGAAGTCCAACCTCTCAGCCCCTGTTCTCGGAGACTGGACAAGGTCGGAGTGCAACGGAAGGGCAAGAGGGGAAGGGCAGGAATCTGGTGTCCTTCCTGTTGTGAGAGGGGCGGAGATTCAGACTGACCAATTCCTTCATTGGGAGCAGGCTAGAAACCACACTCTCAATGTGTTTTTGTAAATAAAGGTACCATAAAACTGCCGGAGAGTCATTAATTCTTATCGAGGCTTGCTTGCCTGCCTGAGATCAATACATTTTTATTATTTCATTCATCTTTTTTAATGTATGGTTTTGCAAACAATGAACCCTGAAATGTCACACACAAGCAATTATTTTAACTGTGAACAACCTGATTTTAAATCCATAAATACAAATACCGTGAATTGGTATGTAATTCTAATCATTGTTTTCTAATCATGTAATTCTAATCATTGTTTTGCACATGCCTTTCAGCACTGCTTAAATCTAATGACCAGTGATCATTCTCACATCTGCAATCTGATGACCAGCTTGTTAACCTGTTTTTAAAAAGTTTTTAAAAGCCGTTCTCACAAATGAGTATCACTGCAAGGCAGCAGAGGTTTAGGATCAGAGTTTTCCTTCTCCCATATGGACTACCTTCCAGTTTGATGAGCCTCAACTGCCTCTCAATTCCCTCCACAGCACATGCAGAAACTGCCTTATTGGCCTTTGGACTCACTATTGGTCTCGTCTGCTCAATCCACCAGAGTGTGTTTTCACATGCAGGGGGAAGTCCCTAACTCACTGAGGGTTTGAAAGCCATCGGCTACCCACACCTGGTTTAGGCAGCCAGTTGAAGCCATTCCTGGGGTGTGGCCGCTGTCGCATGCTGACAGCTTCTAGGAGCCACAGCTGAGAGCTGAGTGCAGGGTGGGGACGCCAGAAGGAGCACGATGTGTCCCCACCAGAGGTACTACTCATCCCTGAACCTCCATACATTAATAATAATAATAAATAATAATAATGAAATAATAATATCATGAATCTAGAACTCATACCATAAAAATATTAATGCATTCACATAATCTCTATACGCCCCCCCCAAGCCAATTTCCCTTCAGAGACTGCCCAGTATGAACCATCAATCTTACCACGTAAATCTCAGGGGAGGAACAGGGTTAACCTCTTTTTGTCACAACTGCTATTACATTTACATTACAATATATCATTGTGCAAGTGCCATGTGAGGATACTAGGAATTGCTTGAGGTGTCCATTAGTATTCCTTCCTTGATCCTCTTTCTAAACGGCTTAAGAGTTAAAACAGTGATATAAATAGTAAGCTTGGTAACATTTATTTTCCCCTCATCTTTACTGACTTCATCAATATCCATATACTCATCTATTGGCTAACTCCCCCCGGCCTTAATAATATGACATCATTATACTTGCATATGTTTGCATGCTGTGTAGGTAAAAACCCAAAATTAAGCAAACGGGCTTCCTCAAGGAAAGAGACAGACTCCAGATTCCTGTCTGTTTCCTTGTCTCTTGTTTTAATTATGGCCCTTGTAATTGCTGATGTTTTATTTCATTACATGTAAACAGGACTGTTGACACTGAAAGGTAATTTTTAACATAAGCCATAACAGAGATGAAGGTAGAGGAGAAATGATACCACGAGAAAATGTAGCAGATCTGTGCTGTAGGGGTCACAGCCTTTCTACACAACAGTTCACATTTTTTGGTCACAAACACAACAAGAATGCTTTGTGCCTCAGGGCTTAGTGGGTACATGAACAGTATATTCAGGACATCAAAAGTGTAACAAAAATCTTATGAAACCTCTATGAACATTTGCGTACTGAGAAAGACAGTACTAAAAGATGGTTACTGGTCATTTCCCCCTCTTGCTTTTTCAGAACAATTGATCTCTCTTGCTGTTACACATACTTTGTTCCCAGGGAAACTGAAGCCCTTCTGCACTACGCATTTAAAGCAGTACCATACCACTTTAAATAGCCATTGCTTTCTTCCAAATAATCCTGGGAAGTAAGGTTTGTTAAGAGTGCTGAGAGTTGTCCCACCACAGAACTACAATTCCCAGAATTCATGGTTAGGCCTGTAATTTCAACATGGGCTATGCAAAATTATTCCGGTGAAGGAAAAACCTCAAAGAAAATTGAAACGTGCAATAACTGTCTTAAACCAGGATTGTATCTTATCATTGTGTACCTTAATTGTGATGCATCATAGACAATATTTCTTCATCCTTCATGCCCACCCAATTCTCACCTATCCTACAATTTAATTGCAGCAGCATGGGGTGTTCCATGCTGTTGGTGCCTACACTGCCAATACTATACCTGCCCAAGTACTAGGAATTAATAATCTTCAGAAACTGATGAACTAAAACATTCATTTCCTGGAACATCTAGGAAAACAGCCACCAAAACCTTAAGAGAGTTCTGCATGTAAAAATGATGAAGGGAACATGCTTCCTCCATCCCATGCCCCAAATCCTCAGAATACAGAGGATTCCGCCACAGAGTCAACTTTAGCTCATTCACTGCCAGAATAGACCCAGAAGCTACAGAAGACTTACCAATCTCAACAGAGTGGATGTCTCAGATTCAAGAGCACTGCCACCAAAAGGTGCTCTCTTCCATGGTAGGAATACTTCAGAACAATGTTGTTGGATTCTGATTAATGCTGTACCAACATTTCATTACTATGCTTTGACCTGGACCCTGCTAGTTAGCTTTAGCAGCCATGCACTGTCCCAGGTTCTGATGTTCATAAAGGTGCTGGTTTTAACCTTTAAAGCCCTATACGGCCTAGGACCCTCGTACCTACGGGACCGCCTCTCCTGGTATGCCCCACAGAGGAACCTACGGTCTGCAAATAAAAACATCCTGAAGGTCCCAGGCCTCAGAGAGGTTAGGCTGGCCTCAACTAGAGCCAGGGCCTTCTCGGCTGCGGCTCCAATCTGGTGGAA
This sequence comes from Podarcis filfolensis, assembly GCF_964270895.1. Taxonomy (NCBI): domain Eukaryota; kingdom Metazoa; phylum Chordata; class Lepidosauria; order Squamata; family Lacertidae; genus Podarcis; species Podarcis filfolensis. Next base: position 74,836,991 of record NC_139605.1, on the reverse strand, counting down.
CGCTCTGTCACAAGAGACTAGGGCCCTGCGGGACCTGACATCTTTCCGCAAGGCCTGCAAGACAGAGTTGTTCCACCAGGCCTTTGGTCAGGGCCCAGCCTGACTCCCTCCTCTGGCAACCTGCACAGAATTTTGCTTAACGGTTGCCATTAATTTGATTTTAATTAATTTTTATAATGAAATGTTTTTAGAATGTTGGATTATTTTATTGTTTGATTATTTTATTGTTGTTAGCCGCCCTGAGCCCGGCTTCGGCTGGGGAGGGCGGGATATAAATAAAATTTATATTATTATTATTATTATTATTATTATTATTATTATTATTATTATCTTATACAACAGCAATAGTTGCATCTGAGAGCATGAAGATGTTTACGCCTGCCAGCCAAACTGAGCAACCTACACTTCCAGGTACTCCAATCATCTACCATTCAGCACACTTCGTTCACAACCCAAATGCCATTCCTGATTTTAAAATGCATTAATCTTCTCCACAACCTGTGCTGAACCTGTGGGAGCTGACAACACATACAGGCTATCCAGGCAATACTCCTCTGCTCAACCAGTAATTTCATTACACTGAATTCTCTGGTCAGGACAGCAACCCCTTAATTCCCCCTTAATTCAACCCCTTAATTCAAAAGCCAGCCTAGTTTTCTCCCTCACATCTTAGCTATCCTGTGTGCTATGACAACTTTATCCAAGATACAGGTTTTTTCAAAGCCCGTACTCCTTCCAGACCTTCAGTTCTAATATAGTACTTTCCCCAACAAAACAGTTTTGATGATTTGTCCATCACAGAAAGGGTGACTTCCCCATTTCCATTTTTTTCTTCCTCTAGCACATATTATCTCAATGAAAGTGAATGAACCATCAACAATCAGGACAGAAGTACAAATGGATACTGTGTTTTCCTGAAGGCACCTGATACCTTATGAATCTATGAAGCAATTTCATTCTTAAGAAGATGGCATTGTCCTTTTAAGACTGCTTATATATTACATGCTAGTAAATCCAATTTGACAACAACCCTGGGGTATTTTGAGCTACATACGGAATTGGAAAGCAAGTTTTGTTTTGCTATTAATGTCAGTAGCATGCAGTATACCTTCTTTAAGAAAACCACACATCTTGTACTGAGAACAGGTATCTGCTGGAGGTAACTACACATTACATTGAACTCCCATGTCCTTCTCAGTTTCACGGTACCAGGGAAATAGTTCAGCAACTTTGCACTTATAGTTTAACAACTAACAAAAGTGATCTGAAGGAAAATGGTCACACCTTAAAAAAAAGATTGATGTAATTTATTGACTGCTTTTCAGCAGAAGCTTTCAAAGCATTTTTTCAAGTAATAAAATCATAACACACATAAACATAACAAGCAATTAAGTCCAAAACCAGATAAACATTCCAACATGGTGTATTGATGTAGATTTTTTTTTTTTTTGCTATCTCACCCAGTAATTCCTTGCTGAGTTTGAATTCGAATTGAAATAATTTCATATTTGTTCAAAATACAAATTTGTTCAAAATATGTCAGTTTCCCAGCTGAGGAGACTAAGAGACATGCCAGGAAGGCCCTGCTTTGAAACTCACCTCAACCATGAATTCACTAGGGGGACTTGGGCAAACCACTTTCCCTCTCTCAGCCCTCCCCAGCTGTAATATGGGAGATAATATTTTCTCACCTTACAGGGTTGTAAGGATTACAACAAGATAATTATTTGTATAGCACTTTCAATTGTTCAAAGCGCTTCACATGCATTAACTATATCTACCACCATGCTTTGTTGCTGCTGCTGTAATGAAAGATTGTGGTTTCTACTCCACCTCCCAAAACACACACACACAAACACACAGTGAAGCAAGCTTGCCCCATACTGTGAGACCTGACAACAGACTAGAAGATTACCTTGGTAACCAATGATTTTGCTCTGGCATAGCAGTTTTCATCTCAAACTTAAGTCAGAGGCACTATAAATGTTTGCTTCCTTTAGGACTAGCATTGTCCTAAATCTGGATTTCTCAGTCTGCACTGGTTATTATTCAACAGCTGTGTCCCACTGGACCAAGGGCAACAAGCCTTTCTCAGGTGCAGACACACATTTCTGAGTTGACAGCCAGGGCCCACATGCCAGTTTTAGTTTTGCTCAGGAAACAAAAGGGAGTGGAGCAACAACTGCACAGGAATCAATAGGTTTCATCACATACCACTATATTTAAAATATCTCCATACCACTTTTCATCTATAAAGGAAACACCAAAGCAGTGCACATCTCACATAGCAATGCTCAATAATAATAATAATTTTAAATATCAATAGTCATCAGCAAAAACATTACGGTAATTAATGACACTAGGGACTAGTACCAACAGTCATGGAAACTCTAAGGTAACAGGTATGCCTTCAATTTATGACAGAAACCCATGGTCAGTGCCCACCTGGTATCAACAAGGAAAACACTCCACAATGGAGAAGGCCCTCTTCTGGACCCTCATCGTATCAGCTGTAGGTTGTGGCACAGTCAAGAAGGCCTTATCCACAGACCACAGCAACCTAAGAAGTCTCTATACAGGAGAACGCAGCCACTCTGATATCCTGGTCCCAATCTGTTTATGGCTTCATAGACCAGAACTAGCACATTAAACTTGGTTCAGTAGCTAGCCAACAGCCTGTGCAGTTCCTTCAGCACAGATGACATGTGCACACAGTAGGAAATCCCACTAAAGGAACCAAGTCTCTGTATTATGCATATTTCTCCATCCAGGCAAGCAAAAGGTATTATCACAGTTCAATGATGTGTTACAGTCACACATAAACACTCCAGGAGGGCATGAAGCAGGACCAGTGAGGGTTATGGCCTGGGGAGAGTCCCAAGGTACCCCAACCCTGCACCAGAATATGCCAAAATACACTATGTCACCAGCACTCCATGCATCAACATTGGTGACCACATGGGAATGCCAACAACTAACCAAATTTCAATGCAAGTGCTACCCCAGGACTAGATCCAAGGGCAAGATGAACATTAGTTCCCCCATTTAGCACCTGTGTTTTTGATATATCCCAAAATACTGTTTCAAAACTGGAATTCATGTGAAAATTCTCAAAATAATGTATCTTAACATTTAAGTGATTGAAAATTGTCTTAATGGAAAAACACAGTGATGTCATGAAAATTTAACTGACTGGAGAGACTAAACGGAAAGCATCAAGATGTCAAATTAGATTTTTGATCCTATTAAGATGAAATTCTCAGTGACACCAAAAACACACAAAACCCCCTCTTTTTAGAATATGCAAGTATATTTCCTATAGCACTAGGAAAAATAAACTGAATTTGCTTAGTGTGTCCCAGAGGAAAGCAAGATGAATGTCCTAAGCCTGTACGAACGCGATGCAAATTACCTACCTTGCTTAGGGGTATCATCTAGCAAAGTGCTGCTTATGCATAAAGTTCAGCAGGAGGGTGTAAGGAGTTTAGTACAGTCACTGAAGGCTGATGAATAAAGGACCAAAGCTGGTATTTGCAGCAGCAACGTGCTTCCTGTCAGCTGGCTTTCTTCTCTCTCACTATAGTGCACAAGCAGTTAAATACTGGCACCAACTTGAAATTAGTTTATTGCTCTTCTCAATGTTCCCTTTGTCTAACTGTGTGCACAGCATGTAGCCAGAGGGCACCAGAACAGCATCAAGCAGCTGTGCTGCGAAGCTATTCTTACCTAGGATTTAATTGGTTATTTGCCTCCAATCAGCTGCAAAACCTGAGCAATCTGTGATTATCTATTGAGACCTTATAAAATGTCAAGCAAAGAAATGGGGGGGGGGGTTGAGCAAGCAGTGCCCAGCCATTAGGGGCATCCACACAGAAAACAAAGCCTCTGAGAGTCAAAGTAAACAAAGGATGCTCAAGCTGTACTGGAATGTTCAGGCATCCTTGCATGCATTCATTAATTTCAAGGCTGAGCATATAGTTCTAAGATAGGTACAGTAGAGATGTTATGGTATAGAAGCACCTAGGCCACATGGGAACTGTGCTCCAATCATGCTCCAATCTGTCCAATCATGCTTAAAACCATATTCTTCCAGGTTCCACTTGATCCAAAGATCTTTAACAAAAAGAATTGCCAAGCTATTGCTTTTTCAAAAGCTGAAGAAGACACACATAGATTTCCATCAATGCCGATTTCAAACATTTCTTAAAACCTGAGCAAATGAATATGGTTCTAAATGTAGCACAAATGTGCCATAAACAGTCAACAGACTCTAGGACTTAGCACATGTTGTTGGCCTTTTATCTGTTTTACCACCATGTCTGTTACCCACCAAGTCAGAGGAACTACCTCATTCAAGTACAAGGGCATAAAATTTACGTATCCCTTCTATATTTAATGCAGGTCTAGACAGCAAACACAAAGGTCATGGAAAAGATGGGAAACAAATGAATGTTTTCTGACTATTCCATCTCCCTTGATAAACCTGATTAATGTCACATTGCAAATATCCAGCCACCACTCTTAAAGTTCTCTCTTCTGGGCAGACAACAGTCTTCTAGATTTGGCTTCCAGGAGCAGAATCTAGGAGCATATCCCAGCTCATTATCACATCTCAATCTTCATGGCACTACACTTACGTCAATTACAGGTCATTTGCTGTTCATTTTTAATCCCCTGAGATAATAAAATGTCAAAGAATTTCACATGAGTGGGATGGTGCCTGACAAATGCTTCACATTAGTGAAACAAAGGTTTTAGGAATGAAGAACTTTCCACAGATTCAGATGACTTCTATACATTTCTCCACAGAAAATACAGCTGCTGCTCAGACAGAAGCTGTGACTTCTGCAGGATTAAAGGACTATGGTTTTGGGTGATTTCATTGATACACTTCTCATCCTTTGATATCACTGATATACCCTAGCAGCAGCAATGTTCAGTGAAATTTTTCATAGGGGAACAGTTAGGGCCAGAGGCACTAGCTTGTGAGAGCAATGGGGAGGGGGGGCCGTGTTGGTGTCACATGTGTGAGAATCACATATCTCTCGCTAAGCCAGGCAGAAGCCTCCCAGGCTTTGAGATGGAGGTGCCAGGGGAACATTTAGGGGACTAACCTAGTCTCCTTAGTCCAATGATCACATGCCACTGGCTAGCAGCAATAATGAAAATACATCAGTGTTAAGAACCTAATACTTTATGGTTAACAGTAGCATTTATAGGTATAGTGTTGGCCCCAGAGTATGGACTGCATGCGTATGCAGAACGTGAAAGATTATCCTCATGGGATATGAGTGGTTTTCCTCTACTATATTGTAAATGCTTAGAATGATATATTGCATAAATCCCATTTAAAAACAACAAAACAAACCTGTTTCAGGAGAAAAATACTGCTGAGACTGCAGCTTTTAAATCAATACTAACCCCGATTGTAGTTTTTATTTAAAAAAACTACAAGCATGTTGCAGAACTCACGTAATGGCACATACTAGATTACTCCCCATAAGCCAGCAAAACAAAACATTTCTCTCTGAAACACACCAAAGTTGTTGAATAAAAGCACACAACATCTGTCAGCTTCCTGAAGTTGCTCACCACACCTTTAACTCTTCCAAAGCAAGTCTTTTTTTTTTTTTTTACATCCCAAATACAGCATGGAGCATGCTTAAGTTCACCTCTCCTACACTGCCAAGTTTCAAGTCTGTCTGTTGAAACCTCAGTTTCTCATTATAATGGAATAATGCAATCCAGGTGACTCACTCTTAACACAGAGTCATGACAGGGGCCCTATAATTTTCAGTTCCCCTCTGAACTGTTTAGCCAATTAGAATGGGTGGGTACATGTTAAATTGTTATCTCCCCTTAGCTGCAAGGTACCTAGAATGAACCTCTGTCCATGTTGTATGCAAGCCAAACATTCCTGGAAAGACTTTTCACCCTTCCATGCAGAACTTTGCACCTTTAAGCTTTTGTGAACTCTCCCAGCCCCTCTTCTTCAGGAGAGCTTCTAAAGCAGGTATGGGGGGGATTTGTGACCGTCCAAATGATGCTGGACTAAAACCATCATCAACCCCCCAGCCAGCAGAGCCAATTAGCGGAGAGGATGGGAGCTGTAGTGTAACAACATCTGTGGTCCCCAAGGTTCCCAAAAGCAACCATTTTATAACAACTGAACAAAACACAAAGTGAAGGAATTACCATTATTTCACACATGTACATGAACTTTCAGTGCTCAAAGAGATTCTGTCTTTGAGGGGAAAGTTAAATATTTAATTATGTGATTAGTTTTGGTTATACTTGAAATGCTCACCGAGCATTCAATTCAAAATCCACCTAGCCTCACATGCCCACCCTGCTCCCATAATCAAAGAATTTAGGACAATTTAAACTAGTTTTAGCAAGCTCTACAGAATATCTTTTTGTTACAGATGTTGTATCATAGATTCCAATTTGTGCAAAGCCAAAAGCAAGAAACAGAAAATAATGGCACTAACAAGACACAAGCAGCTACCAGAAAACCCCATTCCTGCGGTATCATGAAACCACATGCGTCAGAACCCCCTTAAGGTTTTTATGATAAGAACCACCGCGGCAGTAAAAACAGCTTTTGATTCAGGACACTTCAATAAGCATTTACTCTAACATTTAACATTTATCGAATCCATATGAAATCTAACTGGGCTGTTTCATGCTACTGCATGAAGCAAGCCAAGGACTGATCATTATAATGCCCGCTCAATAAACCTTCTCCACAAATGTCAATGCAATTTGCTGTCCAAGAAAAAGGCTGAACATGCAAACATTTCCAGGCATATAGCCCTTGCAGCTTCGGTCTCCTTTTCGCACAACATTAGTGGTTTTATTTTGTTTTATTTCTCTTAGAGACATAGGAACAATCCTGGGCTTTGACTTGAAAACATGAGTTTAACGTTGTTGCTTGCTTATAGATCAGGCTTCCTCAACCTCGGCCCTCCAGATGTTTTGAGACTACAATTCCCATCATCCCTGACCACTGGTCCTGCTAGCTAGGGATCATGGGAGTTGTAGGCCAAAAACATCTGGAAGGCTGAGGTTGAGGAAGCCTGTTATAGATCTAACTGCAATACTGTGCAAGTCGCATATCCAGCTTCAGTTGCATATCTGCAAAAGAACATATGTGACCTATATCCTGTATAAATAATTAAGGATCTAATCCTAATCACATCTACTCAAAAGTAAATTCCACTGAATTCAACAGGCTTACTCCAAGGTAACTGGGGTTAGGACTGCAACCTATATCAGGCCCATCACCAGCCTAAAAGTAGGGGAAGGGACCTAAAAAGTAGGGAGGGAGTTTATCGCACAGTGAATATTAAAGCTTTATTTATATTCACTGAGGCTATATTGATGGTGGTAATGGTAATACTGATCGTTATGGTTTACCTGCACAGACCCTGCAGCAGCAGTAGGCATGAGAAGGATTTCTGGGGTTGCCAGAGCACAACACACTCCTCCTCCATTTCCCTCTATTCTTCCTCTTTATTTTCATCCATCCATGCCTTGTCAGGTTTACTTCCCATGTCTCTTCCTTAGCCCCTTAGCTCCATTCACTTCCTTGTTGCCTCCATCTCACCCTTCCTTTTTATCTTTTCAATCCTCGTTCTTCCCTCTCTATCCTTCACTTTCTCTTCTTTCCACCCTTCTCCTCCATCTCTCTCTTTCCCGACTTCTTTCCAGCCACTGTCCCTCTCCTCAATCTAATCTGTCCCTCATTCCTAGTAACAACTCAGGATTGTATGTACATGGCCAGTAAGAACCTGCCAATGGTGCAGCAGGGACTTCAATGGCAGGAGTTGGGATTCTTCACCTCCAGTAATAATGCAGTACATCAGGTTCATCTCCATCCTGCACTCCAAGGACCAAATTACGTTGAGGCAGAAAGGCACCTCTGAATAGAAACAGAAGGGCTTCTCTTACACACACACACACACACACACACACACACACACAAATAAATTTAAGTACATAAAACCTATTTCCATTCAGAATTTAACGGGGCCAACCATCATAAAACATGAAAGCTAATGGGAGTGAACTCTGCAGTGCAAATGGGTGGACACTGCCGCAGCAGCTAGAGTGAAAAAATACACTTTCTTACTCCTTGCTCAGGGTAGACTTGCATAAAACAAAAGAAGAGCCCTGCTGGATCAGCCCAGACCAACACTGTTCTCATAGTGGTCAAGCCAGATGCCCATGGGGAGCCTGTGGGCAGGACCCAAGCACAGCTGCAACCTCCTCACTTGTGGTTCCCAGCAGCTGGCATTCAGAGGCATTCCACCTCCAACAGTGGAGAGGCAGAACAGCCATCATGGCTGGTGGCCATAAAAAAAAAACCCATCCAAAAAAACCTCAAGCATGAATTATTCATCCTGTTGATTTGCAGAAGCGGGTATAAACTCTAGCTATTTCTGTAGCTGTTGCTACAGCAGAATGATGGGAAAACTGAGGCTCTCCAGATAAGTGGTACCTCTGGTTACGAACTTAATTCGTTCCGGAGGTCCGTTCTTAACGTGAACCGTTCTTAACCTGAAGCACCACTTTAGCTAATGGGGCCTCCCGCCACCACCACGCAATTTCTCTTCTCATCCCGGGGGAAAGTTCTTAACCTGAGGTACTACTTCTGGGTTGGCAGAGTCTGTAACCTGAAGTGTTTGTAACCCGAGGTGTTTCTAACCTGAGGTACCACTGTACTCCCCCAAAAGCACCCACCAACAAGACCACCATTCAGGAATGGTGGTGGTTGTAGTATAAGGCCAGAGGTTCCCCACCACTGCTATAGCACGACTGATAGTTATACAAGAGTCACAGCTTTGTTCCTACCAGCTAAAACATTACATTTATGCTGCTTCGAGGGGGCATATCAAAGTGGGGCCCACATACAGGCACCATGCAGTCTCTGCTAGGTTACTGGGGCCCTTGACCGAGGGAGAGGGGGTGTTGAGAGCAAGAGTTAACACCACACACCTGAAAGCAGGTTAAAGCTCTTTAGGGGCCAAGTATCAACACTCTCCTGGTGCCATGGCATTATCATGGCAAATTCTGCTATTGCCCACTCCCAACTACTGCAAAAGTCCAATGATAAAAACAAAGCCAAAAGCTTACTGGCAGACAGCCCAATAGTAAAATACAGTGGTACCTCGGGTTACAGACGCTTCACGTTACAGACACTTCAGGTTACAGACTCCACTAACCCAGAAATAGTACCTTGGGTTAAGAATTTTGCTTCAGGATGAGAACAGAAATTGTGCAGTGGCGGCGCAGCGGCAGCAGGAGGCCCCAAATGGTATCTCAGGTTAAGAACAGTTTCAGGTTAAGAAAGGACTTCCAGAACGAATTAAGTTCTTAACCTGAGGTACCACTGTAATCATAATAACTGTCCACACTTTTACAGTCCATAAATTATTTAATAGCCATAGGCCTGGGTAAAGAGGAATTTTTTGCCTGGCATCTAAAGACACATATTAATGGTGCCAGGCGAGCCTTTCTGGGGGCAGTATTCAGCAATCGAGGAGCCACCACAGAAGAGGATCGTTCTTTTGTTGCCACCCTCTGAACCTTGCTGGGAGCGGGGAAAACATACAAAAGCGCCTCCGATAAAAAGTGCAGGGTGCAGGTCAGTTTGCACCTCAAGGTTTTAACTAGCAAAGAAGAGATGTAAGCTAACTTTTTGATTGATCTCTTGACCCATGTGTGGTTTAAGTTTAGAGTTTCAGCATGGGTGAAATAAGCCCCACACCTGGAATCTGAAATATATCTATTGAGGGCCAGCACTTTAAAAAAAACAACCCTGGGGCTAGTACCTAGGAGTTTAATTTCCCTACCCCCACCCCTCCATGTTTTAAGACTATAAATCTTAAACCCACTGTCTCAGGAGTAAGCCCAACTTGTCTCCTAGTAATGCGATGAATTTTGTTGCATGCTTCAAATATGCACCAGAAACATTGTGGCACACATTAATATTCTGCGGTGCTGAACTGTTTAATAGGCATCCCCTCCTTACCTCAACACCTAATCACAGTGCAAGCTGAGTGCTGATTACATTTTCCATTATTTTCAATAATTGTTCACCTAATTATATAAAACTGGCTTAGCCTAATTTGTCTTCTTTCAAATTAATTTGCTTTTCGGTGTACATTAGTGGATGCGTCTCCCACTGTTACTCGTGTGTCTGCAACCACTTTTATTCATTTAGGGCTATTTTCTCTTTTAAAATGAAATTATTTGGTATAACAATAAGGCTAATAGAATTGCATAACGTGAACAAATCAGAACCAGCTGCTTTGGGGGGAAAGCAATCTAATCCAGTTTTCCCCTCTTCCTTCCCCAAGTGGTCTTTCCATGGGTGTAGCCAAGGGGGGGCAGCTGCCCCCCTAAGTAAATAATAAAAAAGAATTAACAAACTGAGGCTCTGTCCCCGCTCCCCTACACACAAACATAAATCCTGGGTCTATCCCAGGTTACAAAGTGTCTTCTAGAATGGACAAAAATAAAGAGGGAAAGCAAGAGTGTGGTTTTGTTTTCTTAAATTTTTATCCCCCTCCTGCTTTTCCTAAAAAGGGGGGAGCATTTTAGCTCCATAGTAAGTATGTGAGGTAGGTTTGGCTACCAGTAGTGACTTGCCCAAGGCCATTCAATAAAATCATGGTCACGGTAAGGGATTTCAGCCACAGCTTGCAAATCCATAAATGAGCAAGCAAGCAACCATTATTCATGTAGTAGGTTGGAACTATATTTCAGACCAGTTACCAAAACAGATTCTGAGAAAAGACAGGATCGGAATATTTGATGAATACTGAAAACAATGATATTAGAGTGATTGGAGTGGAAAGTAAGAATGTTGTAGCAGCAGCAGCAGCAAGAGGGCTGGACTAGATGACCTGGAAGTCTCTTCAAACTCAGATTCTCAAACGGAAACTTCCAAAGTTTGAGATTCAAGTTCCTTAGTATCCAAGCCAAAACCTCATTGAATTTCAGCTCAGCTCCGAAATAACTTTGGCCCATTTCAAGCTGGCCCACTGCCTTCCCCTTCCTCCAATACTTATGAAGTGGTGCACAAATCCTCAATCCTTACTAAGGACCTAGAAGCCCTGGTAAACCACAATTCCATCAAAGAAAGAAAGAAAGAAAGAAAGAAAGAAAGAAAGAAAGAAAGAAAGAAAGAACATCCTATGATTCTTTGCACTGGGTTATTTCTGTGGGTAAAACTTTGGGGTCTACTGAAGGGCAGTGGAGCAGCCTCATACACATGGGTATGTATAGCTCCTGCAACTGCTATTAGAAGGTACATTGTGGGGATGGATGCTTGCAAGTAGGAGAGGAGGGGGAACACTGTAGGGAAGTTCAGGTGGCATAGTGGAAGTCTTGCAAGGAAGCATTTCCACACCCCCCCCCAAAAAAAAATCCCACAGAAAAAGCCCTATTTCCACCAACAACAACAGCCTGGAAAAAAATGTATGAAAAGCTCAGAAATAATAAGTCCATTTGAAATTGAAAGGAAAGGGGAAACTCCTATTCCCAGTAGTACAGTTATTTCATAAAGTTATGAAAACCAGGATTTATATTTTGTATGCACACAAACATTCACACACTGAAAACTCCATAAAGAAATTACAATGTAAACAAGTATTTATTCCAACACCCAGTAAAACATTAAAAAATTGCTTCCCTTTTTCGACCAAACGTCATGGCAACAATCTCGCTATAAGACTATCCTGCAAGAGAGAGAGAAGAGAGAACAAACAGCATGATTTTCCTTTCGGGAGAGAACACCAAGGGTGTGTGAGAGAGATGATATCTCTACCTGGTATTTTCACCTTGAAAAATGGTGTGTATGATATTAGCCAACAGCTGCCTAGTTCCAGCACTAAGATGTTTTACAATTTGTACTCCCGTCTTGTCCCTTGGTATTTCACAGCTTCCTGCAGAATGCAAAGCATTTTATATTAGAGACTAACTCCAACAAGCTTTCCCATCAGAGATGCAACTACAGCCAATTCCATGAAGGAACTTTGGAGCCTTTCCATCTGCCCCAGGAACCTTACCAAGGAAAACGGCCTCCATGTTTCCCAAGGAGCAAGAGTCACTGTTATCCCAGCCATTGCCAAATAGTGAGCCGCACCTTTGCCTTATGGATAACCTGCAGAAATTTCCAGCAGTGAACATAGGAGGTGAAAGAAAGCAATAAGTATTCAGGTAAACAAAAGGTGAAGCTGCTACTTCTGAACAAACACACAAACACACACAGTTTTATTGGCGATTCCACATATGAAGCACTAAGTACCTATGCTGCTGTTAGCTATTTTAAATTCTTTTAAATTTTGTGTTTTAAATTTGTAACCTTAGGGTGAAAGGTGGGTAATAAATAACAGTAACAGTAACACAGAAGATGGGATACAGCCCTCTCCGGCTCACTCACAAACCAGAGGACGTAGAGTGCTTTAAATAACTTTGTTTCTAAAGCAAGTGGCATCATATGCTCTAAGCCGGTTTCTTCTACCTTTACAGTGGACCTAGTTTGGGTACCAAGGTCTAAAGAAATGAGGAGGGGTTTATCTAATGATGGCTACAGAACAGCAGCTGCAATACCCAGGCATTCGATTTTTTTCAGTGACTCCGGGTTCTATCTCGTTGCATTGCAGGAGGATTATTTAAGATGCCTCCGAAGAAAGATACAATTAAGACTTTCCAGATTTTCCCCCCCCAGTGCTCCAATAATTCAAACTCTAATGAAAGATCCATTAGCAGAATACACTTTCACTGCTCAGTCTACAGACAGGCAGCATTCACAGAGTGTTCTCCATTAACTACTCATGTGCCTAGGAAGTGCCACAGGAAGCTGCCTTATTTTAAGTCAGGCCACTGGTTTTTCTAGCTTAGTATTGTCCACACTGAATATGAGCTAATAGCATAGTAAACTAGTGTCACTTTTAAGTTGACTTTCTCTGCAGTTAGTTTTCACCGAAAAAAAATCAAACAAGCAGAGGCATTACTGCGATAACTGCCCCAACGTGAAGAAGTGTAAGTGTCCTCACAAAATTGTGACAACAGATACTCCTTGTTGATCCATTGCAAGCGACCATGGTGCTTATCTTTGTACTAGGTTCATCTCTTTGTGTCTCCCTTGTCTTTTCTCCCACTGATTGGACATCCCATGCGATCACAAAAAGTCAGCCTATTTTTTTATCTGACTCTTTGCATGAGTGTACATTGGTCATTGGTGCACTGACTTGGAAACCATGGGTTCTGAGTTCAAACTTCTCCATTCAGCCACAAGTTCAGAAGATAGCCTCAGTTAAATTACTCTGGGCTTCAGTGAACCCAGTCTATAAAATGGAATCAATAATGACGTAACTACAGAGGTTTATTTATTTATCACATTTGCATCCTATTGCTTAGTTAATGGTGTGTGGGGAAAACTGTACAACTTTTGAAGTTTTCAAGAAATTCTTCAGGAACAGTGTTTTATATTAATTCAGCAGCTACTTAAAGGAGCAGACAAGTCAGATAAAACAGCAGCTAAAGTCCTATGATCTAACTATGTGCTGATTTGAGTATTAAGCTGCAAGTAGTTTGACGAAAGGCTGTGGCACCTTGCTCTTAGATATGCAAGTCTGGAAATTCTGGAGAGATCTACTCATCATTAGCAGCAGCCAAAGAAAATGAAATTGTTATACATAAGAAATGTTTAAGCCTTCAAGCATCTACCAGTTCAAACAGAGCTCAGCAGAAAATTCCTTCCTGGCACATATCCAGAAATGTTCTTCCAATTCTTCTTTTCTCTACTGCTGATTGGCAGTTCAGTAGAGAAAAAAGCTGCTTCACTTGTCCAAGCATCATCAAAATGTCACTTAGGTGACAAACCTATACTTACTAATGAGAAAGGACCACTGAATTCAGTGGATCTTATTGCAGAGTAGACATGCACAGGATCATGCAGTAATTTTAGCAGAGTCATTACTATAGGAAAGCATCAATAAAAAGAATTTAAAAAGTGAGTGCAAATAAACAGAAAAATTGTTCTTGAAAAATTTAGTAACTGAATGTGTATGTGTGTAGCTGGACACCTACAATAATGGCATGGTGGAAAAACAAGTCATTTGAATGTGATGTGTGCACCTGGCCTTAAAATAAATAATCCCTTCACTTATGTGACTATATCAATATTCACAGATAACAGGGTACAAAACTACATGTTTAAAAAAATGCAAATAATTTTTTTACTGAAAATGATTTGAAATTGCTTTGCAATTTCCATTACATAAATTCATATTTGCATTTGCGATATGATCCTATACTTGTAACATGAAAAGTATGACAGCTATGGCTCTCAAATCCTGTGGTGGTAAAGTTGCTCCCTTAATAAATGGAAACCTAAGACTACTTCTTGCGTCGCTGTGTGGTACAGCATATTATTGAATCCAATGTGTTCTATGTTGAATTTTTAAGTTCAGTTCATTTGTGTGTCTTTCCTTGCATTCATGAACTGGCTCCCCCTCCCTATATATTATGTTCACACACACACACTTTTCTGTGCTTAACAGCAAGGCAAAACTGACTGCAATGAGTTATTTACTTTGCTGCAGTTTAATCCTAGGTAGCTCCAAGAAACTGCAGCCCTTCTCCATTAACATACACTGCTCTTTCTTCCATGCACTGTTCCGCTAAGTAAAAGAAACATCTTCCACAATGCTGTGAACCTCAATACCATAAAAGCATACAGGACACTCACCATCCCAACCCCAGCTTTGTTCCTACACACCTCCTCCCCTCACTTTCTACCTCTTAAAGGATGCTTGTGCTTTGTTGCCTACGCTCCATTTGTTTGCACCATGCCCAGTATTCAGTAGTAGTGAAGTAAAGGTTTCTAACTTACATCAGAGGCTATCTATTATCACCTGGGGCAGCCCCTTGCCAATACACAACTTCCTTATAAGTAATTACAGAGCAAAGCAAAGCACTAATCAAACACAGTTCAACGGTTCCTCGGATTCCTCTTTTTCACGTTCCTCTTTACATAACTAACACACAACGTAGATACTACAACATCACCTAGTTACTTGGTCAGTATGCATTTCCACTGGCAGGAAACTTTTGCTTTTGATACTCATGCATTTTATTATTCCTTTCGAAGGAAAAAAAAAACCTTTCTAATGTACCGTTGCTTCAGAAGATATCTATTACATCACCGGGGGGGGGCTGCCAATACAGAACTTCCCTCTCTGACCAGGTAAGAAATTATGGAGCAAAACAAACCAATAATAAAGCAAAGTTCAAAGTTCTGCCACCTTCCTTTACCTACCTCTAGCACAATGTATAAACTCTCTAGCATCACCTAGCTATTAATTCGGTGGACGCATTTGGACAGGCAGGAAACTTTTGTTTTTGACACCCTCTTTCAGACCAAGGTTATATTTCTTCTGATCCGGATTATTTACGTTGGGCTGCTTCCCAGGTATTGTCATATTTTCCAGCAGGAAGGCTGCCTTCTTTTTAAGAGTCCTCTACTCTAACAAATTACTTCCAGGCACTATCTGGAGGCAGGCGACCCAGAACCACCCGATAGTGCGTGTACGAACATGCCTTCGAAAGATAGATTCTCCGTAACAACTTCCGGGAAACCTATCGGCAGCGTGCAAGCCAATAGGGGATTGTTTTCAGCCCTGCAAACCGGTATTAGTAGACGCAAGAGTGCCTCTGAACATATGCAGAATACCTCATCATCCCTAGGCAGCCTGGCAGAACCTGTCCTCATGAAGGGGGTGGAGAGGCAACTCTGGCTTACTTTCCTTTTTGGAAAAGAGGTCCAGAGATAAAACAAACCAGCGATCGGAAATAAAGCAACTGGGGAGACTGGGACGCGCGCGCGCGCGCGCACGGGCATCCCAGCAGGAGCGAGGTCTCACCATTGCAGAGAGAGCAGCCCGGACGGCCCCACCATGGTCCAGCTGCCCCGCTGCTCACGTGGCCGGCTGCATCTGCTCCGCGGCGGCTCTTCGCGCCGTCGTCTCCTCCGAGTAGAGGCGAGGCGGGCGTCTCGCACGGCGGGGAAGGAGCGCGCCGCCTCGACCATTCGCTCCGTCCCGCGTCTCTCACTCACTATCCGGCGCCGCGGAGGGAAGTCAAAGCCGCTCAGCCGCCGCGGCTGCTGCCTGCTAACACTTTGCGCGCCCCTCCGCCGCTTCAGTGAAGTTGCTGTCCCGGGATGAAGCGACAGGAAAGCCCGCGCCGAGCAGACCTTCAAGCTCCTTCACGGGCTGCCTCCTCTCCTCTCCTCTCCTCTCTCTCTCTCTCTCTGTGAGGCAGCCGGCTTCTCCCGCTTTCCCTCCAGCTGCCTTTCTTAGGTAGGCAGCGCGCTGCCTGCTTTGCGCCGGGCCAGTCAGTGGCAGCCAATCAGAGCGGGCTCCCCGCCGGGCGCCTTCCTCCGCTCCAGAGGGGGAAACGGCGGAGGAAGAATAATCCGTGGGGAGCCGCAAAGCAATTCGGCCACGAGGGAAACCAGGCGCTTCCCCGGCTTGGGCTACTGTACCTTGCAGTGCTGCGCGAGCGAGCGAGCGCTCTCTCTGGAGGGAAGGAAAAGGCGCCTGTTCGGAAGCCTCTCTTCTCTTTATATCGCGATGCGGGGGCGGGGGGAGCGAGGCAGCTGCCCCACCTGCGGCGCAAGAAAGGACTCCGCGGAGTTTTCTGCGTTTCCCTTCGCGCTCGTGGAAGCACGCGGGCGACCGCGCAGCCAAGTCTCGTGGAAGCGCCTCTGCCTCCTCCGCACGCCGCGGGTCAAACCGTCCGTGGCAACAGGTGCTGCTGATCTCGGCTCGGGCTTGCCGAGCGGCCGCCGGCGTGGGAATGCGCGCGCTTTCCGGTCAACCGCAGACACCTGGCCGCCGAGTCCCTCCAGCCGGGAGTTGCTTCTCGGTCCCAGGCCTGCGCTTTAATTGGCTGCAGAGCCGGAGGACAGGCAGCAGGAGGGGCTGCTTCTCTCCGCAGCGCGGTACCGCGAGCCCAGAGAAAGCCGAACTTTTTCCTGCCCTGCAGGTGTACCCCCAAAGTAATGGGGAATCTTCAGGACAAGGAAGGACTAAGGAGGAAACCCAACACAAATCCGGAGTGGAGTCCCCAAAGTGGTTGGATGGCACCTTGTATGCCTCCTGGCAACTCCCGTAGCCAAGCTGGTGCCAAGCGTATTGCTCTGCTTTTCTTTGGACCGCACCAGTGAGGCCAAGAGGGAAGTCTTGTCGCCTGGGCAGCCCGGGACCTCCATACACACTGCCCAGGCTTGTGCCCCAGCAAGCTCACTTTGCTGCTGCTAACGCAGCGGTTTGATTTCACCCCCAGAGGTGCACTCCATTGTCTTTTGAGAAGGGCGAAACTAGGTTTTATTTCACCCAGGAGCCTCAATGGACGCTTCATGGGGGGGGGCGAGCTAGCCACCCCCATAGCTATAGCACTGCTTTTGAGACAGACAGATGCCAGCAACAAGGGGCTCTTTACTTTAGGCTACAGCCTAAAATAGGTTGGGGGATCTGTGGTCTTCCAGACTTTCCTGGCCTGTAGCTCAATGGAAGAGCACCTGCTGCACATGCAAAAAAGGTCCCAGGTTCAACCTCAAGTGTCTCCTGGCGACAGGCCGCTTCCTGAAAGGTCAGAGAGCATCTGTCCATCAATGTAGACAATACTAAATCGAGCAATGGTCTCATGCAGCTTCCTATGTTCCTTTGGCCATGCTGGCTGGTGCTGATGGAAGTTGGAGCCCAACAATATCTGGAGGGGTTCAGAATCGCCATTGGGCCTAAAGGGGACAAAAGAATAGCATGGGAGGTCAGGTTTTGGCAGCTCACAGACTTACCTGCTGGGATTCATATTATTTTGCCATAGGAATTATATATGGTAGTGGTGTTGTCATGGAAAGTTTTTTCCATAACTGAAAGCCAAGGGCTATAGCAAACTGTGTCCCAATCAACAATTAAACAAAAGGAGAGTTCAGATTGTAACAGCTTTTTCACGTCTGTTTTCTGAGATAACACTCTTTAGTTAATAACAGTAATGCATCATGCAAACATGGCGGTGAATTCAGTTACCGGTAATAATGATTTGCATGGTTTGGTGTAACATGGGCATCTTGGCAGGGCACACTCTGCTCCTAAGAAGATGCACAGTTATCTCCTTAAGCAACAAGAAGCACCTCTAAGACACATGTTCTAAGAGACACACGTGCTTTGACACCTGCTGTATAGAGCAGTGGCTCCCTGCCAAGGTATAAATATGTACAGCTTGGAACTCTGCCTTTATATCTCAATTCACTGAGCACATCACTATAATTTTGCATTATTCAGTTCCTTCTTCTAAGGGTGTTGACTCTCTTGTCCTTTTGGACCATATGCACCCACACTTGCAGGCTCCTTGTTTCTGCTTGTTGATGCACCTACCCAATTTTATAATGGTAGCACCCTGGGAGACTCTTTGGTCACAAGCTTCTGCCTCTACATCAGGAACAGAAACTTGTAGCCTTCCAGCTATTGCTGGACTCAGCTCCCATCTGCCCCAGCCAACAAGGCAAATGGTCAAGGATGATAGCTGTTGTCTAGCAACATATAGAGACCCACTGGTTCCCTGTCCCTGATAAGTACACTTCAATTTTCAGCTTTGGGGTATAATGTTCTGTACCCCCTCCACTGAAGGCCTTAGGTGTAAGTATATGTAAAATAAACCATATTTCTTAAAGTAACTATTTTCCACTGTGCCTTGATTTCCCCAACCGAAACACAACCCTGGGTGAGTGCCTGGAACCCCCTGGAATCTTGCAGAGGAAGCTTGCAGAGCTTGCAGGTGGCATGTAACAATATAAATTAGCACAAAGGTTTTATTCAAATCTGTGCTACCTTTTGCCATCTTTCTTTGGTGACATGTAAATAATCATTCTAGGATACAGTCAGGTTAGCAATCAGAATGCAGCCTTATCTGAATGGCATGGGAACTACATGGGTAGCAGAATGTCTGTTAAGAGGAACCTTTATAGGCCAGGACACTGGTGTAGCTGTTGTGCATGAACTTGTGTTGTTATACATTGTTTCTACATGTCATCACAAACACCCAAAAAAGATGTAGCCAATGACCTCACTGAATGGGAAAATGTCCCCAGCACACACCTAGCAGCACTGCGAGCGCGCATGCGCATGCGCGCGCGCGCACACACACACACACACAGAAAGAGAGAGAGAGAGAGAGAGAGAGAGAGAGAGCGTGCAAGACAATACCATAGCATCTCTACTCCATCTGATATTGCCCCCGTGCCGCACACCCTGTCATCTTGCTTCCTGATATACTTGTGGTGCTGTGCTGTGATGGTGTGTTGAGTTCTGTCCTATCTTAAGCACTGCCAAGGGGGATGGGGTAGGATGTGATCTGAGACTACTTAATTTCCCCCCTCTTCCATTGAATTCAGTGGGAGAGAAATTCCTTGCACCAGGTTGAGGATGGGTGTAAAGTTCTGCCATCAATGGTGGGTCGCAAAGGATTGAAGGTGCATAGGATTTGGCATAAGTGTACTCCTCCATGCCACCTACCCCACCCAACTCTGCATCCCATTTTGGCTGCTCTGCTGGTCTATTGGGGGAGTTCTGCTGATGTATCTCTATGTTGACAGCATATAAGAAGTTTTGCCCATATAGCAGAGCTTCTCCCAAATTGTACAGCCACTCAGCCTGCAAATACAAAATTGCACCCCAAGTTGCTTGTTGGCTGTAGTTGCAGTGGTTGATCAAAGAGAATGCCATTTCTGGGCACTCAATGCATACAAGATGCTTGTGGCTTCCTTTCACTGTTTATTTGAGTAAATACATTTGTATCAGTGTGTGCTTGCCAGTTGTGTGATACAGACTTCCTATTTCACCTGATCCAACTATTGTGGGCTTCCCAGAGACATCTTGTTGGCCCCCATGGGAAGCCGGGTGCGGGATCTTTGGTCTGACCCAGCTAGACACTTCATTTGTTCTTACTGATACATCTTTTACAAAGATGTACTATGCAGTCTGTTTTTTAAGGTTATGGGCGCAGAAACATAAAATGAATGTATAAGTATCTTGTCCAAGGATTTTGTTTAAAATCAACTTGTTTAATTAGGCTACTATTTGAGGCAACTAAAAAGCAATTGATGCCTGTTAAAACTGACCCAATTGAGCACATGTGGTTTGGGAAAGTATAGGAATGAGGAAGGGAAAACATCTCCACTGGCATTTTGGCTGCAAAATGTTGTCTAGAGGGAATATTCCGAATGGGATATTAATCTGAGCTTCCTGGTTTGTGTCAGGCAAGAGCTAATGTTCCACTTAAGAGGATGGGAACGGGAACCAGGATGTCCTTGAATCAAATCCCACTTCAGTCATACACAATATTTGCCAACAGATACTTTGCCTACAGATTACAGAGTTGGTGCACGCTTTGAGTACAAAGCAATATATATATATATATATATATATATATATATATATATATATATCTACTGTAATAGTCTCTATTGTCCTTTTGGTGCCTGCTAAAGATATTTCTCTTGCAACAGGCC
Organism: Podarcis filfolensis; assembly: GCF_964270895.1. Classification (NCBI taxonomy): domain Eukaryota; kingdom Metazoa; phylum Chordata; class Lepidosauria; order Squamata; family Lacertidae; genus Podarcis; species Podarcis filfolensis. Next base: position 74,816,404 of record NC_139605.1, on the reverse strand, counting down.
TTGTAAATGGAGATCTTTATGCCATACCCATATTAGACCGCAATACCTCAAGGACTGCCTCTCCCCATATAAACCAATCTTGACCCTGCGATCATCATCTGAGGCCCTTCTTCATGAGAGAGGTCTGGAGGGTGGCAACACAAGAACAGGCCTTTTCTGTGGTGACTCCTTGCTTGTGGACTCCTCTCCCCAGGGAGGCTCACCTGGTGCCTTCGTTACATATCTTTAGGTGCCAAGCAAAAGCATTCCTCTTCTCCCAAGCCTTTGGCTATTTAAACAATCTATAGCTTTTTAAAATGGGTGGGAGTATTGCTTTTGTTTGTTATTGTGGTATGTATTTTGGTGTTTTTATATTGTAAACTGCCCTGTGATCTTCAGTTGAAGGGAGGTATGGAAATTTAATTCATCATAATCATATACAGTGGTACCTTAGGTTACATACACTTCAGGTTACAGACTCCGCTAACCCAGAAATAGTACCTCGGGTTAAGAACTTTGCTTCGGGATGAGAACAGAAATCGTGCTCTGGCGGCGTGGTGGCAGCCGGAGGCCCCATTAGCTAAAGTGGTGCTTCAGGTTAAGAACAGTTTCAGGTTAAGAACGGACCTCCGGAACGAATTAAGTACTTAACCCGAGGTACCACTGTATTGCTATGTAGTGTAGTGATATGTGTGTGTGCGTGCAATATTTGCTTTAGAAGCATCAGACCTTGGTGTTTACATATATTCATTTCCAGAGTGATTAACATATACTTTTTATTTCAGCAATGTATATACTATTTAATTACAATCATCTCTAAACAGTGTACAAGTGAGAAAACAATGCAATAAACAACAAAGCAGTCGAAACCATAATATCAGTATTCAGTTAAATGCCTGCTGGTGTTTTTTAAGTTCAGTAGGTGTTGGAAGTTCAACAAGGAGGAGATCTTTCTGACATCAGCTGGAAGGGAGTTTTATAAAATTGGGCCCACGATACTGAATGCATGACTCCTGGTTGATATGAGTTGTGCATTGAAGCAATGGGGGACCACTAGCCGTGACTCCCTTGAATCTCTCGATGATTGGGCAGAAACATAAGGAATCAGGCAGTCCAGAACTTTCAGGTTTTAAATTCAGTAGAAACACAGAAATGCCCTAAAAAGAGTGGAACTGAATATTCTGACCCGAGGAGCAAGCTGAGCAACTGGTTTGGCACTGATACTTTTTGACCGCTGCCAATGAAAATTGTTTTTGGAATCATGGGAACATAAGTAAAAATAAAAGATAAGATAGGCTGCCAGAAATAAACCTCATTGGGGGCACATGCTGCCCATGACCGACAAGCGGGCAGCCCTTGTACTGGAGCCATAACATTGGCTCTTGACTCAAAACGGCCAGTCTTCAATCAACATGTCAGCCATCTGGCAGCACTGTGCTGTATCTAGGCCATTTAGAGGTAGGGAATCTCAAAGCCGAGTTTTTGTACATGTCTCAAGCCACCAGCTGTCAGCCAGAAAATCCCAAAGTGATCAGGGCAAGAGTCTCTGGTTGTGCTAGCAAAACAGTCAGTTCAACTGTCCAAATTCATTTCAAATGGAAGTTGAAAGGCCAACAGTAAAGGCTGCTCCAGTTGACTTCTGAGACTTTGACAGGTTTTAATTAGCTGAATTTCACTATCCGCCAGATGGGTAACAAACATGTATAACCCTCCAGTGTCCTTTGCATGGGATGAGCATAAAAGGCCAGAACAAAAAGACATCAATGTTCTATGAGATGCCTTAATATTAGGTACAGCATTGATGACAGGAGAATCACAGAATCATAGAGTTGGAAGGGACCCTGAGGATCATCTAGTCCAACCCCCTGCAATGCTGCTCCATACAGGGATTGAACCTGCAACCTTGGCATTGTCAACACCACACTCTAACCAACTGAAGAAGGTCTCTTAATTTATTATTGACTTTATTATTCGCTCTACTGTCTAAGACACTGAAAGGGTAAGAAAGGGAAAACTTTTTAACCCTTCCTTGTTTTGGCTCATGGCTGGAGCTGGGACAAGGCTCTAAGAGAAAGGGAGTGCGAATTAGAATCAGAACCTTGGAAGAAATAGCAAAGGCCACTCCCTTCCTTTCCTCTTAGGTCACTTTAAATATCATCAGAACCATGTGACAAAGTTTTCCTGGAGTGCCACACTTTATGCTATAGGGCCTAGATTCTAGTGCTTCAACATATTTGCATACAAGCTGCACACTAAAATAATAGTCTAGTCAATGCATAACATTTGATTCTCCTGATTATATAAACTGGTACTCAGGGAAAACAGCAAAATAAAATACGATCCACTTCCATGTTCATAATTTCTCTAAAGCACTTTATAGATCCTTGAATGAAGTCAGGCAAATGTACTGATACAGAGAAATAAAACAAGATTATGTTTATTTATAGAGCCTTCCCAGTTATACACAGCTATTAATCACAGTATGTTGTAGTAAAATACATTACAGATGGTTTTGTCAAAGGTGATACATACACCAGTGAATTATCGTTAAAGGACTTCCCAGGAAGCTGCAGTGGCAGACTTATAAAAATATGAAATCTCTATTAAGTCACTCATTAATCTTTTATAGCTACCTCTTAAAAGCAGCAGCACCGTTAATTGGTTGTTAATTATTAATTACTGTAGTACGTATAATTTGGAAGGTGTTTTCTGAACAGGAAATGAGATGAGCCCAAATGCAGAACCAGGAAGAATGATTAGCAGAAGGTCCAACACTCACATGATATATAGCCGATTGCAAACAGAGCTAGTTCTCATTGTTCTCTTTCCCACACATACCACTAAAGGACAAGGAGAGGGAAATAGCACCAGAGCATTCTCCATTTCTCTATCTTACCCCTGCCCTATTCAGAAAAATATATATTGTTTCATGCCACCCCAATCTCTGAGCAGTGGAAGATTCCAGGAGTCCCAGGCGCTTACCCAGAGTTTGGTTTTCTCAAAATGAGGGACAGCGGAGACTGTGGTGTCTTTATTTACACATATATACAACCTGAGCCTACAATGGAGGTGCTCACATCATTAACACCCCAAGAAGATCCTGCTTCTCCCATAGCCACAGCCTTGGATCCCAGCAGAAATCAGGCTTGGTTCTGTCTCTCAGAACCACTAGCTCTGTCTCATACACACACGTACATCTTGACTCTTGGCTTTGTCCTTCTCACTAACAGACAGTTGAGGGTGGGGGGCCCACCCATTTGTGTTCTGGCACAGAGCCACTTCCTTGTTACCTTTAAGGACTCATACTTAGGAGGCTATTACCATGAAGCTGGACTGGCTATTCCAGTAATGGAATCCTTCGTTACATTTTAATCCTTGCGGGATCCAGGAATTAGAAGGGACCCCACTCCAACAATAGCTTGACTGGCTCTCTACAGTGGCTCTGAAAGCTGGTGTGCCACTTACATCAGTGCACAGAAAATACAGTAATATATTCTTGGCATTATCACAACCAAGAGCAAAATCCATATGTACCACTGTTTCATCTCCATTATGTTTACACTGATTTTACATTATTCTGACTTAAGAGATCTTGACTTAACCTTATCTGTTTTTTTTTTATAATATTTTTATTTTTTCCATATAGACACAACACAACAAACATAAACATACAAAAACAAAAACAAAACAAAAAACATGTATCATTTCATATCCTAATTTCATATACCTTTCTTCCCCGACTTCCTCATGCCTCCCCTTTCTGTATTCCAGATTCTTATCAATTGTTCAGCAAATCTTCCCTTATTTTAGTTTAAATTTAGACTATTCTTTCTTATTCTCCTTGTCTTAACCATTACTAATAGTAACCAATTACTTTCCAGTCCAACATCATTCTAACTTTCATTAACTTTATAATATTTCTTTAAATAGTCCTTGAATTTTTTCCATTCTTCTTGCGCTGCTTCTCTTCCCTGGTTTCGGATTCTGCTCGTCATTTCTGCCAAGCCCATGTAGTCTATCACCTTCATCTGCCATTCTTCCAGTGTGGGTAGCTCTTGCGTCTTCCAGTACTTCGCAATAAGTATTCTAGCTGCTGTTGTAGCATACATAAAGAAAGTTATATCCGTCTTTAACACCCCTTGGCCGACAATACCCAAGAGAAAGGCCTCTGGTTTCTTGGGGAAAGTATATTTAAATACCTTTTTAAGTTCATTGTAGATCATTTCCCAGAATGCCTTAATCTTCGGGCAAGTCCACCAAAGATGAAAAAATGTACCTTCAGTTTCTTTACATTTCCAACATTTGTTGTCAGGCACATGGTAAATCTTTGCAAGCTTGACTGGGGTTATGTACCACCTATATATCATTTTCATAATGTTTTCTCTTAAGGCATTACATGCCGTAAATTTCATCCCGGTGGTCCACAACTTTTCCCAATCAGCAAACAAAATATTATGACCAATGTCCTGAGCCCATTTAATCATGACCGATTTAACCGTTTCGTCTTGTGTATTCCATTTCAGCAGTAAATTGTACATTTTGGACAAATTCTTAGTACTGGGTTCTAACAGTTCTGTCTCCAATTTTGATTTTTCCACCTGGAAGCCAATTTTACTGTCCAGTTTAAACGCTTCATTTATTTGATGATAGTGCAACCAGTCTCTCACCTTCCCTTTTAATTTCTCAAAACTCTGCAATCTCAATTTGTCCCCTTCCTTTTCCAAAATTTCCCAGTATCTTGGCCACTTGGACTCCATATTTAACTTTTTAACTGCCTTAGCTTCCATTGGCGACAGCCACCTTGGAGTTTTATTTTCCAACAAGTCTTTATATCTGACCCAGACATTTAATAGTGCTTTTCTGACAATATGATTTTTGAAACTTTTATGTACTTTAACCTTGTCATACCACAAATATGCATGCCACCCAAAAATGTTATTAAAACCTTCCAAATCCAAAATGTCTGTGTTTTCAAGAAGTAGCCATTCTTTCAGCCAGCAGAAAGCTGCCGCTTCATAGTAAAGTTTAAAGTCTGGCAGGGCAAACCCCCCTCTTTCCTTTGAATCCGTTAATATCTTGAATTTAATTCTGGGCTTTTTGCCCTGCCAGACAAATTTAGATATGTCTTTTTGCCACCTCTTGAAACAATCCATTTTATCAATTATTTGCAATGCTTGGAACAAAAACAACATTCTTGGCAATACATTCATCTTTATAACTGCAATACGGCCTAACAAGGAAAGCTTTAAGTTGGACCAAATCTCCAAATCTTTTTTCACTTCTCTCCAAGTTTTTTCATAATTATCTTTAAACAAATTCACATTTTTAGCTGTCATATTTATACCCAAATATTTCACTTTTTTAACCACAGTTAACCCTGTCTCATTCTGAAACCTTTCCTTTTCTATCTGTGTCAAATTTTTCTCCAAAACCTTTGTCTTAAACTTATTCAATTTAAATCCTGCCATTTGACCAAACTCTTGAATTATTTCCAAAACTCTTTTCGTACTAGCTTCTGGCTCTTGTAATGTAAGTACTAAGTCATCTGCAAATGCTCTCAGTTTATATTGTTTAGCTCCGACCTGAATCCCTTTAACCAACTGGTCCCTCCTAATCATATTAAGCAAAACCTCCAGGACCGATATAAAAAGTAGTGGGGAGATAGGGCACCCCTGACGTGTCCCTTTTTCAATCTTGAACTCTTCTGTAACCACATTATTTACAATTAGTTTAGCTTTCTGTTCAGAGTATATTGCACCTATACCATTCTCAAACCCTTGGCCTACCCCCATCCCCCGGAGGTTCTTCAACATAAAACTCCAAGAAATATTGTCAAAGGCTTTCTCGGCATCCACAAATATCAAAACAGCTTTAGTGTTTATGTTCACTTCCAGCTTTTCCAAAATGTCAATTATATTCCTTACATTGTTCGACAAATGCCTTTTTGGGAGAAAGCCCGCTTGGTCCCCGTGAATCTCCTCCATCAAAACTCTTTTCAGTCTCTTTGCTAAAATATTAGCAAAGATTTTGTAATCCACATTCAATAACGAGATGGGTCGGTAGTTTTTAAGTTGGGTCTTTTCAGTCTCTGTCTTTGGTATAAGTGTAATGTAGGCCTCTCTCCACGTATCGGGTGCCCTTTTCCCCTCCATAATCTCGTTGCAGACTTCCTTCAGAGGTTGTATCAACCCTTCCTTCAAAACTTTGTAATATTTGGAAGTCAGTCCATCCGGTCCGGGGGATTTGCCCAGCGTCATGCCTTGAATGGCATCTTCAATTTCTTGTGCTGATATCTCCTGATTCAATATTGTCTTACTTTCTTGCGAAACCTTTTTCAGCCCATTTTCCTCGAGGAACTGTTGTATGTCCATTTCTTTCTGCGGCCCTTGTGTGTAAAGTTGTCTAAAGTAGTTCTGAAAACAATTCCTAATTTCGACTTAACCTTATCTGAGGCTGCAGTCCCACAATCACTTATTCAGAATAAGCCCCTTTAAATTCAGTGGTACTTATTTCCAAGTAAGCAAGCAAGCATGCCTAAAATCATGAAGTATCTGGAAACCAAGCCTTATGAGGAACGGTTCAGGGAGTTGGGTGTGTTTAGCCTTGATAAGAGGAGACTAAGAGGATATATGATAAAGGTAAAGGGACCCCTGACCATTAGGTCCAGTCGTGACCGACTCTGGGGTTGTGGCGCTCATCTCGCTCTATTGGCCGAGGGAGCCGGCGTACAGCTTCCGGGTCATGTGGCCAGCATGACTAAGCCGCTTCTGGCAAACCAGAGCAGCGCACGGAAACGCTGTTTACCTTCCTGCCGGAGCGGTACCTATTTATCTACTTGCACTTTGAGTGCTTTCAAACTGCTAGGTTGGCAGGAGCAGGGACCGAGCAATGGGAGCTCACCCCATCACGGGGATTCGAAGCGCCGACCTTTTGATCGGCAAGTCCTAGGCTCTGTGGTTTAACCCACAGTTCCACCTGCATCCCTATGTATATATGATAGCCACCATCAAATATCTAAAGGGCTGTCACATGGAAGATGGAGCAAAGTTGTTTGCTCCTGCTCTAGAGGCTAGGACCTGAACCAAGGGATTCAAGTTACAAGAAGGGAAATTCTGACTAAACACTGGGAACAGCATTGTGACAGTAAGAGCTGTTTGACTGTGGAATGGACTCCCTTGGGATGTTGTGGACTCTCCTTCACTGGAGGTTTTTAAGCAGAAGTTGGATGGCTATCTGCCATGGATGCTTTTGTTGAGATTCCTTCATTGCAGGGGGTTGAACTCAATGGTCCCCAGAGGTCCCTTCCTACTCTACAATTCTATGATTCTATGATAAGATTGAGCAATGTAAAGAATCTTAGGGATAGGAAATCTGTTTCCCCTCCCAATGTTGGTGGACTCCAACTCCCATCAGCCCCAGCCAACATGGCCAATGATGAGGGATAATGTCCGACACACCTAGAAAGGCATAGGTTCCCTATCCCTGGTCTAAGGATTTTAGACAAATATGTAGAAGGGTAAGACTATCCATGGCTACTAGCCATGATGGTTATTTGCTACCTGCAGAAGCATCCTCTGAATGCCAGCTACTGGGGGACAATAGTGGAAAAGGCCTGCTGTCTTAAAGCCCTGCTTGTGGGCTTCCCAGAGGCATCTAGTCTGTCACTATGGGAGATTATCAGCACCTCTGATCATTTTCAATCTGCAGGTAAGGATGCTGATTCCCTTCTCAAGCTCTGCCAGTACAAAAGGATGATTATTTTAGCTGCAAAGTTATCACTGTGCCAAGACAAGGATAGCAGAAACATATTCCATGAGGTGCTTCCTGCTGAAATTCATTTGGCGCTGCAACAGTTGGGAATGCCCCAAGAATTTTATTTTGATGTGACAAGCCATTTGCACAAGCTTTTCATCTCCCTTCTCTTCTTTTCCACCCCCCTTTTTTTAAAGGAAGCAGATGATCACCACTAGAATGAGAAAGCGCTAGATACCCATTTGTTGCAAAATGAGGGAGTTTTGTGGCATCTGAGAAATACAAGTGAAAGAAAGATTACCGTATTAAAAATAACAATGTATGTTACATCAATACAGGTTTGGCAGCATGGAAGAGACACTTTGCTGCACAAACATTACTCTATATAAAACAGAACACAGAGCAGTTCTATCTATGTGCCTATGTGCAAATGTACATTTGCTCTAATCTGTTGGTCTATTACTACAAAAAAGTTGTACTTATTGAACTATCAATGCATGCAGTTAACTAAGATTTTCATGACACACATTTCAGTAAGTTCAGACATGCATAATAATTCTGAAAGAACTCAGAATTCATATGCTTTTATCCATTATTTGGCTGGCAAATATTTATCACTTTTTCCTTGTACAGTAGCCGCCATTAATCCTAAGAAGGCACCTTAAACTTGAGTAAGACTAAAAATAGCTTTGTTGGTGATGTTCATTTATTCTAGGCCCAAGGGAGCAGAGAAATCAAGCAAATGAGAGCGAGAGCGCAAACATGCAGTGCTATATGGCTGCGTAAGTTGAAATGTCCCAAGAGTTTTATTAAAAACTTGGAGTTGCTTAAGTAACACCAATCACTGTCAATGTGCACAATTCCCTTCTTGCATTGCATTGCCTGGGAAAATATGACAGAATGTGGCCTGCCTGCACTTTTCAAGACAAATGCAAAGCCAGATTATGGAGCAGCCAGAAGGAGGGAACTCTCCTCGCCCCTCCTTTAGGGTAACTGGAACTGGGTGTTATGGTCATTTTATGCCGGGCTGTGCCAATGGCACTGGATCTCAATCTATTTCCAGACGCAATTCATCTCCTTTCTCAAGCACATTACAGCTTAGGGCACTTGAAGGGCAGCCTGTATCCTTACATATCTACCAACAAACACCAGGTAAAGGAATAGTAACAATAAGGAGGATGGAATAATGCACTTGGCACTAGCATTGGTAGGCCTTGCTGGGCCTTCAGAGTCCAGGCATTTGTCGAGTGATGCTGAGAGCTGACACCAGGTGTGTGTGTGCATGCATAGTTTTGAAGAGTCAGCTCATGAGTTTTTGCTTTTACCAGTCATAGCTGACAGAAGGGGCAAAGGAAGGAAGTTGAAGTGCACAGACACAAGATACCCGATGCTTTGCCAAACCATCATCAACCCTTCTTGATCACCACCACTTGGAGCAACAGCAACAAAAAGAAAATATGTTATATGCACTAAAGAAAAAGGAAAAAGGGAGAAATTGACAGCCCACACTCATTATACCCTTTCAGCTGCTAGCTTGTTAACCAGCCTGTTTGCTGGATTTTCTGAGTCATGCAGTAAAATGAAAGGGGTCTCTTTGGATGTCTGCTTGGTCCTCCACTTTGGCCGGGAAGGTTTGATAATAGCTTTGATTAGTCATGAAAGTCTTCAGCAGAATTTGTTTTGTCTTTGTCCTCCTGCAGCACCAAGGGCTTCATTTCAGAAATTGCTTGTTTGCGTAAAGCGTGGGATTTGGGACCAGATGAGTGGGACCTGGCATGCAAAGTCTTGCCTAGTCATCTTCCCTTCCTGCTGCTGCTGCCATCATGACCATCAGCCCCCTCTCACCATGAATAGAGATTATGATTATGAGAAACTTGCATCTCCTATGTGTGTCAAAGGAAATTTCCTTCTCTTTCAGGAATGTTCTCAACAATTTGACTCTTTTGTGGTATTATTATTATTATTATTATTATTATTATTATTATTATTATTATTAAATTCTTTAGCAGAATTTGTATTCTGTTAAATATAAAGCTCACTCAGTTGCTGGAAACGGCAGGAGGTGAGGGGGCTCTTGTGTTCAAATCCTGCTTGCTGGTTGGCTACTGTGAGAACAGGATATTGGACTAAGATGAGCCATTGGCCTGATCCAACAGGCTCTTCTTCTGTTCTTATGTAAACCATAACCTTAAAAAATGCAAAATATAAATAAATGAAACCTGCTGTTAAAAATATCCATTATAAAAGAAAACCACATGTTAAAATATAGGTCAGCTTTACCTGTATCTGGGTAGCCTTGTCTGAACAGAGATTTTTTTTTTTTAGCAGGTGCTGAGAACAGAGAAAGTGCCTGCCTAATGTAAGTCTGCTTTGGCCCTCCAGATGTTGGTGGACTACAACTCCCATCAGTCCGAGTGAGAACAGTTAATGGTCAGGCATGGTGGGAGTTGTAGTTGAGCAACTTCTGGATGATTAAACGTCCTCCATCCCTGTGCTAGAGGAAACTCAGTTGATCTGGATTGTGGGGGATCATAAGGAAGCAGCATCTAAAGGAGAGAGTATTGTGTAGTGACTAAGATAGATAGGAGAACTAGGAATGACCTTTTAGTAGAAATGAAAAAGAAGAAGAATCACAGAACTGTAGAGTTCGAAGGGACCCCTAGGATCATCTAGTGCAACCCCCTGCAGTGCAGAAATCTTTTACCCAACATGGGGCTCAAATCTATGAAATTGAGAGCCTCATGCTCTACCAACAGAGCTGTCAAGGAGAAGGAGGAGGCAATTCTTGGAGAGTCAAAGAAGAATGAATTTTTTTTTAAAAAATCAGAAAATGGACACAGCCCTCTCATTTAACTGAATCAGCTTGGATAAATGAATAGTGTTTCATTTGGGAGTGGGAGAAAGTGTGTGGGAAACCCTGGGGTGCCCTGCCAGTGTATATTTCATATTGATGGCAATGTATCTCACTTTCTCCTGGCATAGTGGGGTCTCCACCAACTTCAATTGGCTCTCATCTGGTATAACTCAAGTGTTGGATTACTTTGTCAACTGAATTTAACTTGTAGTTCCAGCAGTCAATTGCTGGTAAAGTCTAGAGATGAAACACTAGCCTAATGCAGCTGATGAGAGGCAAACATGCAGGAATACTAGAACAACAAAAGTGTTCTCATCAGTGACCAGCTAAACAAAGTAAGAATTTAAAATAAGCTAGAGGGTGTTTGCTAGGCAGGTAGATGATGGAACGGGAAGGAACCTTGCACATTTCTTAACACATGTATAATGCAGTTGGGAAAACAAGATCTGCTGAGGACAAACTGTTCTGCCTTCCTCTTCCCACTCATAAGATGGCACAAGAAATGTGTTTAAACTGGAGCGATGCTACATGTAAAAGAAAAATCTCTTGTAAGAAGCACTTCGTGGGACAGGATCAGTGAAGGGGTGGTGGGGGTGGAGAGGTGGTCTTTTCATTTTTGAGCTGACAGTGCTCCCTCCAAGGCTGGCTATGAATCAGGGCTGGGCAGCCACAATTGGATCCATCTGCTCAGGATGCTTTTTGATTTTAGCCTGAAGAGCTCTGCGATCAAAATTGAGGGATGTTTTGTGTGCCATGTCATTTCTACAGGAAACTCTAGCAAAGTCTGCCCTCTGTACGCACATCTATTTCAGCTCTTATACAAGGAAGCAGGAATGGAACAATTTGGTGCTATTGAAAAGTTTGCTCGCTTTCAAGAAGAGAAATACTGGGCTATTTCTTGGAATTGAGAGAGAGAGAGAGATATTAAAAGAAGATATGCACAGCTGACTGCCAGAAAAGTTGACCTTGCATCCTCTTGCTTATCTCCCTCAGCTGTTTTCTTGTTTTTTAAAAAGCCACAGTCTGAATATAAACATATTAAACAGAGCAACTGTCTGTGGTTTCCTGGTCTGAGGTAAAGGTGGTAATAGAATACTGGAAGAAGATTGATGGGGTTTGCTTAAGTGTTGCACATTTTTGCATAGAAACTAGACCTGCCTGCTAGGAAAATAATGAGAAAACATCTTTGTTAAAGAAGGTTACTTAGGTGCAGTTCTGCTGTATTAAAGTGCTAAGCTTTCTGCCTTCAGGATACACATCAACTTGTCCATCAAGGAACCCCAAAAAGTGTCAGGGATTGGCAGTGCTCTGGCAAGTGTGTGGCAGAAGCAGGGGGCCAAGAGGCTGACCCAGGAGAGGGAGTCAGTGACTTATGGGGTTTGGTGCCACCTGAAAAAAACTGGTGTGGGAGGGGTGTGCCAAATGTTGGGACAACATCTTAGATCATGCCTAGCCCTGTATCCTTAGACTTCTGCTTGTAGACATACATTTGTGTATCATACTTTGAACTGATGATGAGACAGTGTACTAATTTCTTTAAAAAAACCCTTTGTGTTTCCTCAAGCCAAGAATCCGAGTAGTGTGTCAGAGGGCGGGCAATTCAACAGGTTAAAACTTTTCTAGTATGGAAATACAATTATGGGGAAAGCTTTACTATGTCTGCACTGTCTAATTTTGTGCTATGTTGTAACTGTTGCACACAGCACTCTCCCCAAATTAACACTGTAGAGTGGTTCCAAAAGTTTGCTATAATCAGTTCATCTCACTGTTTATAGCTTGTAGCCATATATATCTTGCTTTTTGATATTGAAATATTCAATAAATCTTCTTTGAAAAGAAAAAAAGTAATAGGCCAAAATTTATGGATTGAGGCTGTGTCTTACTAAAATAAATAGGACTTGTTTCTAAATAAGCATAGTTAAGAAACTGCTACTTTGAAGAATGCAAGACTGCGGTGGCTCAAATTGCTTCCACTTAATTGGGAATAGGGAATTTAAGCTCACATCTCCATACCTCTATCAGACCGATCAGTTTGTACGCCACTATTCAAATAACATTCACACATAAACTGCCAGACCAGACCCTTTCCCTAACAGTAGCCAAGAAACATTATGAAAATATTGGCATGGAAGCTTAGGCAGTGATCAGAAGTCATAATGTATAATTGTGGATGCATGTATAGCACCATGCAAATCTGAAAAGCCACCAGATGGGAAAGTAATGTTCTGATATGTTAAATATTATCTCAGCTCCTGGAAGGTCCACACGCAATGTGTGATATGCATCTTTATTGGTGTCACTCTTGGTGGCATTGAGTAAGATAAGCTTTTGCTTCTGCTCTTTGTCTGGTGAACTTAACAGTATGATTTTTAAATACATTTTTACAACTGCCACCCAAAAAAGGAAAAGAAATCCATTACAGGAATGTCAGAGTTGTGGACATTAAAAAAAAAAAGGCCCTGGGGAGCCAGCCATTATTATGATATTCACAGAAAATACCTTGAAACCAAAGATATTTGACCAAACCCTACTGAGTAACATCAAGTGAGCACTCTCTTTAAACACTTTCTATAAAGACATTTCCCTTTCTATAGTGTGTTTGGGTAAGAAAAATGGTCACACTGCAGCTTGCATGGCTGAAGGCAAGTGACACACCAACTACAGAGAAACAACAGAACAGCAGGTGGGCAGGTTGTGGGCAGTGCAGGCAAGATGCTGAGGAAAGAACAACGTCTGAGGGAGGGGAGTCGGCACTGCAGAAAGCAGTTTGCCAAACCACTTTCTGAGGCCCCATCTCCCTGCTAAACATAGCTGGAGTAGAAGTAGAAGTAGGAGTAGAAGGCTGGGAGGTGCTTCAGAGAGTGGTTTGACACACAGTTCTTGAAACATCTGCCCCCCTCTATCAGTTGTCACTGGAGTAGCATTTAAAGGAGGGCAGGAAGCAATTCAGAGAACAGTTTGGTAAACTACTCTTTAAAGTAGGGGTCAGCAACCTAAGGCCCATGGGCCGGAAGCAGCCCACGCAGGTCATTTGACTGGCACACAAGCCGCCCCCAACCGAGCTGCCCGCTCACACGCTGCACTAAACTGGCACAGCACAGCGTGGGTACTCATTTCCGCGGCACTGAAAATCGCATCTACGCAGACGCCGAAAATCGTGCGCAGGTGTGCTCACACATGTGCACAATCCAGCCCATGGAGGGATCTCCGTGTGACTGATCTGGCCCAGGCAAGATAAACCTTGCTGACCCCTGCTCTAAAGCTCCAGGTGTTGCTGGACTACAACTGCCATCAGCCTTGATCATTGACCTGCCTGGTGGAAGTCAACACCTGGAAAGCCATCCCTGCTCAGTAAAAACCCCCACCACCACTCCCAACAAAGTTCTTATAGTAGCTATGAAAAATTATGCGCTTCAAGGTTCAGTAGGCCTAGGTATGGAGCAACCACAGATAATGGCTCACTGTGACTTCTCGAGCCACCTAAGGCAAGATCATACATTGCAAAAAGTTTATCTCCTTTGCCAGAGCCCCATCCAGAAAATCTGGGAACCAGATTTAACTGGGTGACTTTTGCCCTATTGCTCACAGTCCAGGATAGTATACATTACAACCATGTACAGTGGTACCTCGGGTTACATACGCTTCAAGTTACATACGCTTCAGGTTACAGACTCCGCTAACCCAGAAATAGTGCTTCAGGTTAAGAACTTTGCTTCAGGATGAGAGCAGAAATTGTGCTCCGGCGGCAGCAGGAGGCCCCATTAGCTAAAGTAGTGCTTCAGGTTAAGAACAGTTTCAGGTTAAGAATGGACCTCTGGAACGAATTAAGTACTTAACCTGAGGTACCACTGTACTTACTTCAACTAAATAAGTAACAGAGAACAAACTTAAAAGTCTTCTATTCTCCCCGCCTCCAGTGCATTCATATGGACTAAGGCTTTTAAAGATCCAGCCTCATCAATGCTTAGAAATACATTTCAATCTAAGCACAGGTGTAGGACTGCTGATGTAAGCAGAAATATTTGCATGTGTACATTTAAGTATATTCAATAAGTATATTTGCAAGCGCCTGTCTTTGTTTGCATTTCATAACTGATACGAGTTTCGTGATTACGGCAGTTTACAGATTATTCTCTGGTTTTTCTTCCTTTCCTGACTGCTCTGAGCAGCAACTGATTAAAGGCACAATTTGTTCTCCCTAAGTGTAAGTAAAAGTTAACCAGCCCATTCCTGTTTCTCCAGTTTCGCTGCTGTGATGCTGTTACTGTAAGTGGTACATTGAGTAAATGTGGCAGGACCCCTTTATTACAGTGACTGGCCAATCAACTCCAAAGGGGCAATCCCAGTGCTAAGGGGATTAAGGCATACCAGTGCCTCCTTTCACCATTAAGTAAGGACTGCTGCCCCCACCCAAAAAAAGCATAAGAACAATTTGCAACACTAAAATAAGGAAAGAAGTGCTGTCAAACTTATTACAAGTGCTGTGAGCTTTGCCTGAAATCTTGTGTTCCATCACCCCAGGGCACCATAACTTGGGAGTGAGATGTAACTTAAAACACCTTTTCTGTGTTGACTTCTTGCTCTAATGAAGCAGAATAAGATCCCCCCCCCCGCCAAATGTGCAGAATTCAATGTCGTCTATGACGAACATTCCATCAGGGAATGTTCCAACAGGGAATTCCATCAGGGAATGTTCCAATAGAACAATCCCTCCTTTCCTTGCCTGCCCCCTGCTCTGTTCTGTGGGTTCTCCAAACCCCACCCCCATGCCAATTTCAGGGGGTTGAGGGTGTACAGAGGGAGGGAGGGGGTGGGAAGCCCCACTGTATAAGCAGAAGTCCCTGTGCAGGGCTTCTGCCGATGGGGCTTGTTAGGTCAATCCTGCCCAAAATATCTCAGCTACTAGTATCTTATTTCAGGAAGAAATATGGTAAATGTTTCTTGTCCTTTGTGGTAGGGGTAAAAATATCCAAACCCTGCAGAAACAACACACTTGATTTTTGCTCTAACAGAGCTCCTTATAGTTCCAGATGGAGTATTTCAAACCACTGGGATGGAGCATGGGAAACAGATGTACCAGATCCAGAGATCTCAATCTACCTTCCAATAGGGCACTTGGGAGCATGTTATGACAAGCCAGAGCTGTAGTAATTCCCTAAAACCTCCCTCTTTGGTTTTCCTTTGTGCAGGGTTTTGGCACACACAGACACACTATTTGTTTTCAGAAGTTGCAGCCACCCTTTATCACAATTCAATTTTAAAATGCACATTGGCAGATGCAATATATGTATTTCTGTAGCGCATTACCTGCCCTGCAGATTAGCAAATTTAAACTAAATTTGGTTACCTGGTCAAATTGCCTTCAGTTTACAAGATGTCCCTTCACTGCCCAGCCCCATTAATCTAGTTGGCTATTGAGTTTTAACAATTCCAGTGGTTTTCCTGTTTCCATTGGCTGTTCACAGTGTGCACAATATCAAACACAGCCTGTTGTTTCAAGAGCAGCACTGAGAAGATCACTCTCTGAGCAACCCTACTATTAACATGCAAGTACAAATACATAAGACTGGTGACTAAGCTGTTCCTGCATACTGAATTTGCAGAAATTTGAACTTAAAGGCCCATGCCAAGAATTCCAGGCTTCCAGTGTGGTTTCCTCTCTGTATTGGTGACTAATGTAATATCCATTGACACCACCAAGTAACAAAGTAAGGATGCAACTAGACATCCTTAAAGCAGAATGATACAGGATTAAGAAAACAAACAAACAAACAAACACCCCTTAAACCAAGCTTTTAACTAATAAAATTAAAATAAAATAAAATAAAATAAAATAAAATAAAATAAAATCCAGACCTCTCCTGTCCTCAGCAGCCCACATTTTGGACAGCCTCACTTATTGCAAACATAGAGAGATGCAGGAAAAAGAAGCAGAATCTGGTGAAGAAAGAAAGAACGAACGAACGAAAGAAAGAAAGAAAGAAAGAAAGAAAGAACAGTGGCACAAGGCTTTGTGCAGGGACTCAATCTGGCTTGGATGTTTATTTATATCATATTTTGACTCAAGGGAGGGAACCCTCAAATCTTCCTGATTTCTTCTTTTTCTTCTTTGGTGATCACTTGTAGCTGACTAAGATTGTCTTCCATAAACACGGTCTTAACAGTGAGTCCGTAAGTGATGGTGGAGGTCAGTTCTGGATCCACATGTCTTTCCACAGTGGGGACATAGGTTTCTGGGTGGGAGGTGATCATTGTGAGGGTTTGCCAAGCGTGCCTTCCTCTTAGCACATTTCTCCCTTCCATCTTGAGTTTGAACGTCTTCGAAGTCCATGACACCTTTGGTAAAGGCTGCTCTCCAATTGGAGTGCTCGCAGGCCAATGTTTCCCAATTGTTGATGTTCATACTACATTTTTAAAGATTTGCCTTGAGAGTCTTTAAACCTCTCTTGTTGACCACCAGCATTACACTTTCAATTTTTAAGTTCAGAATAGAGTAGTTGCTTTGGAAGATGATAATCAGGCATCTCAACAATACAACCAGTCCAACAAAGTTGATGTTGAAGAATCACTGCTTCAACACTGGTGATCTTTGCTTCTTTCAGTACACTGACATTAGTTTGCCTGTCTTCCCAAGTCATATTTACCCCATTATTTGGCCCCTATAAAGACCTAATGCACACCCAAGCACAAGGTGCTCTTGGTGAAATACACAAAAGCATCAGAGAAGACACAGAAAACTAATTGGGGCACTGAGGAAAGAAGAGTGTGCTTGGAGATAAACAGGAAACTTTGAGTGCCCAAGCTGGAGATTGCCTCACCAAGTACTAACTGCTTATAGCAAAAGATTTGTTGTTTTCCTTTGTCATGGGGCTCTACTATCTGAATTCCACCCTGCAGATTTCTCAGCATTCCCAGCAGCTGCTTGTGAACAATCCATTTCCAGCAGCCTTTTCATCCTGGGCAGATATCTATAACACAATGCCCACATTTGCCCAAGAATTGAAATGGTGGTGCCTGCACCAAATGACACCAACATGGCTTGCTTCCTGTTCTCCTATTGCACAGTCAAGCAATATACAGTAGTACCTTGGGTTCCATACACTTCAAGTTACAGACTCCACTAACCCAGAAATAGTACCTCGGGTTAAAAACTTTGCTTCAGGATGAGAACAGAAATCGTGCTTCGGCGGTGCAGCGGCAGCAGCGGGAGGCCCCATTAGCTAAAGTGGTGCTTAAGGTTAAGAACAGTTTCAGGTTAAGAACAGACCTCCAGAACAAATTAAGTACTTAACCCGAGGTACCACTGTATATGAAAATGTTTCTTTAAATCACCCTTTCAGTTTTCATGGGCCTGCAAGCCATCATAGAGACTGGAACTCAGCTTTGCCTCCCTAATTTTCATCACCAATCTTTCAAAAGTCTTGGGTTCTTCAAGGGTTCACCTTAGTGGCAGGGCCTACTGTATATTTTGCATATTATGGTCTTGGCTTCCATCTGGCTTCCATTTTTAAGCTTCTTGGGCTGGGAAAGACCTCCCACTTCTTCATGTATTAACTTAATAGCCTGAACGTTCTGTGAAGAACTGAGACTAGCTAACATTACTTGATAATTGCTGGATGATTGGTCTAATTTAGTATAAAGTTGCTTATTGCATTGGAAGGGGTAGCCAATATGCTACCATTCAGTTGTTGTAAGCTACAATTCCCATCAGTCCATGCCAGTAAGCTCAGTGGTCAGGAATGATGGGAGTTGGGATCTGGAGGGCATGACATTGACTATGTCTGGTTTAAAACAGACCTTGGCAACAGCAGCATGTGAAATGACAGGCACACTGCTTGCTACCTTAGTGCTCATGCATATAAATTGGCAGGACAAGGTATATCCATTCATTCAGAGATTCAACTGCTACAGACCATGGAAAGGGAGTTGCGGCTGAAAAGTCTCCCAGAACAACTTATATAAGATCAATAAGACAGTTCCTGCCTACAGGCTTATAATCGAAGAGACAGGACATAAAAGGAGAAATAGATGAGGAGAGAAGAAGTAAGCACACAATCTCAGGCACTTGCTCTTAAATGTTACATCTGAAAACTGTATCAAGCTGTAACAAACCATTCAGGAAGAGACAAAGTTAGCTAGACCCTCAGCAGAGTGGACAGAGTAGCCCTGCTTCCTATCATTCCCTCTGTGGCATGCCTACTGACAACTGAAGACAAGAGGAGCTCAATGGAACTACTTTTTCAGTAGAGACAGTGGAATAGCCCTGCTTCCTATCTCTAATGCAGGCATAGGCAACCTTCGGCCCTCCAGATGTTTTGGCCTACAACTCCCATCATCCCTAGCTAACAGGACCAGTGGTCAGGGATGATGGGAATAGTAGGCCAAAACATCTGGAGGGCCGAAGGTTGCCTATGCCTGCTCTAGTGTATTCCCATAGTATCATCTACTTGACATCCAAAAATCATTTCCTCTGGACCGGAAAGTGAATGTGTTCATCATGTATTACATGACACATCACTCACTACCTGAAGCTCAGGGTTAGCCAGGGGAACATGTAGCTCAGCTCTCAAATACCTTTTTCAGTTTGATGTTCAGAGAAAGACAGCAAAGAAAGGAGGAACTCACTTGCAAAAAGACTAACACCGTCAGCTTCCTGCTTACATGCTTCAGGGAGCAAGGGGTTAAGGTTTACAACTTCAATCAACTCCATTGCTGACTAAGGAAATTATTCCTAGCCTGTTGGGACCTTTCCCAGCAAACATGTAATTCAGTTGGGTGAAAAGTCACTGAAAGAGATTCTGAATCTATCTATCTAAGTTTAGAACATTCCAGTTACTTAGGAATTATTGAAAAAACCTGGCATGCAGATCACTTATGCAGGCTAGGAGAACTGAGCATTGTTTGAATAGGAGACAAACTGGAAGCTTTATCTTCTGGCAATCTGCATGACCTCCTGCAAGCTTCTTCCTAGAATATAAGCAGCATTGTTCAGACTCTCTCTCGACTGCTCAATCTGTCTCAAAAAGTATTACAGCTTCCCTAGGAAGCAAAATAGTGCAATGGTACCCAGAGAGACTAATTGGGCTGTAAAGACAAGACCTTTTGTGTTGCTGGCCCTCCACCATCGAATGCAAGAAATGGACTTCCGCGTCTGTGAGTATAATGATAAACCAGGTGGTAGAGCTCACAAAAACTCTGCCTTCTCTGTGCCTATACAACATTTATTCTTAAGAAACTAAACAAAACAAAAAACAGCTCTCCAATGCCATGTGTCAAAAGATTATTATGTTGTTCGTCTTTTTGGTATTACTGGCTGCAGGGAACTTGGTTCACACAACTCTCGGATATGTCACATGGTGGCCACTTCAAATCACAGCTTGCCCAGGCCCCCCTTTGTGCAGACACCACGTGCTTCTAGGGTTTTCCATTGATTTCTACATACTGGGCCAAATTCAAGGTGCTACTATTAACATATAAAGCCCTGAATGACCTGGGACCAGTCTACCGGCAGGATCACCTTAACCAATGCTATTTTTCTAGAAAAAGAAGTGCCCGAACTCACCATGAATGCCTCCCTTGTTCTCTTATAATGGCAATGGTGCCCACCTGAGAGGTGCCAGAACTGAGTTCCAGTGAGTTCCGGCTGAAAAAACTGCCTCCATCTGTGGAACAGGCAATGTTACAGGTGCCATGTAATGCCCATTTCACACTTGTAAGGAAACATAGGAGCTCTGCCAGAAAAAAAAGTGTGGCAACCCTCGGTGTCAACCAATTCCCTCCTTAATTTCAGTTCTTCTCAGGTATAAGGGGAAAGTATAGGAAAATACTCTGGAAGGAAATTATTTAGCCTAGTAAAGTATGTTTTTGTGGATTTTTTTTTTTTTTTGTAGCTTTCTTCCCATGAAAAAAGAAAGAGTAACAATGCACATATTACTCAGGCATCTGGGTGAACGCGTGATATTTACATAATATCACATCAAGCTTATAAAGTAAAGTAAGTTTATGGAATTCTTAAATTAGGGATTGTGATCATCATGGTTCAAAGTATGCAGTTTCTCTTGTGAATAAATAACCACTGAGATCAGTCGCTGACACTTTCTGTAGAGTCACTTTGATAGCCAGGCAGGCATGACAGAACAATAAACTGCCAACCACGAACTAACAAGTTAAGAAGTCTTTTTCCTCCCATGATGCAAAAACTCCAAAACTAACTACACAGAGCCATAGAAGTCTTGGCTTTTTGGGAAATGCTCCTTGTCTATGACAGCTGTGCCTTTCCAGTTAATATCATTGTGAAGTCATGATGCCATCTTGTGGTAGTCCACTCAAGTGACAGGTAGCTCACACATTTCTTCCACATGCTGCACCCTGGCAATCTGTGGTGCTTGTGCGTGCAATTAAATTAGACACAGAATCTAGCCTGTCATCTGTTCTATTCACAGACAGAAGCAAAACCACACAGCAGCAATTCCCACGAGCGTGGCAGCTTGAGAAAGTGCTGAAACACAGAGTAGACATGTGCAGAATTGTGCTATTAGTCAGGGGAAAACAACTGCAACTCCTTCCTTGACAAATGCCCTATAAGAATCTGTCTTGACAGTCTCTCTGCTTCACTTACCTTGCCTGAATTTCTACCAATGCTCTCCAGCTGTATCCTCAGCAAAAGAAAAGAAAAGAAAAGAAAAGAAAAGAAAAGAAAAGAAAAGAAAAGAAAAAAAAAGAAAAAAGAAGCATATTTCTAGGATGAGAAGGAGAAACTATTCCCTCTTGTCTTGTCCCACCTTGTTTTGAAAATGTGGCCTTGCACTATATTCCACTATAGTGGATTTTCCTATTGTGTGGAAGCTCAAAAATAATGCAGAAACTAACAGTTTGGGAAAGGTCAGGAAAACACAATAAACTGTTTTCTGGTAGGTGATTGCTTTTAATTAAAGGAACTGGTGCTGTGGTATTTATTATTGGAACTATATGTTTTTAATAGTTTTAATTCTATCAGTGTTTAACTGTTTTTAATTATTTTTTCTATGCTTTTAGCTGTTCCTATATTTATCCATAAGCCACCTTGAGTCCCAGTTAGGAAAAATAATAATAATAAAATTGTCACGCAACAACTCCCTTCAGCTTTTGTTTCAAGCATCAGCCTTGTAAGAAAAAATGTACAGGAATCAGAAGCTCATTAATATGAGCTCCCCATAACAAAATTCCAAGAAGTGGAGCCTTAGAAAAGGATGCCATCTGGCATGAGCTTCACTAGCTGTTTACGCTTACATAGGAGTAAGCTCCGTTGAACTTTGCAGGGCTTAACTTTGACTAAATGCACACCGCACTGAGCTGAAAATGAAATGAAGATCTCTGGGAACCTTGGGTGTAAATCCCATTGGCAATCCTGCTACATCTTACAAACTTGTAAAGGGATTTACAAGGGGCTTGTAAAAAGAGCCTTGCCTTTTACCCTCCTCAACAAAAGCTGTGCATCACATGTATGCTTTCAGTAAAGCAAAATTTGCAATGTGATGCTTGGTTTAAAAGGGAAAAAATCCTGACATTTCCCCAATGTCTAGAACAGGACATTTTTGCCTTCGTAGTTCCCATTAATTGGTTTGCTGCTGATAGCATCAAACTAAGGCTAAACCTTTTTAAAGCTGAAAAATAGGTGAAGGGGAATGCCAAATTATTTGGGGGGGGGGTCAGTGATGTTTGGGGAGCAGCACTTCATTCTTCCCCATACCATTCCTGAAACTGAAATGGTCTTTCCTCCAAAGCTGCCAACTGTCTCCCTATTAACTAAACTGTACTCCTTGTTGCTGCTTTTAGGCTTTGAAATGCAGCCCATCACAGATCTCTGTCATGCTCACACACAATTCACTTCAGAAAAAAAATAATTATGATTTTGCTCCTGTGATAGCAACCCACCTTTTGCCCAGTGTTGAGTGAGGCTGCAATCTAGTCAATATCTCCCTTGAACAAACAGCTAACTTAATCATGAAGCATTCAGCTATTAGATTGTGTGGCAGTTGCCTCAAGAAAAAGAAAAACAGTAAAGAACATCAATTTATATTCAATCAATGTGATAAAGCAATTTTTTTAAAAAAGTGCATCCTTCACTTAATACAACTTAACACATAAGAACTTCTAAGTTTGTGTGATTGCTTTTGTTCCATTATACCCACCAAGGTATAAACGTGTTTCCTTTCTCCTATAATGTTGCATTCTGAACCAAATGATATTTCCAGAGACTTATCAAAGGCAGCCTTGCATGCATCGCATTACAGATAACATTGTATTACCATATCCAAACACCCTTGAGCTCATCTGTCCACACAACTCGATATAGCTAACACTGAGGCAGGAAGCACATTGTGATGCTGCCAGTTGAACAAAACTGAAGATCGAATGCTGAGCAAGGCTCCTTTGTGGAACACTTTGTCTTGTGTTTAAGGTTAATCACAGACACTAGTGTGACTAACATGAGCACGACTTTGCAATCATTGCCTGGGCAATATGATGCAGCAGCTGTAATTCGCCCTTTCAAGATACAGAAGCGCTTCCTGAGGAAGGAAAGGCTGGTAGCAGAGATTAAAAATTAAGTGGATACATCATAGGATGGAAAAGTACCATGACCATATCCTTTTTCAGCTTACCTTTCAATGGGGATGGATGGATGGATCTGTCCATTTTGCTTTCTCTCCATTTCTCATTTTTACAACCTTAAATACAGTTTGTCACATTTCCACATCATTTTGTTATTTTTTAAAAATTTAAAAAGTCATCATGAAAAATCATCAGCATTTTATAATGGACACACTTCTATACGCGATTTTGCATGTTCATTTTTTCCAAATATATGCATTTTTTGCATACTTTCTCCAAATATATGCATTTTTGTACACATTGGTTGGTTGGAGAAATGCATCACCAAATCCAGGGAAGTGCAATTTGAAAAGATACCTGTATTTTGTTTCTTGGAGTAACAATTGGGTAGGCTTGCTTTAAAATGTAAATCAAACTGAATCCCCCCCCCCAGCCTCAAGTGTCACATGCAAAATGGTGGTCAGGAAACACGGTGGCAAAATAATATATTTACAAGTTGGTGGATATAATGCAAGAAGAGAAATGGCAGCACAACTTTAACATTTCTTCTAATGGGTAATTTTATGTAGGAACACACACACACACAAATCCTTGAGCACATTTAAGAACAAGATGATATTCCTTACCAAGAAACAAGTATTATTTGCTCTACTGCAACCAACATAGTCAAAACAACCACACAGGATAACACAACAAATTTCCCTTTTTTTTACTCAACGATTATAGGAGCCTCAGATTGCCCTACCTGGGTAGAGATAACACCTTGTTATCTGAACCTTTCCTAAGTTGAAGATGAAGGCAAAGAAGAAGCTGCACCTGCTTATTTAAAGGGCTGGTGCTGTTAAAGACACAGGGGTGAGGTAGCAATCATATATCTGTCACGATATTAGCAGGTTGACCCATCACACAGAGCCCCTCCAGACGTCCTTTATACTGTATGATGATTTCATGATGATTTGTGCTAATGGTGGTATCACAACAGTTAGATGCAATCCTGCTTTGAATGCTGTTTGCGCCTGCAAATGTTTTGGGGCAGACCTATTTATTGGTTTCCATTCACTAAGGAATATAAAGACCAAAGACAATTGTGTGGTACGTGGTACACTGGAAAGGATAATGTACCCGTGCCACCAGCTCTCTAGGGCTGTGTGCATCACAATCCCAGCAAAGAATGAAATTTCATTTTCTCTACTTCCTTACGCAATTCATGCAGCAAACACTCAGCATGTTTTTAGTAATATTTTATCAAGTTGTTTTTTTAAAAAAAAGAATCCCATTTTTAAAGTTGTTTAAAACATTCACATGCAATATTGCCCCGAAACCCTCTATCTGACAGCTGGGAAAGTGGGGGGTGAGGGGAAAAGAGACAAAACTTTTTAAAGTTTCCAAGGATTTAAATCTACCCAGCTGCTTCCTAAACACCAGTAACAGCTGCTGTACAATCTGCTGCCACTTCTAGAGCTCATGATCTTGTCTAAGGTACTGCACTCTTGCAATAAGCCAGCCTATAAATCTCAGTGAATGATGGAGGATTTAGCGTTTTACAGTAAGGAGAGAAGGAAGCTTCTATGGCAGGCAAGGGAGGGGGAAGAATAGGGGAAAACTGAGCAGCAGTAGAGCATGGGTCTTGGGAAAACTCAAAGTAGACAAGGCAACAAACACTGTTGATCCAATTTCTGTTGCAGAGCTATTACCAACTCCAGTTTCCTAAGAATGACAATTCTTCAGGTCCTTCCCTCCAGGCAGGCAATTTGTGCCTTTAATAAGAACATGAGAAAGCCCCATCTGCCCCTCATCCTGTTCTCACAGGGGTCAGCCAGATGCCGGCAGGAAACCTGCAAGCAGGACCCATGGAAAGAGCCCTCTCCCCTCCTGTGACGTCCAGCAACCAGTATTCAGAAGCATTCATGCCTCTGTGGAGGTAGAGCTACTTGCATGTCAAGACCCCGCAGCCACCCCTTCGTTGGGAAATAACACACACAAGGACACAGATATTAGATTTATGTTATTGGGCAAATTTGGCCACAACTTTATTGAATTACAGAATGTGAGCAGTACTGGCTTAGGCATTGATTGGACCTGACTATATCTGACTCTTGACCGCTGTGCAGGAAGTCCGGTAAGGGTAAACCACTGGAAGGGGGAGCCCTGTTGATGCAGACCAACTCAAGCTCCCCCTGGTGTTCCCGTCGGGGTCGTGTCATGGCCCTAGCCCCCGACCCGGGCTTCAGACAAGATCAACACCCCCGGATTCCTTTAACGGAATACCCTTAAGTTTGGAGGGCAAGGTGATGGCCAAACCTCCCTTCCCCCACACAAGGTCAAACAATGCCTAACCGCAACCCTAACAAAGTTGTGACGATTGCTACGAGGTAAGCGAAAACCAAATGGCCAGTGGCCATTTGCCAAGTGGAAAAATTCCTACCAGGCCCCTCAACAGCGACCAACTGCGGTCCATAGCAAGGCCAGTGCCTAAAATCTGCAAAATAGGGAGGGAGGGCGGGTGATTGAGGAAGCGAGCCAAAGAGGAAGCCCTCTGGCTCACTCCTCTGATTTTAACGGACCCGGCCACGCCCCCCCCCCCCGGCCAGTGGATTGGCTGGCCGGGCTCTTACGTGGCCGGGATCCCCCAGGCAACGGGGGACAAAGTCCCCCTCCCCCGGTGGGGAGTGGGTGGCCACACGGTCCACCACAACTCCTCCCCACTGGGAAGTGGAGCGGATTAGTTGTTGATAGCTGCAAAGGAATAGGCCTATAGCACATCCCTCAAGCTGAAGACTACTGTGAACTGTAGTAGGAATTGCAGCTCTGTGTGGGATAAACAACAGTTCCTAGGATTTGTTGGCGATGGTACTTTACACAAATGGCGAATATGCAGCCTACGTTGTATGCTTCTAACTACATCAGGAGGGTGACTATTTTCTGGTATGGAAGCATGGAAGGATAAGATACAGTACTGTGCTGATCTTAAGGCCAAAATTAGATTTAACTGGTAAACTGTTTTGTGCGCATTGATCTGTGTAACAGCATAGGTTTGCATTGTGAAAGTAACAAGGGAAGCAGAACCTGGACATGACATTTGTGTGGGTGCAATTAATTCTGAGAGAGAGAGAGAGAGAGAGAGAGAGAGAGAGAGAGAGAGAGAGAGAGAGAGAGTGCACAGCCACTGGGAAGATGGCTGAGCAGCTTCAGGACTCTAAAGAGGGATGAGTTCATTGAACTCTTCCTCTCAGTATCATAGGTACAAAAGGCCACCTCTCTGAAGCTGCTATATGCATTTCAAAGGAAGCCTCTATTCCTGTGAGTCAGTTAATGGATAGGCAGGTGTGGTTTGGGGGAAATGGCCTCACAGGCAAAACTGGTCCCCTTGGTGGGCTGAAATTGGCCTGTGGGCTGGAGCATCCCCACAAACGCTGACAGCTTCGGAGATATATTTTTGTTTGGGGGGGTCAATGGCAGGGAAAGAGAAAAAAGGTAAAATGCCCCCTTCTCATCCCACCAGTCCAGCAGTTACTGTTTTGGTAACATACAATTGCCACCATTGGTTTGGCTTTAGTGCAAACCTACACACCTTAGGAACAACAAAATGGGGTCCATTAGGGGGTGGAAAAATGTCATGTTCTACATTTCTTGTGTGACACAAGTGTCACTGTGAAGATGTCACCTGAGCAGGCATAATCTCAGTGAATCAAAAAATAGTGAACAGCTTGCAATCATGTTCTTCTGTGACAATGCTAAGGTGTTGTCGTCTATATTAATATTCATATATTCAGTCTCAGTATAATTCCCTTTTTAACTGATGGAAATTAGCACCTTGAGGTGAACGTACTTTATCACTTGTGCTATTCTCCCTTGGGAAATAAATTATGTTCAGATTGTGGCAGAAATATACAGCAAAGGTCCTATCTCTGTGTGTTTGCAAAGAAATAAATCCCAATGAAGGCTAAACAATAACTGTTTTTATGAAGTTTAATATGCCCTAAGATTGCTGCTTGGAACAAAGTCCTCACTGTCACTTGCTCTAGATTTTATCCCAAAAGATCACTTCCTTCAACAGTCGCTCTGTTAGTGCTGTAGATTGCGTTTTTGTGACATACTCTTGCCCTCTGGTGGTCAGTGTAAGGTAATATTATTGATGCATCAGATAGTTATGTATTACTTCGATAATATCCATATTCTGCCCGTCCTCCAGGGTATTTGGGTGGCATATATCTCTTCTCCCCCTCACATCCACAAGAAAATCAAATCCTCCCTCAGCAAAGAAGCTCTCTGGGTAACAGCCAGTCACTATTAGCCAACCTACCACACAAGGTTGTTGAAAGAATAAAATGGGGAAGTGCCTGCACTACTTGGAGGAAAGGTGGCATATATATTATTATTAATTCCTATTATTTGTTAAATTTCCATCCCACCATTCCTTGCAAAAGAAGCCCAGGGGTGTAAAGAACAAGTGATATAACAATTTTAAAAAGGTGTTTAAAAGATCTTTAAAACAATTCCAATACAGTGGTACCTCGGGTTAAGTACTTAATTCGTTCTGGAGGTCTGTTCTTAACCTGAAACTGTTCTTAACCTGAAGCACCACTTTAGCTAATGGGCCTCCTGCTGCTGCTGCAACGCCGGAGCACAATTTCTGTTCTTATCCTGAAGCAAAGTTCTTAATCTGAAGCACTATTTCTGGGTTAGCGGAGTGTGTAACCTGAAGCGTATGTAACCTGAAGTGTATGTAACCTGAGGTACCACTGTATAGGTGCAGACTGGGAAAGATCTCAGCTTCGAAGGCCTGTTGGAAGAGGAAAGTATTCTGTAGGCACCAAAAAGACAACAGAGGTGGCACCTGTCCAATATTTAAGGGGAGGGAATTCCGATGCGTAGGTGCCACAACACTAAACACCCGGTTTCTATATTGTGTGGAATGGATCTCCTGATAACATGGTATCTGTAGGAGGCCCTCACATGCAGAGCACAGTGATCAACTAGCTATATGAAGCCTGAGGCAATCTTTCCATTATGCTGATCCCAAACTGTAGAGGGTTTTACACATGAAAACTTGCACCTTGAACTTACCCTGGTAGGTAATTGGTGGCCAATGCAATTCTTTAAACAGAAGGGTAACATATAAATGCAATAAATAAATAACATGAAATATACAGACAATGTTTTTTTTGGTCTTGTTTTTTATTTCATTAGTGCATGAGAAAAGGAAGTGAAGTACTGCCAGGGAAATAGATGTCAAAAGATAAATTGGAATGTCTTTTTTAGAAAGTAAAGGAATTCCTCTAGTATTCAGATAGACACATCAGATTGCTAAAGCCTTCTGGTGTGGCTTTGTAATGCCAAGATTCGCCATGTACTCTTAATTTAAGACTGATCACTCTCCCTGGAAAATCATCACCCTTTGCCCTCCCACACACACCAATGTCACTCCATTAGTGCTCTCTTGCATGTCTCCATACCTTGCTCCTTTTTCTTTTAGTATCTACCCCCAGCCAATCTCTGATGCTCTTTTCCTGCACTGATGCTTTTGTTAGGCAACAAGCCACTGGGCATCCATGCACAACTGCTACCAGTTCCCAGGATAGCCTGCATGATCTGCATGGCAGACTTGACAATCTGTAGGGTAGCCGATTCCACTAAAGAAAGGCATATAAACTGACCCTGCTTCCTGCAATGCATCCACTGTTGGGTAGTAGGCCTTCCATCTCGAACTCTGTTTATTTGCAAAGCCAAACTGTTTATTTGCCAAGCCTGTGTGAGGCAAGCCCAGACACTGAGACCTAACAAAAATGGGAGGGATGAAAAGGGAAATAACCTAAAACAAAAACTCTACATCTGAAACAGAAAATCATTTCAAACATGTTTCCTTCTTTCACTCTTTAGATCCACCAGATCCACATAGTATCCAAAGGGAGTAAAATTGTTGTCCCTGATTATGCTAGTGGAGACCCTTATGCCATCGCCATGCAAAGTTAAGTGGTATATAAATTGTTGAAATGAGTAATAGTAAATAAAGAGGGACTGAAACCTTTGAGAAAACTACAGCATTATAATGTTGCTACCATCCCGAGTTTTAACAGTCCTCTTGAAAGCCTCTTGGCCTGCTGCAAGAAACTGAATGTCAATGTCCTTTTTAGGTCATTCACAGCTATTGGGCATGTGCACCAATAAAAATAAGTATGAAACCATTTCCCAGTCTTTGCACATTCTGCTCCATCCAGGCCTACAGTTGCCCCTCCAGACTGGGTGTTATTGAGGTATCATTGTCTTCTTCAGGACTAAGGAAAGCATCCCCTGTCACTTTGCTGCCCATCTGCTGAGTTTGGTGCTGTTTCTCTGCAAACTGCACAGCAGCATGTATACTGTGGAAGGACAGCAGCTCCGTATCCTCCATCCCAGTAAGCCAACCACCTGCCTGGAGTAGATGCCGCACAGATGGGTTGCAGTTGGCCAGCAGGACCTGGATGCCAATCTTCTTGTAGTCCTGGCGAGTCTCCTTCAGCACACTGAGGCCCACGCTGTCTACAAACTGCATGGCGCCACAGTCAAGGATTAAAGTGTGCGTGTCTATGGCTGGGCCAGGAGCATCTGAAACCGAAACCTTGGCAGCGTCTCTCTTGGTGCCCTTCAGGCAGTTAAACTTCGTAGAAAAGCAGCTTTCATTCTTGCCCAGGTTTGCTTTTGCTTCAGCCTTTCGCCGCAGGGCAGCAACCAGCGAAGGATTCACTCCTGTTTTCTGGAAAAGTGAACTTTTGAAATAGTCCTTGTTTGCGTAGTAAAGGGAGGTGTCGAAACGGAAGATCTTGATATTTGCAATGCTGCTGATCTCTTTGTAAGTGAACTGGTCCTCGTAGATTTCAGAGTCGTTCACCTTGCCGAGGAGTGTGGCTCGGGGCCTCTGGGTGCGGAAGATGATGCAGAGGAGAGAGAAGCAGACGCCTATGAGGAGGCCCAGCTCTGTAGTGATGAGTAATGAGGACAGCATGGTGACCCACCAGATCACGGTGTCTATCTTGCTGATCCGCCACATCTTCGGGGTGTCGGCAAATTTCCGCAAGGCCCCCCTGAGGTTAACGATGGTGATCACCCCCAGGATGCAGGTTTGCAGTGAGTAGAAGAGAGGGGCAATCCACAACAACACCAGGAGCAGCACAAACGCAGATACCAGGCTTGAGATCTGGGTACAGCACCCGGTGGATTCCTTCAGCAGGGTCTTTGTCAAGGCTGCGCTAGAGACAAAGCAGCAGAAGAAAGATGGTACGAGGTTCGCCATGCCAATGGCAATCATTTCTTGGTTGGCCCGAACTGGGTAGCCATGCTTCTTGCCAAATATTTCTGCCAGCGAGATAGTCATGGCAAAGCCGATGATGGCAATGGGCAGAGCATCAATTGCCAGGTTTGAAAGAAGGCTCAGATCCGGGACAGCAGGTTGCTTGAAACCAGTGGGAATGGAGCCACATATTTTAGATTTGTATCTCTTGTTGAAGTTGAAGAAATACGAAAGCAGGGTTGCCGCAATGACCACCAGAAGCTCCATGGGGAAAGGAGCCTTCATTTTGTCTCTAAAGTAGTTGTTGATCTCCTTCACTGGCACAATGAGGACCAAAGCAATCAGGCTGGTGACTAGGTCACAGATGTTGGTGTTGCCAATGTATCTGAATATGTCAACCCATGTGAAGATAAGAGAGCCCACTCCATCGTGGCGAGGGATTTTCAGTCCCAGCAGAAGACTCATTTGGGAAGTGAGGATGGTAAGGGAGGATCCAGTCACAAAGCCACTCAGGAGAGGTTCCGAAAGATATACAGATATGAAGCCCAGTTGGAAGACCCCTAGAAGTATCTGAAAGGGAAAGCAAGTTGCACTGATTAATCTGACTGGGTGAAGGTGCAAGAAGCAAATATCAGCACTTGCATTTGTTCTCTGCTACTCTCTGCTTGTTGTGAGAAAATCTCCTGTTCTTGTATTCTGGTTCACACGTATACATGTAAATCACTTGCATGCTTAACACCTGCCCCACCTTAATGTGTGAACTGGCCCCATTGTAAAGCACTTGAGCTTAGAGCAATGCGAGCTGATGTGCCCACTCTGCCAGTGGTGTTTGATCTATCTTACAGGAAAGTTATCACCTGGTGCTAACATTCTCCTTTCTCTTCCTCCCCCACAACAAACACTCTGTGAGGTGAGTGGAGCTGAGAGACTTCAAAGAAGTGACTAGCCCAAGGTCATCCAGCAGCTGCATGTGGAGGAGCGGAGACGTGAACCTGGTTCCCCAGATTACGAGTCTACCGCTCTTAACCACTACATCACACTGGCTCTCAAGGAAGCCATTCTCTTTGTAACTTCATATCTAATTCAAACTAGAGTTGCATGCAAGTGGCCTCTCTTAGCCACAGAAATTGGAGGGAGGGGGGAGTGATAGGATCATTTCACCAAACTTCTTCAAGAGATGAAGGAATTCTCCAACAGTTTCTCAGGGGTCAGGCTCACCATTAGCCATGACAGTAGCACAGCTTCTCTTTTTCGCTTGCTCCTTTTGCAGCTGCAGCAATAACTGTGTTAGTTTGAATATAGAGTTTAAGCACCCTAAACATTAAGAGAGCACTTGTGTTGTAAGGATCAGGAAGTTATCTTACCTGGTAAAGCCCAACCAAAAAGGTTAAAGCAGTTGCCACAGTGATAGCATAGCAACTTTTGTCACAGACAACTGTCCCATTCAACGTGGCATTCACTGGTATGTCAGTCTCTAACTGGTATCCTGCTAACGTAAGTTGTCGGTTTACTGATTCCCCGATCATCAGGCAAAGAACTCCGAAAGTCCCAATGCAATTGTGGCGTGAGGTAGCCATGGCAAAGTAGATAATGACAGAGAAGAAGTTTGTGTAGAGTCCGTAAATGGGATCCTGACTTGCAAGGAGGGAGTAGGAGATGGACTGAGGGATGCCAACTATTCCAACCAGCATGCCAGAGATGATGTCCCCAAGCAGTTGTTCCTTGATACTGTAGCGGGGAAGCCACTCTACAACAGGAAACAGCTTAATGAAGACACCAAGGACACTTTGTCGGTTGCACCCAGAATTCTCCCTGGCTTTCTTGATGAGCTTCTTGACACTGAGACCCGGAGGTTCATGCTCTTCAAGCTTGACAGGCACATAATGAGAAGATGACTCTGGTGGTGGCATGCTTGGCATATCAATGCTCTGCTTAGGCATCTGGGTAGCAGTGCCATTCTCCATGGCTCCAAGGCAGCTGAAAGAGGGCAGCATGTGCACTATTAACTGAAGGTACTCCACTCATGCATGATTGCAAATGAATTCTTATCCAGCTAATGATGCACTGTTTCATACTGAGCAAGATTACAATCACAGCTCAGGCACGACCATAAAATGAACCAGCACTGATAAACCTTTGGTGCATAGTAGTCCAATCATAAAAGCCATTAATTGGTTGAGACATTAATTATAAGCGAAGGACCTCTGCAACTGCCAACATTACGCCATTATACAAAAATACTGGCCAGATATATTCACAATGACTACGTACGACACCAGCTCATCTTGTGCTACACAAGTGGTTGGAGGATAATATGAAACAGGCTTTTAAATAATCTAAAACTCTCCTTTTGCTTTATCAGTCAGAAACACCTGGAATGTGAACTGACATGCCAGACTGAAGGAAGACTATTCTTGGCATTTAGTGATAATAACAACTGGAAAGCCCCTTTTGGAATTTTTGTGTGGAAAGGGTAATGAATTAATTTGGGATGTCTGGGGTTGAAGACTGGGAAAATGTTGCCTAGCAGAATGAGGAACAGCTGGATATTACCTTGGAATACTGCTGGATACCATCCTGGAGTGAACACACTGAATATTTTGAATAATCTTTATATTGAATAATTATATTGAATAATCTTTACATTGTTGATAGAGAATCAGAAATCCTATTTATTTATTTCTCGCTTCTCTCTTTTTCTTTTTTATGATCTTTCTCTTTCTGTCTTTTCTCTTTTTCCTTTGCTATGCTTTTGCTTACATTTTGTTTTTTGATGTCCTCTATTCTGGGTTAATAAAGGTACCCACAGGAAGGTGATGGTTGGCAGGTGAAAGACCCTGTGGGAGAGGCAGGGAAGGGAAGAGCTCCCAGTGAGAGCTGGGAGGGTCCACCCTTTTCTACATGAGACAAGCGTTAATATCTAGCTCTGGGAGATGGCTTTATATTTTATTTTATTCCCTTTTTCTCCTTTTCTTTTCTTTTCTTTCTTCTTTTTTATTTTTATTTTTATGATTAGTTTTTATTACATTGTATGTTGAAAAGTTTCAGTAAAACCATTTGGCCCATTTTTATCAGATTATTATTATTTTTTGTCTCTTGGAATGATGAGATTTGCAAACAATGATAAGTAAATAGTTACTAATAATCTGTCTTCTGTAAATATTCATAGTCTTAGTGGACCTTTTTGTAATTGTTAGATCTTGGATTACTTGTAAATAATAAATAATAAATATGCAAAAATCATAATTTATGGTTAAAGAAGTTGGCACTTGTACACAGTTTTTCTTGCATAGCTATATAGAAAACTTGCAAACCTTTTTTTTTTTAAGTTCAAGAAATATCACTTTGGATGCTTACTTCATCAAAACATATAATACTACTCATCCCTGATCTTAAGGTCTTTCTAATAAAACAGAATCACTAAGACACACTTTCTAAAAATAAAATGTTTAAACTTCTACTGTCTGCTGCAATAAAAAAATGTCTCTTTTGTCACTCACTTGGAGCCACCATTATAGTGGACGGCAGTGTATACAGTATATACTGGGGGAGGAGAGACTTTTAAAGAGTGGGTGGATTGGAAAGTACTATACACATGGTAAGTATTATTGGTATAATTCACAGATTCCCAACCCTGTTGAGTCAGGGGACACATCTGGAAATGTAAGAATCTCTTTGGCTCAACAAAAGACGCATTTCACAGAAGAGAAGCTGGCAATGCCCAGAACCCCTCTCTCAAAACAGCAGGTAAAACACCTACACACACCCAAAGCACCTTCCCCAAAGACAAAAATAGGGACAAAATGAGGACAATGTTTTACCAAGGACAGGTACCAGAAATCAGGCAGTGCCTCTGGTAAGTAATTGGTTATGCCTTTCTTCTCAAATGCAAATCACTTCTAGCCTTCAAACCCACAAGCTATCTTGTCCTGGTGGGGAAAATAAAGTAATCAAACCTATACAATCTCCAAACCTGCAGTGTTTGCTTCCTCCTCCTCTCGAACTGATCCCCAATTCCAGCACAAGAAGACAAGTAGAATTGGATCCCCTTCATTCGCCCTTTTATTGCAACTCCTGCCCAGCCACTCCAGAGGTATATTTTGAAAACAAACACCACTTAAATAGAATATTTTTTTATGGGAACCTGAACTATACCTATCATTTATGATTTCAAAAGTTTAAACAGTGGTGGATGATAGGACTGCCATGCTCTCCTGAGCTTGTTGGCTAAACAAAAGGGAATTGCTGGTGCTCAGGCGTCACTTCCCATGCACCTTATTGTATCTTTTCACCAAGGGACTAGGTAAGGGATATTGATAAGCTGATCCACTAGCCAGCACACACGGACTCAATCTGCAATCAGTGCTAAGCCAAACCTTGGTTTAGTGCAAATGTGCAAGAGTCTGGGTTCACGGCCCTTTAGACGACCCAGCTGCAGGAACAGGGAACTTGTGGTCCTTCAGATACTGCTGGGACTTCAATTCCCACCAGCCTCAGTCAACATGGCCAATAGTCCACGGCGAAAGGAGCTGTAGCCCAATAATATGCCCCCCCCCCCTCAGGCTCTCCACCCATGTCATACTGTAACTTGACCTGTAGCCAAGCTTAAAGCATGAAATAGCAACATACTACCTCCCTTTTCCTCCCTTGTTTTCCCCATGTCAAAATATTAGTTGTAAGTTTCATGGGGTAGCTCCACACACACTGATGGCAAATAAATAAATCACATAGGGCAAACTAAGGTTTTAGAAGTGGTTCTTTGTAGAACCAGGATTGTACGTGGGGCTCTGAATTTTCCATGACTTCATCCATAGAGGGATGTGCAAGTGTGTAGGTGCGATGCCAAGGCTCCACGCCCAGTGCAACTGAACTGGTCGTGTTCCCCTAAATCCATCTCTGAGGAGGGGCAAGCTGGCAAACACTCAAACAGAGACAACTTTCAACCCGCCCCCAGTTGCTGACCTCTGACATGCCTACTTACATCATTTGCACAAAGCAAGATGGTCTCAGTTTCCTAAGTTCAGGTAGGTAGCCGTGTTGGTTTGATGCAGTCGAAACAAATAAACAAATTAAAAAAATTGTCCAGTAGCACCTTAGAGACCAACTACGTTTGTTCTTGGTATAAGCTTTTGTGTGCATGCACACTTCTTCAGATACTTCGAAGTGCGCATGCACACAAAAGCTTATACCCAGAATAAACTTAGTTGATCTCTAAGGTGCTACTGGACATTTTTTTAAATTTATTTATTTATTTCAGTTTCCTAAGGTTAGGCTCAAGAATGTCTGGCACATCAGAACTATTGGCCAACAGAAGCCACATGTCACAGATCACTCCATAAAATGTACAATAACAAATACGTTTTTTTTAATATAACAGGGTTCTCACACAGGGTTTTCACACATACCTGATCCAATTGATCAGGTGTCTTCAGCCTTTTTTCAGACCCAGGACCCTCTTTTAACTCAACCATGCTTTTGA
Source organism: Podarcis filfolensis (assembly GCF_964270895.1). NCBI lineage: Eukaryota > Metazoa > Chordata > Lepidosauria > Squamata > Lacertidae > Podarcis > Podarcis filfolensis. The sequence goes on along the minus strand of NC_139605.1, from coordinate 74,780,482 downwards.
TGACCCATTTCTTAATCTTTTACAATAGATTTGCATGATGGTAGTGCTCCTGCGGTGGCCCACCTTGGATCAGGCCAGGACCTACTTGCGGTTCCTGATCTACCAGTTGAAGACCAGTGCAATAGATTTAACTTTACAAAAGCTAGTCAAAGTTCACCAGAGTTATCTGTCATCAAGGAAATGATTGTTTTCAGGGCAGTCTTTTAAAATACTGCTTCTGTGTAACCAGTATAAACTTGCTAAACGATGTAGGTTTCCGCTCTGAAACAAGTTTGTGCAGCGAAGAAACTGGTACCAACTTGAGCACAACAAGGTGAAAGATAGGACTCACTTGACAAAGTGTCTTCTTCAGTGGTATGTTTGGAAATATATTTAGAACAAGCAGGTGACTCAGCCCATTAATGCTTTTGCTCCCTGGGTTGGGTAGGGATGAGGACAAATTTATTATTATTATTATTTATTGAATTTATATAATGTCCTATACCCGGAGGTCGCAGAGCAGTTCACAGAACAAAATCAAAATATACAACCACGAAATATATAATCAAAATAAAAACAACAACCCAATAACTCCTGCCGCCGCCAAAACCCCCCACATTTTAAGAGGGCATAGGATGTCAATCAAATCAACCAAAGACCTGATTAAAAAGGAATGTTTTGCCTGGTGCCTAAAGGTGTATAATGAAGGTACCAGGTGAACTTCCTTGGGGACAGCATTCCACAGACGGGGAGCCACTGCAGAGAAGGTCTGTTCTCGTGTTGCTACCCTCCAGACCTCTCGAGGAGGAGGCACATGAAGAAGGGCCTAAGAAGGTGATCTTAGGGTCCGGGTAGATTCATATGGAAAGAGGCGGTCCTTGTGGTATCGCGGTCCTGAGCTGTTAAAGGCTTTATAGGTCAAAACCAGCACTTTTAATTGGGTCCAGAAACTAATTGGTAGCCAGTACAGTCGGACCAGGATTGGTGCAATATGCTCAAACCGTCTTCCTCCAGTGAGCTATCTGACCGCTGAATTCTGCACTAGCTGAAGTCTCCGAACCATCTTCAGAGGCAGCCCTATGTATAACGCATTGCAGTAATCTAACCTTGAAGTTACCAGCGCATAGATAACAGTAGTTAAGCTATCCCTGTCCACAAAGGAACACCAACATACTTAGATAACAGGAGACAGGGCAGGTGCACATCTAACATATTTCCCCTGTTGAAGACTGACAAGTTATTTCTGGAACTTAATTTAAAACCACCACTTTTACCATCATGAAACATGCATATCATGGTGAACCTTTTTGGCCTGGCAAGCCAGCTAGTTATCTGTCTCCGACCCTATAGGCCAACATCATTGTCGATCCAGCCATTTCTCCACATGCCCCACACCTGATGTCACATATTATGTCAAGTATGGGGTAGGTGGTCATGACTGGGGGGTAAATAGCCTCATGGGCAAAAGATCTCTGTATCTTTGGTATCTCTCCCCAATTAAAAGCAATGAAGTTCTCCCCTTGGTCCTTATATCCATTTTATCTAGACATATAATTTGAACCTGGGACTAGCCCTTTTTTCTCCAGCCCACACCATTGTACAGAAAATGGGACACAAAGCTGAAGTTCCCCATTTAGCACAAGTTCCCATATAGCCACAAAAAGGGGCGCGGGTGGCGCTCTGAGTTAAACCACAGAGCCTAGGACTTGCCGATCAGAAGGTTGGCGGTTCGAATCCCCATAATGGGGTGAGCTCCCGTTGCTCTGTCCCTGCTCCTGCCAACCTAGCAGTTCGAAAGCACATCAAAGTACAAGTAGATAAATAGGTACCACTCTGGCGGGAAGGTAAATGGCGTTTCCGTGTGCTGCTCTGGTTTGCCAGAAGTGGCTTAGTCATGCTGGCCACATGACCCGGAAGCTGTACTCGGCCAATAAAGTGAGATGAGCGCCGCAACCCCAGAGTCGGTCATGACTGCACCTAATGGTCAGGGGTCCCTTTACCTTTACCTTTATAGCCACAAAAACCCATTGGGGATGCCAGATGTCAAACTTAGAGTAAAGGTAATAGAGAGTGAAGGTAACTCAAGTTAAAAGGCATCTTAAGGTAAGGGTGGCATCAACAAAGCTGTCTCAATATAGTCTGTTTTGTAATTAAGGGGTAAAGCTCATATAGGCTGCTTATAGTAAAAATAGTACTATGTTGATCCATACTACTACAAACAGGGCTGGCCCCAGGATAAATAAAAGCCTAGGAGGGGCCCTGTGGTCAGCTTTGCAAAGCCAACTAGAGGGTTTATGGGGCCTGGCACTGCTGTGATGTTGGGGACCCTGCTGCTGCCCTCTACAAGGAGCCATGCATGTGTGTGTATATCAAGCTGGGGGCCTTGAAGCCAATATATGATGTGCTTCATTTTTTTTCTTACATGGAGATAAGGGAATAGGGACCGTATATCTCTCCTGAGCACCTCCTCCAGATTCCAACCCCCTTCTGGCAGAACTTCTTTGTCTTTCCTCTTCTTCTGGTTGTGGCCTGCTGCTGGCCTTCTCCACTACTCACTCAGTAATGATTCTTCCCTTAAGGCCTGGCTTCACATTACTCCTACACCTTTGCCTGTGGCAACTGCCATGGGAAATAATTCTCCAGAAATCTTAGGTGGCTTTCATTCACCTTGGGTGGTTATTGGTACACACAAGATTCTTACTTTGTGAAGGCCTGGGGCAGCTCAGCTCAGTACAGACACTTCCTGTTTGCCTCCCTGGCTCAATGTGGGCAATAGATTAAAAAAAATCACGGCCATTGAGCTCTGCTTGGCGCTTCCCGCACTCCCTGGGCAACCACCCATCTTGCCCACCTGACTACAAGGACTTACACCAGTGGTTCCCAATTAGCTAATTACTGAGGACCCCCTATTTTTCAAAAGCCAAGCCAGGGATCCCCTACTTTTGAAAATGTTGATAACTCTATGGGAGTTGTCTGTGCAAAGCAATTTTTTGAATAAAATGTGGGGTAGAACCTAATAAGCAAAGGATTTTAGGTATACTAAAAAACAGACCATAAAATTTATATTACCATGAAAAAATGACAAAGATTTTTTTTTGGGGGGGGGGAGAGAAAAAAATTTAATCAACAAGATAAGTGAGTCCCTTGGCAGGTGATGATGCCACAGACCCCCTGGGTGTGTTCCCCAGAACTCCAGGATTTCCTGGATCCCTAATTGAGAACTACTGACTTATACAAACAGATAACTAAAACTGACTTATACAAACAGATAACTAAAACCACCATTGCTCCATGGAGTGATATCTACCTCATAAATAAACATGGTCCAAGCACATGTAAGTAATGGTTTTTGAAATTAATAAACAAAAAGTGTACATTAATCCTTTGCATTGTCCCCCTCCCCTCAGCTTTTTACAAAGTGTATAATTCTGCAGCAGGAGCCTTCATCCAGACAGAGTGCTTGTCATGTGACTGGCCAACTGTTCAAGGGATTCACAGTCTAAAAAACAAGGAAGCTGGAATGGTGAGAGACTGAAATGGAAGCTTATCCTAAAGCCTGTCTGTAGAAAACATCATCTCTAGAAAACCATATAGCTCAGGAGTGCAATACCTCAGGGACCACATCTTCCCCTATGAATCATCATCAGAGGCCCTTCTTTATGTGCCTCATCCACAAGAGGTCCGAAGGGTGTCACCATGAGAACAGGCCTTTTCTGTGGTGGCTCCTCATTTGTGGAATGCTCTCCCCAGGCAGGCTCACCTGGCACCTTCATTACATCTCTTTAGGCGCCAGGCAAAAACATTCCTCTTCTCTCATGCTTTTGTTGGCTAATTGAGCAATCTCTAGCCTTTTAAACCAGAGAGTGTTATTGTTTTTCTTTGTTCTATGGTATGTATTTTTGTGTTTTTATATTGTAAACCTGATGAAGGTGTTAGCAATTTCACTCTTCCGATGCTACAGATGAGATTGTTGTAAATCACATGCCTGTCTGCAATGAGTCTGGGAAAGGAAGACAGTCTTATCTCTTCCGCTACGGGTACTATTACACTGTACTTCCGCTTTTTTATTTCTGTTTGTTCTCTCGGAGCTGGAGAGAACAGACGCCATTATGCTTTTGTCTGTACAGTGTGTAAATAAATAGTAGATTAGCTCTATGATGTCTCACTCTTCTTGCTGTGTTATGCCAGAAGACTAGTGTACATATACCAGCTGGTATATGTTGCTAGCAAGCACACTGGAAGAGAAGGGAGATGCCTTTTCCAGAGCTGCGCGTACCGGAGGACGCTCAGAGGGTGCTTGAAGGCACCGCCAGGGCATTTTCCCAACAGAAGTGAGGTATAGAAATTTAATAATAAAGAAAAATAATACTTTGTATTTGCCCAAAGTGGGGTTTTTATGTGGAAAATTATCCAGGTATGCAAAGGAAAGGGAAAGGGCGTTTCTCAGAGGATTTTACATATATTTAAGGGACACGGATGGTGCTGTGGTCTAAACGACCGAGCCTCTTGGGATTGCTGATCGTAAGGTTGGCAGTTCAATTCTGTGCAACATGGTGAGCTCCCGTTGCTCTATCAGCTTCTGCCAACCTAGCAATTCGCAAGCATACCAGTGCAAGTAGATAAGTAGGTACTGCTGCAGTGAGAAGATAAATGGTGTTTCTTTGCGCTCTGGCACTCATCACGGTCCTCTGTGTGCCAGAAGCAGTTTAGTCATGCTGGTCACATGACCTGGAAAGCTGTCTGTGGAGAAATGCCAGCTCCCTCCGTCTGAAAAGTGAGATGAACACTGCACCCCATAGCTGCCTTTGACTGGACTTAACTGTCCAGGGGTCCTTTACCCTTAGCTTTACCTACCTACATATATTTAAGTGTACAAAGCATCTAGAAAGCCTGTGTGTGCGCGCAAAAGCAATATTGTCCATATTATTAAACACCAAATATGGGATTTGTGATGTCACAGAGATTAATTTGAAGAAATTTGGGGAGTCAGTATATATGAATTAGTTCTAATGCCCACTAGGGAATAATGTTACTAATTAACTGTGCATAAATTCTGTGTCTAAGAATATTATAGACTAAGGGTGCTTCCAGATTGCCACTATTTGGGGGTGGGATTCCATCACATCCTAGCAAATTCAGGCTGCACCATTATTTTTATGGTTGAGGATTGGTTTTCAATTGTTTTTGATGTTGCAACCTCACCTGGGAACCCGATAGTGAAGGGCAGGCAAATAATAATAGCAGTAGTAACAACAACAACGATGATGGTGATGATTTGGAGCTCTTGTGAAACAAACTGGCTCCCTCCTCCAAAGACTGGGTGTTTGCCATCTAATCTCTCTGCAAACAAATCAGGCTTGTCTGAAGCAGCCTAAATGTGCCCACCCTTATTCTGTTCTGTATTTGAGCTGCATATCAAAATTGGTCATGTCACTATGGAGGTTCTGCAGTTACTGAGTTCTTGATATACTCAATAGAACAGACAGCCAATTGAGAAGTACAAAAACACATTAACAGAGTTATAAAATATATTTTAATAGCAAAAATATTTACAAAGCGATCTTATGAAAATAGATACAAAATTCATTGTCCCGCTCGAGACTTTTAACAAAAGACGCTAGTACTGTATCTTAGCAGCTGGAGCTTAACATTATAGGAAACATGCTTGCACACACTTTGTGATTATTGCTTTGTTTTGCATTGATAAGTCTTTCTCATATAAAAAAACATAAAGAGCTACCAATAAAAAGCAGCCATTTCACAAAGCCGTATTTGGTCACAATGCTACATCAATAGCAAATTTGGTTCTTTAAATTCCACAAGACGTTCCAACTTAGTATTTTCTGGATAACATAGCCAAGAGATGTAACCAAGAATAATAACACTTTGATATTGCATTTAATTCACATGGTGGGTATGGGGGGGTGTACTCTGACAGCCCTCCCACCGTAATCCTTGCAGCTCTGTGATAGTGTGGTGAATGTGACTTAGGGTTTGTCCAGATGGACAAGAATGCAGGAGACCAAGTTAATATCTCTCCCATTGTCTTCCTATTTGCTATTTGTGCTCACAAATGCCTGTTACTTTCTGGTGGCTCATTTGTGTAGCAGAAGTAAAGAAAGAGGGGCATTTTCAGATGCCGGCAAGCCCAGCTCCTTCTCATGGTATAAGCAACCATATGCATAGTTCTACCTAACTAATTAAAGACATCAGTGAAGAGGGGGAAATACTTCCGCCTGTATTTATAGCCAGGAGCTACCGGTAGTCAAAAGAGAAGGATGTAATAGAGGTTCACTTAAGTGATTTTTGTATGTATAGAAACAAACGCTCAAGGCCTCAAAACAATGACGATTTCTCGAACGATGCTCAAGGAAAATATAACATTCAAGTAAAGGAGATCTCTTTCAAACTCATGGGGGATCATTCATCTATACTTGATATGTAGGTCATATAGTGTCTCTGTGTGTCCCAGTTATTTGTTAGAGTGGCAAAGTGAAAAGACTATAACTATGTAATAAAAGTAGTAAACATTTGGTTCATAGAAGATTGCATTTCATAACAATTTTGTAAAGTACAAAGATCCAGTTCCCATCATGCTTTCTGAGATTGGCCTTCTTATGTTTTTTCTTTGGTTTGGAATCAGTGCTTGAAATTTGAGGCAGGTGTCTCCTTTTGTAATAAGTGACTTGGCGAACAATGGATGGAGTTGGGGTGGGGCTTGTGGATTTCACTAAGAGCTCCATCTAATTTGAAGATCTCTTCCTGAGACAACTTGTTCATATACTCCTAGGGCGGCGGTGGCAGCGGCGGCGGCGGGGGTGGTGGTGGGGACAACACAGGCTGGCTCCATTTGATCTACTGGAGCAATGCCAGAAGAACCACCAGCCATTTCTTGGAGTGTCATAATAAATAATGGCTGATGAAGAGCAAACAGGAAAAGTGTTTGCTAAGCTAAGCTGCACGCATGTCAGGAACAAATATCACTCAAGAAAAAGAAACTCTCTCACCAGTCTCTTTCCTTTTTCAAAAACACCTTCACAATAAAATCAGATATTGAGAAAGAAATCTATATTGTGCAATAATGCCTCTCCATAAAAATATCCTTAATATTTTTGTTTCATAAATATTTCACATACAACTCTTCAGTTTAGAGGGGGAAATATCAAAATCCCTTTATCTTTGATAGCATGAAGATAATGTCACACACACAATACTAAGCCGCTGGAAATTTCAGAGCAAATATTTGCATAGCTCACAACTGTTCTTCTAAAATGACACATGCACACACAAATCTCTGCCATGTACCCTGAGAAAACAAAAGATTTTTTTCTGCCAGACCTTTTAACTCAAGGTATCCTATGGCATGTAAGTGAATAGCCCCGTAAGTGTTGGAAGGCTGATCAATTCTATATTCATTTTCATTGTGGTATGTCTTTTAAAGGAAAGTCTTGGGACATTCATTTCAGAAAGCTGTGACTGCTTAATACAGATCATTATAACATTTCACATTATGGATACTAAGCCAGTAATTTGTCTTGAATATTCCAGATGCAAAAACAAAGTCGGTTTTCACCTCAGAGTAACATTTGAATTATGATTGGATAATTATCTTCTAATGGTTATTGGGATGAATACTTCCCTGTTTCAGTGAGCAGAGATATTCCATAAGAACATTTCTGAAGGGGTCCAATCAACACATCTACTATATTTCAGAAAGGACACTAGTTTTTTGAACACATGGTTGTTAAACAGTCTGTTGCATACTGATAACTTAGATCTCTGAGGCCTACCAGGAAGTAGCCAGTAAATGTCACAAGGCCATGGGGAAGGGTTATGTTGGTCTTAAGTCAACATAGCAAATAGACTTTGGATTGGTTCACATGTAACACTAAACCAGAGTTTTGTATTACACAACCTAAACTCAAGCTCACGGGCAGTATACCGTAGTTTGCCTGATAACATGTAACAACAAACTATGATTTGCCACAAACTAGGAAATAACAAATTGAGCCAAGTGTTAAAGGAGAGAGACTAGCAGTAGCGAAACATTGTCCTTGCTATGTTTGAACTGAGGACTGAGAACTTGAGTGCTGCATAGTATCTCTTGATTTCATTGTGATTATCAATGCAAACAACTGAGCAACTGCTAGAATCTTATAGAAAACTTTGTACAATTGTTATGGAAGACAACTGAGGATTTTCAGTAACTATTGCCCAGGAGGATCATTATATTTGTGAAGAACTTGGCAGTGCTGTGGATATTCTGTAGAACTGGCACCCCATAAAATCAAATTTTCATTTTTGTTCAAAAGAGAGATCTATGGCTGCAGTTCAGGCAAAGTCTGATAAAATCTCAGAACCCAAAGGAAGCCCTGATCAAGTTTCTTCACTGTTTAGGGGCCTACTTAGCCTTTCCCCCTTTGTGTGACTCGCACACAAAAAATGAAAAGTAAAGCAATTTTTAATATATTTGCATAGCTGCAAGATTTATACAAGTTACAAAATTTAGTATGTAATGGTGCAGTTTGGGTTACTTTGGTGCATAAGCTCAATTACTATTCTCAAAAGCACAGAAATATCCAGGTCCTAAGGCTTAAAATGATCATCTATTATTTTGAAGTGAGATTTAATTTCACACTACTTAAGAGGCTTAAAGCTTCATAGTAATAGGGCATTCCGGGCCCTTAACAACAATGTATTGCAAAGCAAAAGCAAAGCATGCCACTGGCAATCTTCCACACTATAAAACACTAAGCACTCAAAATGAGAAAATTCTAAAACATCCCTAAGGGCCAATCCTGGAACTCACAAGGGAAAGAGAGCTGCTGCTTCCTAATGTTTCCTCTTCCTGAGAATGTGTAGTTTAACACAATGTGACATCACATCATCTCTCTGCGTAAGGAAACTCACATCACACATTGGCCACATTTACATGTTACAATGAGTGGGAACCCCCCTTTTTTTATTACTTATCATGGTTTCTTGCAGGGTTTGGCAAGCTTTTAAGGCCTGTGGGCACATTTACAAACTGGAGAAACTGTCACAGACACCACTCTCACACCACAACCAAGCATGTGCTGCAACTTATTCCACTGGATGCAACAGAATGCTTCTTTCAAGCCAAATATCAGCAGGGGGAGGAGGCCCTGTGGGTGCCATGGAAAGCCTCTGTGGGCACATTTGGACTCACAGGTGCTGCGTTAGTAACATCTGGTTTATTGTGAATGAGCAGTGTGTTGGCACATGCTGCCCAGTTGTTGCCACTTGGCAGAAGTAAGATAAAAAGCAGGAAAACCTGGTATGTCCAAACCAAAGATCGCTATTTGTTAATCTCCCACTTAAGCCATGATTACTAGTCAATGTTAAACCCTGGCTCATTGTGGCACGTGAAAGAGGCCAATTGTGTTATGGGACAGAAGGGATAAAGAAGCACAGAAAGGTAGCCGCTCCTAATCTTTTAGTTCCAGAAAAATATAGTATATATGATCGCAACTTATGCACGTTTTAAAATGTGCGACTTCAACTTTATGCAGTTGAAATCACGCAAATGATATGCACAGAAGACAGAGAGCTCCTTCTTGCGCAGGGTTTTCTCGGAACAGAAAGAGGTTTTAAACTCTCAGTCTTGCTTATGGGGCTCTGGGAGGCTCTCACAAAATCCCACGGGAATTCAGATGACCCAGCAATAGCATCTCGGAGAGAGCATCCCCAGAGCCCAGCAAGCAAGGTGAAGAAGAACGACCAGGGGAGGGGAATGCTGTCAACTGGAACCACTTGAAATGAGCAGCTTGCTAGGCTGTTCTGCCTTCTCTCCCTTCCTCTCAGGTCAAGGTGGTTCTTAAGCAGCCATCACTTGGGGCAGGAAGCATAACCACTTTGTGCAATACGTTGTATGTAGCAGAATACAAAGTAATATAATATAGCATCATCAATTTGTATAGCATGAATTAAGTCACGGAGCATGCCCCTTTAAAAGTGCTTTGAACTGTCCCCAAATAAAAAGATATATTAAACATAGAAAGACATAACGGCTCCATTTACTGTCACATATCATGCCTTTTTTGGAAATATGCCACCCACTGTTGTTTTTGCCAAAAAAGCAAACATAAAATGGCATTAGACACACAATGTAACTAAAAATTCTGTTTATGTGATTAAAAAGAGGAAGTGTTTCGATCAGGAACAGTTGCATGCACACTTCTAAGTATTTATGCTTAGGAGTCTTGTAAATGCCCGATTAAAATTAACACCACAGTAACTTACTGAAATTGCACACATAGTTCAAGAAGTAAAATCTGTTAAGTTATTAAATGCCAGCACTTATGGTGCATTAGATACATTAAGAGCAACAGAAACTGCTATAAACAGCAGCTGTAATATGAGAAAAGCTAAATTAAGAGATATTTTAAGTTTATAAGTGAAGCTCTGTGGATATTAATTTCCATAATGCCCTGCTGTTAAAATACAGAAAAGTGCTAAAAATGTAATACTTCTTGTCACTCCAGCTGGCAAAGACCATAATAGGACCTTTTGGCATTAAAAAGGCTGAAGTCTCAGTGGGAGAAATCTGTATTGTTCAATTAAAAGTTCTTCTGCTTGATGAAAACTTGCATATTGTTGAGCAGATTGTACAATCTCATACACAAAATCTGGCTCTGTAAAGGGTATTGCCGCATCAAGTAGAACTCACATGCAAAACAAGGCCATGAAGTCAGGATCAACAGCTCCGATTTACGTCAACAAAGCCACATTAGTTTGGCCCAGAAGCAGGAGCTAAACTTTGAAATAGGAAAAGCAGCCCTCTCTATCTTGGGATGGGAAAGGTTACCTCTACGCCAACTCTTTGAGACTAAACCATGATGCTACATGCAGATTGATAGCAAAACAAATTGAGTTCAGCAACACTGCAGATTTGAGGGGAAGTGAAGAGCCTGTCAAGCCGTTCATTTTTCTAGCTGTGTTAATTCCAATATATGGTGGTCTCCTAGAATTTTTTTTTAACCCAAATCAAACCAGGACATGCAGCACACTTAACTGGGACATGTGGATCATCATAATAAAAGTAATACAGTCAAGAAGGAATGGAAGTACTTGAATGAAAGACAAGGTTCTAATGTAAAAATTTGGCTGTGTCTAGAATGACCTCATGAATGGAAAAGGGGAAATACAAATATCTATATATTAAGATGGAAATAATACTGAAATACAGATAAAATATAAAATGTGAAAGGAAGTGTTGTGAGAGTGATGGAAGTCTATTATTACTATTATTTTGTAAAATAGTGTTTATTGTATTGAAATATTATACTTTTCTTTATTCTTTTACTGACTACTTTTCTTCGCATTTCTTTTTCTTTTTCTTCTCTATTTTTTCTTTCTTTATATTATTCTTTATGCATGGTTTGGTATTGATGTATTGATGTATTTACTTGGCAATTAAAAAAATTACATTGAAAGAAAGAAAGAAAGAAAGAAAGAAAGAAAGAAAGAAAGAAAGAAAGAAATTCCACAAATTTTAATGGAATTAATGGTGAGAGTTAAATGAAATCCATCAACTGTTCTGCTGGACTTCTTTACTCCTGAATGCAGTATGTAAACCTGCAGAGCACTTTTATGCAGTGCTGGATTTAGGGTGGTGCAGGCAGTTCCCCTGCATAGGACACCAAGCCAAGGGGAGAGCAACAACACCACCAACTCAATTTTACAGATATCTACACAAAGTTAGGCCCTGGTCAAACGGGCGACTGAGTTGTGAGGGGGGGGGCAATTTAGGGGGGTGCCACATTTTGCCCTCACTCAGGGTGCCATATTACCAAAGTCCAGTCCTGATTTATGGAAGACAGATGCACTACTGCCTTGCAACTACTTCTCATCTTAAGTTTCAGAAGTTACTGGTGCACTCCTGCATACGATTCTCATACTTCTATACAAAGCATGGGAAAGAGTTGTACATATGTATACCTGTTTCCACAAAGTGACTGGCAAAATACGCTCACATCCCTTGGAGGGAAATGTCTCAACTTTGGAATTCCTGTCTGCAGTGCAGCCATAAAAACACAACTCCACTGTTGGGAAAAGGTCACTATCCTACCTTAAACATCAAACTTCTGTATGAATTTGGTAAACATGGTGGGAAACTACAGCAAGGGTTATATGTTGTGTATGTGTTACTTCTTTTTATTACAAAACCTCCTGAAGGGGGAGCCCCTATGACACAGAGATCAAATAACTGATGTTTCCCTCACCAAGTTAACGGAAATTATATTCCTATGAAGAAAAGGAAATGGTGTCACAAGAAGGAACTGTCAGCATCCACAGATGGCTTTCCTAAACCACTTTAGCCCTTTTTATCTCAGGGGAATTAAGCCAGTTGGCTATCCAGCTTCTGCTTAAAGAGCTCTCATGAGAATCCATCAATACAGTCTATTCCCCTGCTGAAGAGATCATACCATCAAGAAGTTCTTCCTAATGTTTCGTCTACATTCTTTTTCTTGAAATTTGAACTTCTTGCTTCAGGTCCTACTTCAGGAAGAAGTCTGCTCCATTATCTACACAACAGCCCTTCATGTATCTGAAAGTGGCTATCATATAACCTCTTAAACATCTCTTTTCCAGACAAAGACACCAAACTCTTTCAATCTCTCTGTATAGGACTTAGTCTCCAGGCCCTTCACTTCACCATCTTTGCCACCCTTCTCTGGACATGTTCATTTGTCAATATCCCTAAATTGCAGTGCCCAGAATGAGACACCGTATTCCAGGTAATGTCTGGACAAAGCAGAATAGTGCAACCTAGAACTATTTTCACCCCTTTTGAAGAAGGGGAATACGTCTCCCTACCTATTTTCTTGCTCACTCGAATGATTCCTAATTGTGCCTTCAATATCTCTCTTCTAAAATTTTCTTCTCGTCCAATATGTTCTATCCATGGGATTGTACCTGGTATTTCTCTATACTAGTAGAAATCAGAACAGCTGACTATGTTCAGCTTTCCCTTTCCTCAGTCTCATAAATCCCTAATTTGTTTTTGTTTTTAATTGTGCAAGATTATCCTCCCTCCAGAACAAAACAAAACCCCTCATTGCAACTGAACTTGCACATTCCCAATCCAGTATTTAAACAGCTCCACCACCACTAACACGTGATGGAAATAAATATTTAACTTAAAAGTGGCGGGAAAGTTTTTTTATTTCATTCTCATTTGCTTATATTTTACATACCTAACCTGCAACAACTTGGAAACAACCAACTGATTTTATTTCTGCAAAGACATTTGGGTCATGAACAATAAAAAGTGCAAAGAAACTCTATCCTTGTAGAACTGTTTACTTTATGCATTATGTAATAGCAGTTAACTGACAAAGAAAAGACTGTTTACAAAATGTCCTATAACCTGCTCTGATTACCCTGCAGCCATCATCCATTGGTTTTCTTAATAGAAGGGCCACTGCTTTATTTACCAAAGGAATGTCTGAGAAGTTGATTAAGTATCCAGGTTGTTTCATACACTATGAATGACACAACCAGAACCCTCAGTTATGAAACAGCTAACAACATGTTCTTTCCATTGTTTACAGTCCTAGTAAAGGCACTTATGATTGGCTTTAAACAGCAGAAAGTTTTGACCATTTTCTTATCAACAGGTTAGAACAGGACACATATTTTTTCCCCAGTAACTTATCGAACAGATCAAGGGGTAAGTCAGCAAGCAACTGCTCTCCCCAGAATGATTAGTTGAAAATACAAATTTGATCAAATGGCACAAGCTTAGATTTTAAGGTAAGTGAATGGAACGAAAGTTCCCTATTCCATCTTCCGCCTTGCTACTGCCTGGGCCCCCTAAAAAACCTCCTCACAGTATCTGGGGATCCTCCTGAATAATGTGAGAGCCTGCTGAGGGAGGGGAGAATCACCTCATATTGGGCAGATTTCCACTCAATCTTAAAATATTCTATCCTTCCCCAGCAGCCCTCAGTACCTCATCTACTTTGTTCAGAAGGGGCTCCTGACCCTCTGTAGCTAAGCAAAAAGGACCGAAAACCTTCCTTCCATTAACTTCCTGTTGTTTAGGATCCAAACCATATTTATTATTTCAAGGCGGGGGGAACCACCCAGAATGGCAGCACTATTTTCACACACCAAAGTGGGCTTCAAGGCGAGGTGAAAAATTGGGGACATGAAAACACTAAAAGGAGAAGGGGGTGTGACTATGAGGCACATCTGGTGTTAAAGAGTATTTGTTCTGCTTGTCTGTCACGAGAGCTTGTAGACATAATAATCCACCTTGCCTCTCACCTTCTTAATGTTGTGTCCAACAGAGCAAAATTAAAGCATCAAAACTTCTTGTATGATCCCACACCGTATGAATAAAATAATTAGCCCTTTACTTCTGTGCGAGTGTATGCCCAGCATCATCTCTCTCACACACGTCTGCCATTACCTGAATTTGGCTAATATTCACCATTCACTCTTTAGTGAAATTAGCTTTCGGAGGCGCAGAGCCCATGCTTCCCGTGAGCACAAAATGCGTATTCCACAGCTTGGTGCACACTATGGAAGAGGAATTGTTCCTCCCCCTTTTTAAGGTACTCCCCTCGGTATAGGGATTCCCTCACAGAGGGACTGCACTGAGCCAGCAGCACTTGGATGCCAATTTCCCCATAATCCTTGTGAACCTCCTTGAGCGTGTGGATCCCTGCTGTATCTAAGAACTGCACCGCACAGCAGTCAATCACTATAGTGTGAAACTCCAGTGGGTGAGTGACAAGCTGTACTGAGACCTCTGCCTGGTTTCCGTTGGCATTGACCATTTTCTCACTAAGCTTTCGCTTTTCCGCTTTTCTCTTTGCTGCCAACTCCCACAGAGGGTTGACTCCAGTCTGCTTGTACAGCATGGACTTGAAGCTCTCTTTGTTAGCGTAGTAGATGGGTGCTTCAAAACGGAAAACCCTGATCCCTGGTTTCATCTGAAGGTTCCTATATTCAGGAAGGGGTTCATAGACTTCAGATTCTGGAACCCAGCCCAGTAAGTGCCCTTCTGGTCTCTGCGTCCTCACAATGACACACAGCATTGAAAAGCAGACCCCAATCAGAAGGCCAAGTTCAGTACTTATCAGTGCTGAAGATAACATGGTGACGAACCAGATCAATGTGTCCACTTTGCTTAACCGCCACATTTTGGGCAGGTCACTGAATTTCCGCAAGGCTCCTCTGAGATTGACAATGGTAATGACCCCTAGCACACATTTCTGGAGGGAATAGAACAGGGGAGCAATCACAAGGAGGACTAACAAGATGACCAAGGCAGTCACCACACCAGAGATCTGAGTCCTGCAGCCTGTCGACTCTTTGACAAGTGTCTTGGCAAGGGCTGCGCTAGTAGTGAAACAATGGAAGAAAGAAGGGATGATGTTGCAGAAACCAATGGCATACATTTCCTGGTTGGGTTTAACTGTGTAGCCATGCTTCTTGGCAAACATCTCAGAGAGAGAAACTGTGATGGCAAAGCCAATAATGGCTATGGCCACTGCATCCAAAGCCACACTGGGAATCAGACTCCAGTCTGGCGATTGCGGTGGCAAAAACCCAGTAGGAATATGCCCAGAAACACTGGAGCCATACTTCTCTTTTAGCTTCCCAAAATGAGATGCCAGTGTGGCTACCACTAACACCACCAACTCAGTGGGCATGGGCGCCTTAAGTTTGGATTTGTATCGCTCGTTCAGCTCTTTAGTTGGGATAAGAACAAGAAGGCACAAGCAGCTGGTGATGAGATCGCAGAAGTTGGTCTTGTGGATGTTTCTGAATATGTTCATCCAAGTGGTTATCAAGGAACCAATGCCGTTGCTACGGGGAATGTCTAAGCCCAAGAGGTATTTGGCTTGTGAGGTAAGGATGGTGAAGGAAGCACCTGTAACAAATCCGCTGAGCAAGGAATCAGAGAGGTACACAGAGACAAAGCCAACTTGGAAGAAGCCCATGGCAACCTGAAAAGAAATGCACCAAAGATCAGAAGACAATTTTGCAACACAGGATGGAAGAGTATGACTAGACAATGCATACATTATTTCAGATGAAAGTATCAGTTCATAACTATCCGTTATGATGGGGGACCAGTTAAAATTGGCTTGTGTTTGTTTCAAGTTCTTTACAGAATTTCTTTCTCTTTTTGGCTTTTGTTTATTAACCTTTTTGGATTTGCAGCTTTTCCTCTTTCCAATATTTTATTTAAAAATTTCAAAAAAGCACCATGTATATGGGGCAAGTGTGCACATATAGGTATGTACATGTGCATATTAAATTGGGGCTGATGATTTTCTTGTAAGGAATGCATTTTATATTATTTAGTTATGTGTGTCTTTACACTGTTATTAAATATTAATCTGAGTTGTCTGATGCCACAACAAAGTTTTGACTCTTGTGATGAGTTGGCTGGCTCAAGCCTGTGTTAGACCTGAGGATTTGTGGTGGTTAACCCGTGTAATGAAATAGTCTGGGTATGTGGGTTGGTTGGGGGTGTATGCTTCCATTTTAGGATAACCACTGCTAAACATTACAGCCAAATCCCAAACTGTGGTTAATCTTAAATTTGGTTTGTTGAAACAAGTCAGCTTCTTAACTATAGTTTGAAGTTGCCGTGTTTCAACAAACCATAATTAAAATTCGTCAGTTTGTTTAGTTCATACAACACAGTAGCCTCCAGTTAAACTAAAAACGGAAGAAAATCTTTCAAGCTCCTCTTCTCAGTCACAGGTGGGGGCAGTATTTAAGCCCCAAAGTAGCAACTTTTCATTTCCCATCAACTACAGTTCAGCATTACATCTGAACCAACCCAACAAGGTAAAGGGCTAAATGGGGATTGGAATCTAACCATTTTCTTGCAAAAACAAAATTCCAAATCACCATGTATATGCTTAATTACAAGGCTGCATTGAAACTTTGGTACCAGTCTGTCACCAACCTCGTCTTGGAAGGCAATGAGAGGAAAACTACAAGAAGCCTATAAAACAGATGCCCTTTGGATTGTCACCTCTTACCTGGTAAATGCCAGCAACAAAAGTCACCGTGGCTCCAACGCTAATTGCATAGCAACTTCTGTCACATAACAAATGTGATGTCTCATTCACAGTCAAAGGCCCCAGTGTGCTGTTATTTACGGAAAGATGCATGTCTGAGTTATAACTACTAGGAACGTTTGATGCCAAATCATACCCAGCTCTCTGTACTTCACGGTCCACTACTTCTCCTATCATCAGGCACAGTACACCGAAAATGCCAACAGAGATGTGACGGGAAGTTCCAAACAGGAAATAAATGAGGCTTGCAAAGAACGACGTATAAAGGCCATAGATAGGTTCTTGGCCAGCCAGCAGAGAATAGGCAATGGACTGCGGAACCAGCAAGATCCCCACGATCAAGCCAGACATTAAATCTCCCAAGATGTTCTCTTTCAGGTTGTACTTGGGGAGCCATTTCAGCACTGGGAGGAAGCTGAAGAGCAGGTCTTTGGCAGTAGCTGGGGTGCAGGTGCATTTTTTCTTCACTTTCTTCAGCACGTGTGCCTTGATGTCTGTGCTCTTTTCTATACGTTCTAGGCAGATCGTGCGACGGCTGTTTGGTGGGCCATCATTTACTTCTGCCATCTCAAACCCTGAATGGACATGATTGGCTTCTGCTGCCATCTTCAGGGCTCACTAGAACAGTGGGGAAACAGAAGGAAAAGAAGACAGAATTATTTTTTGAACCGACATACAGATTTCAAGCTTATTAAAGCAAACACAACAAGTTATCTGAAAAAACTAACAACTTACCAAAGAAAAGCAACAACACCCTAGCCTGGGTCAGAAGCAGCAGCAGCAGCTCTAAGCCTAAACAGTTCCACTGATACACAGGAGACATGAGAGTCTCCTATGGAAGCAGACTTTGCCACTGACTTCAGTGTTGGAGCCAGGTACACGTGTACAGTGGGCGAAGGCAGCAATAGAGACATCTAGTGTTAGAAATTCCCCAGGTGCCAGGCACATTTTGCAACTGGCACAGGTTCAATTGCAACCACATGGAGATCTCTGCATGCCAGATCGGCGACTGACATCTCTATCTGGCTGGCCCTTCCAGCTTTCTTAAGCAGGTAAGCAGAATAGCTTATTTATTGCATTTATATCCCACCTTGTCAGTTTTGTCTCTTGCTTCTATGGAGATCAGACCAGCATACACAGAATACTCTCATTTTTATCCTCAAATGAGGTAGGTTAGGCCAAGAGCCACTGATGGTTCCAAAGCCATTCAGCAACAGAGCCAAGTAGGGATCTGGGCTTGGGTTTCCAAAATGAACACTATGCAACACTGGTAGGAAGAAGAAAAACTCCCAATCAATTTATGCAGCTGAAATTAAACTACTTTAAAACAAAATTTGTATTGGCTTTAAAGGGTATGACTGACACCTTAAATCCAGCTTTGTAAAAGGGTTCACAATCCCAAAACCAAGGCTTCAGTGTCAAACATACCTGTCCTGTCTCCATGGTCATTTTTTCCTACCCAGCTTGCTCCATGTCCTTCTCTTTCCTTATGCATACACCTCTCTGTTAGAAAAGCAAAGCTATAGTATAGGCTACAGCTCAGCTCAAAGGACATTTGAGACACTTCCCTCCACACACCAAAGGGAATAGTGTAGCCTCAGTATAAAGCCCTATATTTCAAAGGCTCAGTTCTCACTGGGTCAAGAAGATGAAGTTAGTGGCCAGCTTCTCAAGCATCCTTCATAACCACTTTTGCTCACTGCCCTTCTCAGCAAGACCAAATGACAAGACAAGAGACCTCAAGAAAACAACACCATTTTAAGAAAGAATATTAAAGGAATAGTAGCAGAGTGAGAGTAAAAGGAAGACTGAACTTTGGAACTATTTGCAGACGTTCTTTGCAATATTTGCACTAAGTCATGCCTTACAATGCTCTTATATTGTGATTTGTGAGTCACCCAAAAGCTTTAAAAAGCCCTCATGTCCAGGATGGAAGAGAGTCAAAGTAAACTGAAAATGTATAATGCTGGCCAAATCAGATACAGGTAAATGAGAGTCTTCCCACTTTCCTTTCCCTGCAGCAGATCCTTGCGTTTTGTCAAAGGCTGCTTCTAAAGTTTCCTTAAGAATCAGGAGCATATAGTCCACTGTGTCACCATTATCAATTACATTTATATTCCACCTTTACTGAAAGGCATTCAAGATGGTGTACAAGTTCTCCCTCCTCCCATTTTCCCCCTTACAACAACCCTGTGAGGTAGGTTAGGCTGAGAATTTAGTTACTGGCCCAATGAACTTCACAGAAGAGTGGGGATTTGAACCCAGGTCTCCCTTGGTCATAGTTCAGCACTCTAAACACTTCAGCTCTCCCAATCCAGAGGTAATGTGGTACACTCTGAATGCACAGCAGTGCTTCCAAAAGTGGTCTCTAGCAGAGTGTGCTGGAGGATTTGAGTCCTCTGGATTCAAACCTCTGGATCTGACTCCACATCTCCACAGTATGTTTAGCAGCAAATCATATATGTTACATTTAGGAAGCTCACTAACATGGGCATTCATATTCGAAGACCTCTTCAAATATGAAGTAATCGTCACTGTAGCTTCTCAGACAGCCTGGAAGCTATGATTAATTCCAACCAGAGTGCCTGTATTAAAGAGCCTTTATTCTAGCTTAGTGTCCTTGAATGCACACACAGCAAAACAGCTGTATATTCATCCAACGAATGTTGAAGAGTGTCTAGACTGCAGTAACAGACTTCTGTCCTAAGGGGCGGAATGGCTTGTGAGAAAGCTGCCTGGCAATGAAGTTGGCTTGCTCACATTACACTTCAGTATGTACCAGTACACTTTCATTTTGTAGAGGAGAAAGTATTTTTTGGGACAAGCAGTTAATAGTTTATAACTGTACTTTCTCTACAGTATACAAACTGTCTTACAGCTTTTGTCAGTAACTTTTAATTCCTAAAGATATGTTAAGTTTAGCTAAAAATTTCACCCTTAAAATTTGCCCCGAGTAGCCTGAGAAATGTTAGCAGAAAAACACCAGGACTAAGATGTCCATGTGATGAGTCAAGAACCTCACCTGGAAGTGCTTTTTCCCAAGAAAGGGCATCATTTTGCCTAAATGCAAAATAGCCTTTTAAAAAACCACTACTCATTCTTAGAAGGCTGGCCATTGTTTATTTTTCATTTTCATCAATTTAGGTATCTGGAATACAGAATACTTTTTTAAAAAGCATAAGGCAACAAGAAAAAAAAGATGTGATATTATTTCATTTCTGTAGATTTGTTTAAGGGCATTAGTGACCCTGGACCAAAAAGTTCCAGTTTTTTTCACATTCCAACCACAAATGTATAAATTTTCCTTTTTCTCTCTTACAATGTGAGCATCTACCATCACCATCACCTCTTTCCCCAGTTTTGTGAGATTTCCATTTGCCCAGTGCCACTGGAAATCCACTCTAATACAATTTGCTCTTTAGTTAGTAGCTAAATATGCTGCATATCTATGCTCCATTTCTTTTTAAAGGCTATTTCTGTTTCTTTCGGTTTATACAATGTCTTTCTCTATTGGAGCACAATCACAAACCTCCTGTTTCAATGTGTACTATTGTCACAGTTCACCTGCACTTGTCAGAGGACTGAATGTACACAGTTCAAAATTACTCATCTGAAGCATAATCTGACCATTTAATTTCTACACTGCTTAATATATTTCAAAATATCTCTAAGCAGTGTATGGAAAACTAAAGAAGCAAAAGACAATTTAAACAAAAATATTACAAAAAACACACAATTACATATAAAAATGCTAATTAATATAGGTTACAAATGTATATAAATAAATAGCAATTCATTTTCCTTCTAACACATCTTCCCTCTTAGGTTCTCACCCAGGGTCCAACAAACTCTCACCTCACCCACAAAAGTCTCAATGAGAAGAGTTCCTGGAAACAGGGGGAATCACCCTAGTCTCTCACTCTAGACTTGTTTTTATGGGCAAGCCCAAGTTGGATGGTAATTCCTCAGGCTGCCTACAGCTGTGTCTCATTTAACTGCATTCTCCATACCCAGCCAGTTCCAGGTGCAGCTGGTTTGTTGCACTTCCCAGAGAGCCCAAAGGATGGGGAAAGGGCCCCCCTTCACTCACAGCTCTTTCTTCAACCTCTGTCCTCTCCTCTTCCTCCTCCTCCAGCTCCTTGAGTCTGGGTCAAAATAACACTAAGAGGTCTAACGGATCCACTGACCTGGTAACTATTCAAAGCAGAGGGCCAAGTTCACATAAGCAGCTACCTGCAACAATTTTCATGCTCAGATCAAGGCCTAGTTCAAGGAAAGCATGCGACCTTCACAAACAGCCTAGCTAGGGCTTCTCTCATCTGTGACAGTTATATTGCAGAGACAGCCTAAGTGTTGCGTATTACCTGACAAAGAGACGTGGGACATCCCACATCTGAATCACAAGCATAGTGGAAATGTGCAACTTCCTGCTTCACACATGAGCACTGCTCCAAGGATATTTGTGCAAGTTTATGTAATTCTAGGGGTTACCTACATTTGGCTGATTAAAAAATGCTGCTGCACGAGATGAATAGAAAGTACAGGGGAGCAATCAAAAAGCATTTGATCTGTTGTTAAGATCAAATACCCATTTAGTTCAGCATCCTGTTCTCACAGTGGCCAACTAGATGCCCATGGGAAACCTGCAAGCAGGACATGAAAGCAACAGCCCCTCCCCATTTTTTATTCCCCAACAACTGGTATTCAGAGGCATATTGCATCCAATACCGGAGGCAGAACACAGGCATCTTTACTCACAGACCTCCTTGACAGCCTTATCTTCCACGACTTTGTCTAATCTTTTAAAGTTATCCAAGTTGATGGCCACCATCACTACATCTCTTGGGATTTATTCCCATAGTTTAAACTATGCGCTTAGTGAATAAGCACTTTCTTTTGCCTGCCCTGAATCTTTCGACATTCAGCTTTATTCTAACATTACGGGAGAGAGATAAAAACTTATCTCTAATTTCTCAATGCTATATGTAGTTTTAAACACCTGTATCATATCCCCCAACAACTGGCCTTGTTTCCATACGAAAAGCCCTAAATGTTGTAACCTTTCTTTATAGGGGAATTGCTCCAGTCCCTTGATCATTTTGGTTACCTTTTCTGAACCATTTCCAGCTCATTTTGAGGGATAGCTCTGCATCAGGACGGGGAATCTCTTCCAGCTACTGAACTGGACCCTGGTTCTGCTGCCCCAAATTGGACTACTATGACAGGTGGACAGGGCAATGATGTCAGAAAGCCCATTTTTCTATTGCTTGAATTCAAGCCACACTGCAAAGAAAGATTAATGTGGAGCTTGAAGTCAATGCCAATCAGCTGGTCAGTACAGTTCAAGCCTTGCTTTCTGCAAGGGGATGCTTCTGCTAGTTACATGGGGTGGATAAAAGCTAACACAATGTCATGTCATACATGTATTCTTTTACTGTAAACTACCATGGAGAAATGTGATAGCCTTTAGTATCCTCATAACATGAAGTTTGGACCCCAGAGTTCATGGCTTGCCTTTGACCATTCAACAAGTTCATGAGTGAATGAATCTACATTTGTACCTGACTGCCAGATTAATGTTTACGATTATGACCACATCACCAGTAAGACCAGGTGTAAATCAAACAGCAACACAAGCCCATAGAAATAAGACAAAGACTCCTACAGATTTAACACTAGGGATCCACACCTCCTACTAACTAAACCTCTGTGCTTGACTGCTCTCTTTTGTTTTATTATTCCTACAACACTTCCTCACTAAAAGACCCACATGTACCTTGGCTTTTCCAGGGAAAATGTCATTGTTCTTCCCTTCCTCTTTTAGACCTCAACCCTGCAGGCAGGATCTACCTTTTATATTTACCTACCTATACAGAGACCTTGCTCAGTTCTTAGGACCTTCAGAAATAAATAACAAAGCTTCCAAAATCTGTATTTCAGATTTGACAACAAAGGCTTGGCTTACTAAGTCAATTTCCCTTAATACAAGCATTCATAGTTTGCCTTTGGCATCATGTGCCTGAAATTATGCATGGAAAAAGTTAACATGAATAGGGCTATACACAGAATGCAGTTCTTTCTCTATGACCACAGAATTTGTTGCAACCACGATGCTTATGGAAATTGCTGCAGTCCGATCCATGTACAAATATTTATCCACACAAGCTGCATTCCAAGGCTGGACAGTGACTGCTTTTGTATGGAGAAAACTGACTTTATTTATCAACCCTAAAATATTGGATGTAAAAACACCTGGATATAATAATGGGGGATCACACATATCCAAATACCCATGTTTATAACTGAAGCTTAACATCTTCTTCCAAAGACTCTGTGAACCACTCTCTCCACAAGAAGAGAAAGAACACTAACACTGTGATCAGAAGCAAATGTTCACAGGTAAATCACACATTCCAGAAGGTAGCAGTAAGTTACAACAGGTCCATTCTTTTTTCACCAGGCCAGGCCCTTGGCTTCCACTACACGTCATATGATAACTAAAACCACACTTTTTTTATTAAAAGAAGTATGCATCCTCTGGGGTGATGTTATCCAAACTTTCCTCCAGAGTCCCATGTATTATAGGATTAGATTCCAAACTTGTCACTCCTGTTTAAAAGATGCTCAACTATTTTATATTCAAATAGATCTTGAAAAATGTCAGTCCTGTACCTTCCACAGCCGTTCTTTCCCCCTGCACAAAGGTCACATCAATCTCAATCCAATTTCTGAAATGTTCCTTCTTGTCTGCCTTGAGAATCTACTTGAAACCTTTATCTTTCTCTCCCATTACTGAACTGTGCATGTATTGCAATTTCAC
Source organism: Podarcis filfolensis (assembly GCF_964270895.1). Taxonomy (NCBI): domain Eukaryota; kingdom Metazoa; phylum Chordata; class Lepidosauria; order Squamata; family Lacertidae; genus Podarcis; species Podarcis filfolensis. Next base: position 74,756,608 of record NC_139605.1, on the reverse strand, counting down.
GACTTGTTTCAAACATTTACAAGGAAATGGGAAAAGCAGCAACTTCTGTGACTGATGCTTTTTGCCCCACTTCCTACCCTGACATCCAAATTGGGGAATCTGTGATCATTTTTGCCCGGCTACAGGTGAGATGTGTGACTCTGAATCCCACTTTGAACACTATATATTAGAGAGGATGGGGAAAGAAGCACTATTGATTTACCTGTGCTTGCTTTTGGATGGTGTGAGAGATTATACAGGGCAAACATTCCAATGAAGTGGGTGTGTTATTTCAGTTCTGAATGGATGATAGACCCAAACAGATATTTCAAAACCTTTTCTTTCACAATCAGGTTCCCTTTTAGTCTTTTAAATATATATACAATAAGCAGTATATAAATTTTCTTAAATAAAATAAATACTATTAAACGTTAGCCACTCAAACTCCCTCTACTGAGAGATGAGAACCGCCAAAGACACAACGACAATAATGAAGGCCAAGGGTGCTAAGTGCTTAACTGCATAAATTCAGTTTAAACAGCAGCTGCTGAATAGAAAGATGCTTTGTTACGATTGGAGCACTCCCGAGTTTTTAGACGAATATGAAGCGAAGCGAAGAAGACGAGGCAGCAGGCTATCTTACTCCCAAGCCTCCCAAAAGTGCTCAGAAGACCCTCACCAAACTCAGCCCGAGGAGAGGATGGGCTGTGGATGCGCAAGAAGCTCCTTTCAAGCAAGAAGACACGACCCCCGAGTTTCCTCCTGCTGCCCCACTCCAGACCGCCCCTTCCCAACCGAGATACCCTCCGAGGAGAAACGCACAAGCTTCAAGAGCGCTCTTCTTCCGCCCCCTCCAGCTGCCTTTCCTCTCTCTGCGCTCCTCTCCACGCGGGAGCCTCAAGCTCAGCTCGGCTCGCGGCGGCGGCGGCGCGCGACTCTCGCGGCGGCCTCCTCGCTTCCAAGAAGCGGCGGCGGGACTTGCTCGGAGTTCCTGCCAGCGAGCGGCCCGGGGAAGGAGGAGGAGGAGAGAGGGAGGGAGGTCCCGCCCGCGCCCTGCGAGGCCGCCGCCCCCCTTGGCCGCCAGCTCAGCGACCTTGCAGAGAGCGGCCCAAGGCTCCGGTCAGGCCTCTTGTGACGCCCGCCTCGGCCCGCCTGCTGAGAAACCTGAGCAGGGAGGCTCTCTCCCTGTCCGGGCGGGAAGCAAGAAGACGCGGAGGCGGCGGCGGCCTCCGTGGTCTTTTGACACGGCGGTGGGGACGGGAGGCGCGGAAGTACTGTCAACTTTGGATGAAAAGTAAAACTGAATTTCTTTGAGTGCCTTCAGCCTCCCCTCCTCCTGCCCCCGGCGAGGCCTTATTAAGGGAGCCGTGTGCTTTTAGCTCAGCCTTAAGCGGGCTTACTCGGGAGTAAGTGACCTGACACACCTTGCGACTTGGCAAACGTTGCGAGCTCTCTCTTGCAGAGCAGTCCCATTTAACTTTATGCCGAACGGCCCGCGTTGCTTGGCATGTGACCTATACAGAATGAAGATTTAAGAGCGCAGCATCCATCATCAAATAATTTCAGAGTTGTATATCCAAATTCAATTTACTTCTTTTAGCCAGGTCACTGTTGTACCCATTTCATATATGCGCTTCTGAGGCTGGCAGAACCAGGGGGCGGAAATGGGACTTGAGCCCATATAGGCCGACTCTGTTATCACTATGTACACATACACGTGCTTATAATTTGAGATCATTTGCAGCAGGCTTGCACAATTTGTGGAGCATATTTGAGCATTGGCAGAGGCTCACTAAAGGTTTGGTGGAGCTGTTTCTGCCTGCCTGGGACGGGGGGGGGCAGGGGGGGTGAGGTCCGGCGGAATCAGCCATCTGGCAGCCCATAATATTTCATTGTTACTTGTCTGGCTTGTATCATGAGTTGTATGGGGCCGATTGAAATGCTTTGCAGATTTATGTGGTCATGCTTTGAACAAATGTTAAGACCTACTTGACTAGGCAGCACAGTGCAGTCTCAGTGCTGTAGCCTCAAATGCTTAGTGCAATGTTTCTCAAACATGGGAGGAGTTCGTCTTAAATTAACAGCTATAAACAGCCAAAGGTGAGGATGCGCCCCAAAGTATGGATCATGACTCCGCAGGGATTATTGAGAGGAAAGACAGGAGATGCAAAGTGGCAGACTTGGGTGTTTCAAGATGGTGATGAATAATGGCATGGGGTACATAAGAATGTGAATAAGGACTAATTCACTCAGGTGAGCTGATTCTTTTCCTCACCTATATGCAAATCACGTGCAGAATAACCTTGGAGTGAACCAGCTACACACTGGGGCTGTAAACGAATATGGTGTACAGCAGCCATCTATCTCTTGAGGGAATGCCACTGAAATTGAGTCAAAACACAGTGGAGCAAATGAGTTGCCTGGGTAGCATGTGGCACTTCCATGCCTTTCTTCCTCTTCTCTTACAGCACAGAATCAGAATACTGGGAAGTGTTCCCACATTTCTGGGCAAACAGGCAAATTATACCTGTCTTCCTGGCAGGGTGGATTTGATTTAAATCAAATTGAATCACTAGTCAGTAAGACTTGATTTAAATCATTTTTACAGAAAGGTTTGACCTTGCTGGCATCCTCTGAATATTTACAACCAGAGGAAGGTTTCGTTTTTGGAATAATAAATTTTCAGAGTAGTTTTTACAGTTACATCAAAAATTACTGATTTGGTTATACTATCAGAAATACATAGCCAGATAATTATGAAATTATTGTTTATATTTGGACAACTTTTCTGCTGTATTTTATTGGAAGGAGAAAAATAATCATTTCCTTAATAACAATTTAAATAATTTATTTACGGTAGCTAAAACAACAACATTATAGCATATGTATCCATGTTTGTTAACCAATGTGGTTATACGATTTTTTTAAATTAAAAAAACCTTAGACTGCGTTTTAGCACACATGAAAAACTGTAAACAAATCCTTATTTCCTGAGTAATAGACTTTGGACTATAATGTAACTTTTAAAAAAATTATTTTTAAAGAATCATTTATTTTTATTCACCCTGCTTCCTGGCAGCACAGCAGTAGTATATAGTGCCAGTTGCCTGGGACTCTTACTATCTTCTCAGCAGCTCACGGGACAAGTTTTAAGAATTGTTTGATTAGGCTGGAAGACATGTGCCGTTTGATCACACCCCACCGAGATAATCAGGCAACTATCTTTACCTTCCAGTGCCACTTTAGCAACTGTGAAATTTGCAAGCAGTCATAAAAATGCAAATAAAATGCAGGGTGTGGGAAGGTTCAGCCATGAACTATGCACTTCATCATCCACTCCCCCTTGGAAGTATTGGCTCAGGCACTTCACTGGAGCAACCCAGCCTGGCTGACACTGGAATTTCTCCATGCATCTCTCTACACAGAACAGGGACATAGGAAGAAAATAAATGGCCGTCAGTGTTTGAACTATCTGCTGTTGGCCACAGATCTTTCATAACTCAAATGAAGCTTATCTCGCATCGCTTTATCATCCAGGACTCACATTTCCATTTTAAAACGGAACTGAAATATTTACCAAGGAAAGAGGAAGGTTGGAATAGGGAAAAGTAAGATAAGAAGGCAAGGACCACTGTTTGCCAGACCTCTAGGTCAAGCTTCCTCAAACTCTGCCCTCCAGATGTTTTGAGACTACAGTTCCTATCAGCCCTGACCACTGGTCCTGCTAGCTAGGGATCATGGAAGTTGTAGGCCAAAAACATCTGGAGGGCCGAGTTTGAGGGTCGCTCATCCAGCCTGAGAGTGACTGACCTCTGTCTGATGCCAATGGCAATTAAACACTTGATTTGAGTAACTAACCTTATAGCATTTCCCCTGAGGCCCATATCACTGCTCAACAATACTGAGATAAATGACATTTTTAGAGTTGAAGAGACAAATGGTAATTTTATAATCATGATGGGAAGTAAGCAACTGGCCAGCAACCCTGAAAGATGAGGACAAACCTTAACAATGCTAAACTTCTCCGAGCAAGGCCTGGAGCTTCTGGAATATGTACAGTAGTTGTGCAAGCATGATTCTGGCTTTGGCAAATGGATATTCAGATAGTACCCCGTGGCTTCCATTCAGGTGGCTTCCTTCCGCCATAAAATGGTGCATGTGTAGCATTTGTCCCTTAACTGCATTAATAGTTGCGTTCAGCTTGAAAGAATAAAGCACTACTGTGCATCACTTACTTGGATCACTTAAAAAAAATGTGTTTGTTTTAATTTCATTTTAGGCTAATACTGTAAATATCTTCACCACTATCCAGCTAACAGATTCAGTAGCCTTCTCTGAATTCATGTGCTTAATGGTTGCCTCCCACTCAGCAGAAGCAGATGACACAACTGAGTCACTGACACTAATCCGGGGGCAGGCACAGGGGAGGGGGAAATGACAACAATACTACTGATGAATTCAGACTTCCGAATTAGTTGAAATGGACTAATCCTCTTAATTTAAAAGATTAAATGTATACTGACAAAAAAGATTAAAACTTACGCCTAGTGCAGATTTAAGGATATTTTCCTAACTTTTCAAATAAGAAATTATTAAATTTTCACTGAGATTACATAGCACAGTTTGGCATTTAAAATGCTTTGCTTTTTGGGGGGGCGTGTCATTTGGTGCTTTGTCTTTCTGTTATTTCGGTTGTTCACATATCCCGGCTGCGCTCCTGTCTGCTGCTCACAACAAGAGATTCCCCCTCCCCAATTTGCATATGTGTAAGTTTGCATATAAGTACAAGTATATAAATTTGCATATAAGTACAAGTTACAGCTGAAGCCCAAATACATAACTATGCAGTACCTGGCTTAGCATACTGTGGCGCAGGCTTCCTCAAACTCGGCCCTCCAGATGTTTTTGGCCTACAACTCCCACAATCCCTAGCTAGCAGGAGCAGTGGTCAGGGATGATGGGAGTTGTAGTCACAAAACATCTGGAGGGCCGAGTTTGAGGAAGCCTGCGGTGGTGAGCCCCACTGTCTTGTTATGCAAGGTGCTTGTACCTGGGGGGTGCTAAGGATGCTGTGGGACTCGCAAAGCCAGCCAGCCTGTATGCTTGCTGCTGCAGTCCTTTGATGCCTTCTCAACCTGTATGCTTGTAAAAAAGACTATTACATAGGCACCACAATTTCCCCATTTGCTCTCCTCCCCAAAGAGCCCAATCCAAAGTATACCTGCTGAAACATCCCACTGAACTTCATGGGACTTACTTCCAACTAGGACTGTAGCCTTAACCACGTGTAGTCTACCCCCAAACTGCCTAGCACTTGAAGAAAGAGGAACACGGAAGCATACTGTTGCTTCATTATCTCCAGTTAACATATATATTGCTAACTGTTAACTGAAGAGGAAAGAGAATATCTGAATATCTGCTAACAGAATCTGAAACCAAGTAAAGGTCATGTCTTAGGAGTATTTGTGAGCCACTTAAGGTATTTTGTAATGCTCTGTTTCAGTAATGAGCAGGTCAGAAGAACTGAACAAGAAATAGATCAAGAATGTAAGAATAGACTTCTGGATCAGGCCGAAGGCCCATATTGTCCAGCATCCTGTTCTCACAGTGGCCGGCCAGATGCCTATTTTAACAGAACCATGTGCATTTGTACTTAATCATCATGTGTTTTCTTGACTCACAAGTGGTTGAAGGCCCTTCTTTGCTGCCCAGGCAGGAGGCTGGTAACTTGCTGCCCATTAAGGTGCTCTTCCTCCCTGCGGCCACCATGACAGACACTTTATCTTACCCATTTCATTATGTATCCAAAAGACTCTGAGCTGATTCAATTTTATTTGTACAAAACATGGATGTCTCAAACTCAGTACTATCTTCAGTTTGCAAACTTTAAAATGACACAATTAAAATATTTTGCTATATTACGTCTCATTATGAGCCACCAACATATGTAGGTGAATTAGAAACAGTAACAGTGCCTCCCTGGAAAGAGAACCAGTTCTGCAGTCCCATGGTGCCCCAGATGGCAGCAGCAGCAGCAGCAGTAACACATCAGACTCTGAAAAGACCCAGCTGATGGCTGCTCAGTTTGAAAAGGCCTTTTTCGGCTAGGAAGATTTTATTTACCATTTTTTGTGTGGAGGTGGAAGGAGAAGAGCACAAAATAAAAGGGCCGATAAAGGTAAAGGTACCCCTGGCCATTAGGTCCAGTCGTTGCCGACTCTGGGGTTGCAGCGCTCATCTTGCTTTATTGGCCAAGGGAGCCGGCGTACAGCTTCCGGGTCATGTGGCCAGCATGACTAAGCCACTTCTGGCGAACCAGAGCAGCGCACGGAAACACCGTTTACCTTCCCGCCGGAGCGGTACCTATTTATCTACTTGTACTTTGACGTGCTTTCAAACTGCTAGGTTGGCAGGAGCAGGGACCGAGCAACCCCGTCACAGGGATTTGAACTGCCGAGCTTCTGATTGGCAAGTCCTAGGCTCTGTGGTTTAACCCACAGCACCACCCACGTCCCAAAAGGGCCAGTTGTATAAACCAGTTGGCATGTTTAGCCAGCCAATGCAGTTACACAAGTGATAACAAAACCAACCTTGCCTAACAATTATAATGAGCTTGAGTGATGATACCCCTGGGAAGTGTTTCTGAGAAATCATGTGGGAGTTTAAAAACAATGCCAAAATACCTTAGGCAAGCTTGCCTACTAATGCCATGCCAGATACTTGACTCCAGCTTTCTTGCTCCCACATGCCGATCTTAATGCAATGTTATACCTGAATCTGCTTGGTTTGAGAAATATCCACAACTGCAGCATGAAGTTCATTGTGTGTTAAATCAAAATAGGAACGACTTCACCAATGCTGGCCAGATAATTACACCAGATCTACAGTACTAGAAGAATATAAAAAGAGCCTGTTGGATCAGGCCAAAGGCCCATCTAGTCCAGCCTCCTGTTCTCACAGTGGCCAACCAGATGCCTGTGAGAAACCCACAACCAGGGCCTGAGCACGAGAGAATCCTCCCCTCCTGCAGTTTCTAGCACCTGCAGAAGCATCACTCCCCCCAGTCATGAAGGGAAAGCATCGCCATGATTGCCAGTAGCCTTTGATGGGCTTATTCTCCATGAATTTGTTCAATCCTCTTTTAAAACCATCCATATTGGTGGCCATTTCTGCCTCCCGTGAGAGTGAGTTTCGTAGTTTAACCAAGCACTGCATGAAGAAGCAATTGTCTTTTATCTGTCCCGAATGTTCAAAATAGCTGCCACATGCTTCTCCTATATTGCGTCTCTGCTGGTAGGACCATCCATCAAGTATGTCACACATCAAAATGGCGGCAAATCAAGGATTTAGAATTAGTTAAAAGGAGAAAAAATATGAGAAGGAAGGTGGGGAGTTAAATCTCTTAGGATACAACTTCAATGGGAAAAGGCATCCTGAAATATAGGCAAGGGTGCATAATTTAGCAGGATGAGGGTTTTAGTGAAGACAGTTGACACTCTGTGGAGGAACTGAGAAAGGCAAGACACATAGGTTTCAACAATTCTGCTTGCCACACTCAAGTGTGATGAGCAACCAACCTTCCTCCCATTCTGAAGGTGCCGAGGTAGGGAGAGATCGCCCTGGCAGTTGTGCAGCAACCCCTGTTTTGTCCCCTGCTCCATAGTTGGGAGGAGGGCTGGAGGTTGTTTGGCATCTCTGTGACCTAGGTGCCTGGAGAGCCTTGGCCAAACTGGCAGCATTCTTCACTTGCCTTTCCTACTCCTGAGTAGGAAAGGTAGGGATGAGAGGGTAGGACATCATTGTTTTAAGGCCATTACCAGTGGGTGGGGGTGGTAGCTGGTGACTGTAGCCTTTGGCTTGGCCGACAAGGCCAGTCAAAAATTGTAGACTCCTGAAAACACATCTCTTCATTCATTAATATCTTGGCAGATTTACTCAGTTTTGTTCTATGCAGCATCCATCAGAATAAGCTTTCGTCTTTCTTTTAAAAGCTTTGACGGATGAATGATCCTCCACACAAGAACTGTATTTGTTATATGGAGTCACAGAGTCACCTGTCCAAATGATGATTGACTGAAACTGTGTGTTCAACATGATGCAACGTGAACTGAATTTTTTTCATCTCTGAAAAAGAACTCAGAGCTCCCTTTCTGTAAACAGCTAATTTTGCAGAATCGCTTGAGGCTGCAGAGCCTTTGGTTATGACAGGTTTTGGTGCTGTAATTAATATGACAAAATGATATGAAAACAAAATCCCTGCACTACATAAATGTAATTTGAGAATTGCATTAAAAATCATGTTGTATAAAAACAACCAAGTATTTCTAAATGCTCTGGGAGGAAGACTGTTATTGCCAATTATAGAATTGGAAAAGCCATTAATTTAAAATCTCAGTCTCAATAGTATGGATGCAGAAATTTGGTTTAATTAAGAAAGATGCTTGTATCTTCAGCTCACCCACACTGGTGGTGCCCAATTTGTAACTACAAATGCCAAAAGCATTTTAATTCATGGTACCACTGAATACTCATAAAGCAAGTTTGGCTCCCTAAAGTATGTGTGAAATATTACTGAAATATCTCTTTATAGTTGTCCAAATATATTTTAAGAGGCTGCTCCGGGAAACATTATTTAATGAACTTTTGTGTGCCAACTTAATCCCTAAATTCAATTTTAATTAAAACAGTCTAGGATTAAAGATAGCAGGCATTATCCCTCGACACTGAATTAATCAGAATCAGAGGAACCATTCCTCAAAAGCTTGTTTTCACTCCACATTCATAGCAGTGTTTTGCAGCTATCCAGCTATGTCTGCAGATTGGTGCAGTAGACTTGTCTCTGGGCTGTACCATTCCATCCGGTCAGTGAGGGTGCACAGGATTCAATCCTCAATACAAAAAAATCAAAAAAATCTGTACACCTGCAAAACTAGATGGTAGGGGAAAGGGTTCTAGTCTACTCTTCTCCCTCACGTTCAGTTTTTTGTGTGAGTATATATAAAGGAACATTTAGTCATGCGAGTCCCTGCCTGCAACTTGAAATGGTAGGTCCAAGGGACAGGTTCACCTGTGTCAAGTGATGCATGTAGAGGCAAAATAATCTTAATTTCACATATACGTATATCTGAGCTGACAGTAGCCAGCCAGGAATGAGATCTTGTGGTTGTGGTAGATAGCCAGATGAATATGCTGATTAATTTTGCAGCAGCTGTGAACGAGGTAAATTCCATGCTAGAGAACATTAGGAAAGGAACTCAAAGCAAAGCTGCTGATATAATGCCATTATAACAAATCTATTGTGCAACGACCACAGTTGGAATACTGTGTACAGTTCTGGTTGTCTCGCTACGATAAGCATACTGTAGTGTAGGAGAAGTTTCAATAAAGGGCAGCCAAAGTGATCAAAATAATTTGTTGCTCCCTCTGACCTTTTTGTTGTTGTTGGCTGAAGATCTCCAGCATAGGAGAAACAAAGCTCCAAAAACAAAGAAGGTATTCAGGAGTTGCTTGTGCTTCCTGTTTCTACTGCAGGTAGAGGCCAGAGCTGAATAGAAATATTGACTGACCTGCTTTTTTGTTTTCCTTTACTGTGCTGATCTCCCCAACTGTTTTTCATCTTGGTGTGGATCTTAGGTCTCAAATGCCATGTGTGCGGGAGTTCAGTATCACAACTGCAGCAGCAGAAGCCCTGGGCAAGAATCCAGTATATGTCCTCAAAAGATGATAAGGAAAGTGCAAGCCAAGCAAGGAACTGATAGTGAGGTTCATGGCACAGGTAGTGCTTAGCTCAGGGTACAGTTCAGCTAGATCTCTGGACCCTGTAAACCTCTTGGCATACATGTAGTTTGTGGAAATAGGAAACAGGAGCTTTCCAGCTGGCTACATGCATAAGGGAACTCATGCATATGAAGGGATGAGATGAAATGCTTAAAATATTAGTTCTTCTTGAAGGATGTTTATTCACCACAGAAACATAGGCTCCTTGCTCCACCTATTCACTGACCACGAGGTTCTGCTGATTTTAAGTATCACATTTCTCCAGCAACATTCCCCACCCCCTTCCTCCCTTTAAGGATTTAAGACTTGTTAGGATTTGTTCACTGGGGCTTTTATTCACAGATTGTTCACCATGTACATACTTTCAGCACTTGTTTTCATTAGGGCACTTTTGCAATCACAGTCTAACCAGCCCTCTAAATTGAAATGGCCATATCAGTCAATTTTAATGGAACATTTTTTAAAAACTCTGACAGACAAGGACCATCAACCATATGCTTAGAAAGTGTTTCATATTGGGAGGTCTTCAGAGGACACCAAACCGTTCTGTCCCCAAGAACCCTGTTCTGAAACCCCCAGCACAGTGACTTGCTGTGGACACAGAAATTCCTAAGATCTTCCAGAGTTTCCACTCCCAGAAGGTGCCCCCTTTTACTTCTGAATGGAGGAGAGTGGCAGATCTGCATATCCAGTGATCTGGGAGGGGTTCTGTTTTGATGGGAATGGGAAGCCAATGCAGAAAAAGCACATCAGAAGTCAACAGAGCATATTTTAAACTGCAGGGAGCTAAATGTGAATCCAGCAGATCAGCAATACACATCTTCTCCTTCAAAGGACTTAATGCTATGCTAATCACCACCCAAGCTTTATTTCCATCACCAGAGATTGGCTTAATTATGCAGGAGTTATGTTTGCAAGGCAATGGATTCCATTTGATTTGCTTCAAGCGAACAATAAAAGCAAAAAGAATCACCCAGCACTTTTAGCTTTTCATGCTGTAAAACAAATTAACACAACTATACTCAATACAAACAATTGCTTACCAAGAGGGCTGCAAAACAGAATCTAAGGGGAGTTGTACAGCACATGATAACAGAGTTTGGAGCCCTTCAAAGAAAATGTTTTGACAGGACGGCACAAAGGATTTTGATTGGCTGCTTATATGTTTTGTTCAACATTTTGTAGTTCCATTATTATTACACATATCAAAATACAGGGAATGGGAAACAAAAGTAGTCCAGGCATTTCCCAAGTCACTCACAAAAAACTATCAAACAGATCCCGCCCCCCTTCAAACACTAAAGCCAGCAGGTAGAGTGGGCCTACTCTACCTAAATGAGCACCCATAGAGTGCTTTTTCTGAACTGAGACATTATCAAATCCCACTAGGTTTCTTTTGCAACTCAGTTCCACCAGACAGCTCCAAAGCATTCCTCCTGTTTTGTATCTTCGTGTTTCTATAGCCAGTGAACCTGGGTGAGTTCTTGTTTCTTAGTTTCATCATTTCTGAACGTCTGCACCTTTAGAAGAGGAAGAAAGGCTGCTGCTATCATCATCATCATCTTTTCTAGCTGCTCATTATCAACACTTTTAAAAAATCCAAGCCCAGAACTTTCCACGTTTTTCTTCTCTCTTCTAAGCCAAGTCTTCAGCTCATAATGACAGGCATCAGTAACCTGCTACTGCCAGAGTGGGCAGAAGGCAGTTGGTGGACCACTGGCTAATTTCTGAACAGAAGCAGATTTAATTTTATGGTAATGAGAGAAAGTTTGGAGTCCTAACTTGGACAAACCTTTGAAAGGGCCCTGCATGGTGCTCTAAACAAGATAAACAACTTCACCAGATCTAGCTACATTCCAGCTGGAAGTAATTCATAAAGATCACTTTAGGAGACACAAAAGGAGACAAAGCTGTGATTCCAAGTATCTGCAGGGCAGACAGTACCAGCATAAGCTAGTTTTTGTAGGTTGCAGCCTACAACTTTGAAAATATTGTTCCTTGAGATTTTTATCACTAAAAAGTTGTCAAAACATTGAAATAGTGGGGACCTTGGACAGACAATTCAGTGGTCAGTTGTTCATAGTTCATGGTTTATTCTGTTTTGCTTACCTGCGTTTTCTCCAGATATATCCCTGGTCAGTGGTGGTGGTGGTGATGGGAAGACTTTGCAAATCACATCTGATTGAAACAAAAGGAACAGCTAGTTGAACGTGCTTATCATTAGCAGAGGACAATGAACGTCATAAACCCTTCCATGTACAGCTATTCACACCTAGCCTGATAAAATACACTTCTCATTTAATTCAAGTAAGTGTTACATTTATTCTATCATTGTAAATGTTCCATAATATTAGAATACTAGGAGTGTATCTGCCTTGTCTGGTGTAACTCTAAAAGTAACTTTGCATGAAGTTTGGTATAAGAGCCATGAGCACATTTCAAAGCTGCAGTACGTCATGGAATTTTTGGAAGAGACAGAAAAAGCAGGCATATTTGCTTCAATATGAATAGCTGCAAATGCTTTTATAAAATTGTAGGTAGGTCTACAGTTTGCTACTGGTTTTGAAACAATTGCATCCCCCATTTAATAAGTTTCCTACCTGCTCTATCATCACACAGTATTCATGGTCTGAACTACATTTTATAAGGTGTTGGCAGCATAATTTTGGAGAAGGTGAGGTGACATAGACTGGCATCTTGAAAATTAGTAGTGATGTTTCAAACACCTACCATCAAGCGAGAACTCAGCAGCTGGGATTGTCCTTGTGAGAAAAGAGAATAATGGGTATCAATTGAAAGAAAAACGTAAGAGGAAGCAGCAAATGAAAAGTCACACAAAGATGGGAAAACATCCTAGAAATTGTAACACTACACCTGCAACGCTTTCTGCACTTACCTGAGAGTAAGTCCCATTGAGTTAAATGAGATTGACTTCTAAGTAGAATGCATAGGATTTCATTGCACTTTGATTATAGCTTTTTACCATCTCATTGCATATATCTTGTGAAAAGGGCATTCTGCTGACTTAATTCAGATTTTAAAAAGGCTTTAAAAATTGCTTTAAAGGGGCAACGTAACCTGCCCACATGCAAAATGCAATTTTCATACCCCTACAACACACATTATTCACCTCTTTGCTAAGCAAAGTGTTGCTCTAGACATATGTCCCATTGAATTCAACAGCATTGCAGCATCGACTTAAAACACAATGCATTTCAACAGAGGTGGTTCACACAAAGCTGTTGTCATTCTTGGTCAATGGGCTGGGGGGGTTGCACCCTCTGCATGAGCCCAGTGTCCATGTGGACAGAATAACATACATAAAGAAGCCTGCACGTGTATGTAGGCATGATACACACTGTGTACACAGATCATGCAAATCACACCTAAGCAGCATTTCTTCACTCCTTGTTCCTGGTGTAGATCTTCACTCAGCCCTTCTTCCCTGACAGGGAAGGAGGCACCATTTTGCAGCTTGTCTCAGGTGCAAAAATGTCTTGGACTGGCTCGGCTAGTGTCTAAGCTTATTTCAACACTAAATAGAGTTACATGAATTGCAGGAATCCTGTCCCACTCTTGGTCTCTTTTTTTTTAATATGTGGATTGCACTGTGCTTTGTGATCCTTCTTCATGTGTTTTATCAGGAAATAATCAACTAGGTTCTTCTTTTGTGAAGAAAGGTATGGGGAACCCATGACATTCATCTGAAGTATTAATTCCTGTGCTGTTCATTTCCTAAACTGAAGCACAAATGAAAGGAAAACCCAGTGCTGGATGTGAGGAACAGACTGAAAGACAAAAAGGGATTTACCTGCTCCACTGTGTTTGGCTAATGATTTTACCTATGAAGAGTAAGAAAACAGGACAAGACAGCTGATTCATGCAAAACCACTCTTGTAATCAGGAACTGTTTCTGCAAGACCCATTTCCAGGACAGATTTGGCATGATGAGGTTTCGGAAGCAAACCGCCTCAAGAGATCCCGTAGGTGTGATTCAGCATGTCATTTGCGAAATTACATTCAGAACAAGGTAATGAATCATAACACCAGAAGAAGATGCAAGCTCAAGGCAGGTAAGACTTGGATGTTCTCCTTGCTTTAAAGCAGGGGTAGCCAACATGGTGCCCTTGAGTTGTTCTTGGGTTACAATTTCCACCATCCCTGGTCACTGGCAGTGTGGGATGGGCAGATGGGAACTGTACTGGCATCACGTTGCCTACCTCTGCTTTAAGGAATCCAACAGCACACACCATTAAGGGATGGATCAGTCTGTTTCTGGTCCATGATTTTGCATGTGTTCATTCACAAGTTTGTTCTGAGTCATTTCTAAATTAATATGTGAATATGTTTTTAAAACTCCACTCTAAAGTTTGAATTTAAATGCATATTTAAACCCAGTACATAATTATTAAATACAGAGTTAAATAATTTAAATACATAATTAAATAGTATTTTATCACAAAATGAGTATTTTATCTCAGTGAATGTATTTCTATATGTATCTTATTCTGAAACAGGTGTCCTAAATGCATTTTGGTACATGTTTGAGCCAAGAACAGTACTGCAAAATCCAGAGAAGTGTGAAATCTGAAGCAGACATTTGAGTGAAGCTGTTTGCTTTTGGAGAGTTTGCCATAAGGTCCTGGAGAAAAAGTGAGGCTGACTCCTTTGAGAAGATAATTCTCTAGCACTCACCTATGTCTTAATATTTCCAGTTTGTGTGGTTAATAATAGCTAGGTTTAGTCCCATAAAGGTGGTGGCAGGAGTGTCTAATAGTCTCTGTCCCTTAGCAGTTAAATAGCTCCACACCAGCCCAGGACCTCACCCACATACCAGCAGACAGAACCTTCACATGCAGTCAGCTATGAGGATAAATGAAATGTCTAATAGGGATTCTGCATCACCAAACATTTGGAAGGGATAAAATATCCAAAAACAAACAAGGTAAAGAAAATCTGTCCCACGAGTCCCGTAGTTGTTATACTGCTGTGACCGATCATCAAAATCTTTTTAGATAGATTGTAAAGGTTATTTAACCTACCGGTATATTATATTTTGTATCTTTGAGTAAACAGATGAAATTAGACTATGCCCTATAATCAAGTCAATGAAAAATGTGCAGCATGGAAATAGGGTAATTCAAGTTGCTATATATAGCAGATGTGTATCTAGCAGGAGAATGTGCATACTGCTTGTGCACATATATCAAAGTGCATAATCTCTAGTTATTACTCACATATCAGCATATTCACTGTAACTTATATAGCTTACTTAACACTGCTGGGGGAGGTGTTCTTTGGTACGTTCACTTACCATGTACTACTTGCATCAGGGCGTCTAGGTTGGAGATATACATGGCTGTGTGACTTCTGACATCCTGAATGTCTGACTGATCCAGATGCACTGTCAGCACTTCCACACTGTCATTGCTGAAATTCTGTTTCTTAATCCTAGCATGTACAAGAGGTCATTCAACCAACCATGCAACCAAACAACCTACCAAACATCACCCCTGATTGCAATGTCTGTCACTCCTAGGGGTAAATACTAAGTTAACCTATGGATAGAAGAGGTTGTGTATGTCGTTGCTTTTGAGTGAAATTCCAATGGTGCCCTTGCACTCACAGGAAGGGGTCTGTTTTGGCAGAGTTGTCCACTAATGGAAGAAGTGGGGAGGATATTTTTGCTGATTTCTCCTGTCAGGGGCCTTCTAATGCCAACCAGGATGGGGCAGAGATGACAGGGTGCGGAGATTGGGGGTAGGGAAAGATCAAGCACTGACTTGGATGAGGCTTTTGCCCCATAGTTTCCAGACACCACAGAAAAGGAATGGGAACCGTCTGAATCAGTCCCCATTCCGTCTTCTGAGAGTGAGGTGTGGGTTAACCAGACTCATATACCCAACGTGCTTGTCCAATTAATGCATGAAGGGGTTAATACCACAGAGTAAGCTTAGTTATGTCATTTTCCTTACCTTGGGAGGAAATAGGTAATTAAGCCTATTGTCCCCCTCCCCTACATGAGAAGTGTGAAGAGGCTTGAACTGGTTGCTCCAGCTCAACCACACGGCTCTCACCAGCCACTCTTGAGTTCCTTTACCATTAATCTAGGAACTAGATGCCACATATCATTAGCACAATTATCCAAAATGGTCCCGTTATTGCTACTGAAGAGGCAAAGCACATTCCTGAAGGTAGGAAAGCTAATACTTTCAGAAGATGTAGGAGGAAGAGAAAAGACTCCCATCATGCCAAGCTTCTCATTACCTGGCAGTGAGTCCATTCAGTGGACCACCATATGAAACCACGTACATGTGGAGAGCAGTGTAGTCTATGGGACAGGCAAACAAAGGGGAATGTGTGATGTGCAACTTACCTCTCTTGGGCTAGCTGAAAATCCTACAGAAAGCAAAAAAAAGAAATTGTTTTTATTGCACGCAGAGAAAGGGGGGCATCCAGCAAATGAGACTTTGCTAACTTGGAGGGGAGAAAAAGCTGCTCACCTTGAGGAAGAGGCAAGCATCTGTTTTCTCTGTTAGTGCTTGTAGCTCCCGAAGGCCCTGGGCGGCCACGTCCCTCTTGTCTGCCACTTGCTTCTTCAGAGCTGCCATGTCAGCCAGCTGCTTTTTCTCATTGGACTGGATGTCACCTAGGATCTGCTTCTCCTTCTGATCTACCTGAGACTTGATCTCTTGGAAGATTCTGGAGAGCTGATCTGTCAACGTTTTCTTATTGTTCTAAGGAAAGAAAGATGGCAACTTTTTATTACAATTGAATTGTTGGACTTAGGGCATAAACCCGGGGTGTCTTGAGCAAGATTTCCCTATCTAGGCTAAAAAGGATTGTTAGCTCCGTGGTCACAGTCCCTCCCCTGTTCATAAAACTCCCTTAGGAAACAACCATTATTTTAAAAGGTGTGGAGACTATATATGTCAGATAACATTTTTATAGTGAAAAATGACATATTGCTTCCGCAAAACAGGCCACCAAGCTATCAAGTTTATAGCTCTCAGCAACCTCCCAAGTATGTTGCCAGTCGCTCTGAAAAGCACTGTGGGCATCAGCCCCTCAGAAGGTCACACCAAAGTATTCTTGCCTCAGCTATCCTGTGGCTACCACCACTGAGTAATGTGCAGTGCAAACTTATGCATATATACTCAAGAGTAAGTCCCATATAAGTGTGCGTA
Source organism: Podarcis filfolensis (assembly GCF_964270895.1). Classification (NCBI taxonomy): domain Eukaryota; kingdom Metazoa; phylum Chordata; class Lepidosauria; order Squamata; family Lacertidae; genus Podarcis; species Podarcis filfolensis. The sequence continues at coordinate 74,739,665 of NC_139605.1, read as the reverse complement.
GGACTGTAGCTTGAATGTCAACAGAGCTTTTTAATTCCCAGATCCTAATACAACCTCCCCCAACCTGGTGTCATCAGCCTCAGTTAGCCTATCTCTGCTGTCTGGTGCTGCTGGGAGTTCTGGTTCAGTTGTGATGGTTCACCCACTGCCCCCTTTCACTGAATCCTTGTGCCTTGGCTGGGATCTCTTGCCTGTTCCCTGGCTTGACTTTGGCTTCCTTACCATTGGGTGCTCTTTTTCTCATGCCCTCCTGGTTTCCCAGCAACTGAAGCACATGCACCAAAGTAGTACCAGAGGCTCACATCTCACCAGTCTTCTGTTGTGGCAGAAAAGGTTGCCTGATATGCAGGGCTGTGCAGAGGCAGGGGGTAGCCCTTGTCCTGGGCCTTGGAGAGCTAAGCTAGCCCAGCCACTGGCGGAGGAAGAGGAGTGTGGGGGGAGCGCACTGCCCCTGGCAGCGTGATCCTGGTGGGGTGCCATCGCGGCTGCCCCTGCCCATGCTGGGCACCACACCACTGCAGGCAGCGTGCCACGCCCCCCGGACACATGCCAGCCCCGCCTCCGCCTGCCCTCTGCCCCCCCCGGTGCCGGAGCATGAAGCTCCGCCAATGGGCCCAGCTGCTTTTCTGCTTGAGTTTTTAACTTTATTCTAACAAGACTCCCACCCCAGGCCTCAGACCAGCTCTGCGTGGGTCTGTGATATGAAGTGCTGCCTTGGAAGCCCCCTAGTGTCTGTTAGTGGTCACACACTCTTAACCAGGGAGAGCCCATGTTTTTGGGTACTTGTCCCTGGTAAACTACTGAAAGTGCACATACACACGCACTAGAGTTGCCATTTTTAAAAAACCCAGTCCTTCTGAGGTTAAGTATCTGAAGAGGGTGTAGAAACACACGCCTGTCCAGACAGTAAATAGAGCATGCACTAACTAAATCTGTGTCCATGTGTGATAGAGATGATAGATAGATAGATAGATAGATAGATAGATAGATAGATAGATGATAGAGACTGTAGATGGTCAGATAATAAACCTTCGGGTGAAAAGAGTCACTGGCCAAAAGTGCTGCATAGTTAAAATGAAAAGATTGGGCTGCTGGATGGAGAAGCATATTGGAGACACATTCATTATTTTCCACCTGGGACCTGAGAGTGATGCATGGCATCATGAAGTTACAGCACAAACCTTTATCTGATCCTCACTTTTCTGAAGCTGTAAGAGTGTCTTCTTTGTGGCAGTTTTGTATTCCTGCATTGATTTCATAATCCGTGAGAGAATTGCCTGATTAAGAGAAAAACAGAAGGGAAATCACAGAACTGTACATTTCAATAAGTTTATTTGGTAGATTAATCAACTATAGCAGAGGTTCCAATTCCGATCCGTGGGGGACTCTACTTTCTACTTCTTTCCATTTGGAGAACTGTCCATTTATTCCTATTCTTTGCTTCTTGCAACTTAACCAATTCCTGATCCACAAGAGGACTTCTCCTCTTATTTCTTGACTGCTAAGCTTACTCAGGAGTCTTTGGTGAGATACTTCGTCAAACATTTTTAGAAAGTCCAGGTATGCTATGTCAACCAGATCACCTTTGTCTATATGCTTGCTGACACTCTTGTTGACACCCTCATGGATTTGTGAGACAGGATTTTCCCTTGCAGAAGCCATGCTAGCTCTGCTTCAGCAGGGCTTGTTCTTTTATGTGCTTGGTTAGTTCATCTTTAACAATACTTTTCACCAGCTTTCCAGAGACTGACGTTATGCTAACTGGCCTGTAATTTCCAGGACCCCCCCCCCCAATTCCTTTTTTAAAACTGCCGTTGCATTAGCTACTTCCCAGTCTTCTGGTATGGAGGCTGATCCGAGGGACATATTTCTGTTTTGAAGACCAGCAATTTCACATTTGAGTTCTTTGAGAACTCTCAGGTGGCTGCCATACATCCTGGCAAGGATGCTTGTGGTTGCAGTTTGAGAATGGATTGCTCATTGACTTGGAAATAAACCCCATTGAACTCCATTTGTATGTTTGGGCTGCCATGATGGTGAATTTCTGCTTTATTTGTCTTTTCAAATATGTTGGGTCTTCTTCCCAAGTAGCTAGACTCCTAATGATTTAAAGCACAATCAAGCATGCAATCAAGTACACAGAAATGTTCCAATAATAAATAATAATAATAAATTTTATTTATATCCCGCCCTCCCCAGCCGAAGCCGGGCTCAGGGCGGCTAACAACACTAAAATAGTGCAACATTATAAAAACATTATAAAAATTAATTAAAATCAAAATTGATGGCAACCATAAACTAAAGTTCTATAAAGATTGCCAAAGGAGGGAGTCAGGCTGCACCCTGACCAAAGGCCTGGTGGAACAGCTCTGTCTTGCAGGCCCTGCGGAAAGATGTCAAGTCCCGCAGGGCCCTTGGCTCTTGTGACAGATCGTTCCACCAGGTTGGAGCCACAGCCGAAAAAGCCCTGGCTCTAGTTGAGGCCAGCCTAATCTCTCTGTAGCCTGGGACCTTCAAGATGTTTTTATTTGAAGACCGTAAGTTCCTCTGTGGGGCATACCAGGAGAGGCGATCCCGTAGGTACGAGGGTCCTAGGCCGTATAGGGCTTTGAAGGTTAAAACCAGCACCTTAAACCTGATCCTGTACTCCACCGGGAGCCAGTGCAGCTGGTATAGCACCGGATGAATGTGATCTCACAGTGAAGACCCCGTAAGGAGTCTCGCCGCGGCATTCTGCACCTGCTGGAGTTTCTGGGTCAGTCTCAAGGGCAGCCCCACGTAGAGCGAGTTACAATAATCCAGTCTGGAGGTGACCGTCGCATGGATCCAAGGCTTTTCTGTCCCCATATCCTGGTCAAAGTCCCACTAGCCTCAGCAGGACTTTTATTTTTTATGTAATTTTGTAATTTTTTATGTAATTTATCTCCTGCCCTTCCTCCTGAAGGAGCCTAGGGCGGCAAACAACAAGCAAAGAGCAAACTTGTTCTTCTAGAAGCAGGCTGCAGGTTCTTACAGAAGGCCATAAATTGAAAGCAATAGCATTAGTTACCACTAACTTTTTTGCAAAATTGTCCTCTAATCTAGCAGGGGCTGTTGATAAGATATTCCCTGGGAAGGGCTGTTAACATGCAGTGGAGGGTTTGTTAATCTTGGCTGGCACAGTGCCATGCTCAGAGGGGGAGAAAAAGTCAATGATCAATGCCAGGAACTGTAATGCACAAACACATTGTCAAGCACGGAAATGAAGATACCTGCAGAAAGTGCTGAGGCTAAGCAAGGTCTATAGGTAGTCTCCACTGTTGGTTTGGTGTCATTTCTCAGTTCAATGGGACCTTCTGGGTGAAAAGCGCATGCTCTACCACAGTGAGCTACAGCCCTTCCCCTGACTACATATTTGTATAAATACATGCCTCACCATTAGAAAAACACCCCACGTATAATTTGCTACTCCTTATTTATCAGGCTTTGAATGCTACTTGATGCTTGATGTTTTTTGCTTCGTTTTCTCCCCCCAATACTATTTGTTTCAAAGTCTTGCAGGATCCCTTTCTTTACTTCCACATTCTGACACCCGTTTCTATTTAAAACATCTCTCTCTGTTACATTTAATTGGAGGACCTCTTTGGAACGCTCCATGCCTGGTTGAAGCCCCTTACCATCTGCTTGTCGTACTCGTCCTTCAGGGCGACGACGTTGTGGCTGCTGTGGGAGCCGGTGGTGGAGCAGGTCTTGCAAACGCACGCCAAGTCGTCTTGACAGAAGCATTCCAGCAGCATGGCATGCTCTGGGCATTTCTTCTCCTCCTGGGCCCCAGCAGTCCCAAGAGCCACCAAGGCATGGTTCTTCTGGGTGGCCTTCGAATTGTGTTTCCTCAGGTGGTCCCGGCACAGGGACGCCTCACAGGTCAGACACTTCTTCTCCGCTGAGTGAGGTTTCCCTAGGCAGAAATCGCAGGGAATCATGATTCTCCTTTCTGTGAGTTTCCAAGGAGGCTTTTCCTTCTGAGGAGGCAGTGAAGAACTGGCAGCTGTCTGTTGACAACCTGGCATGAACCTTGAACACAGGGTAGGAGGTGCTGGCTTTGGACTCCTGCACTGTGTTCGGTATGCCCTGGGCAGAGTCCTAAGAGAACTCCTGCAGCCCCAGCTCAGGGACACAGGACGGCCATGTATGCTGTGTGTCACCATGTTCCAGCAGGTGGTTGTTTCAAATTCCATTGCTGTCTCTCTGCCATGGATCCCTTCCTTTCAGGCTTTACTTCCTTCCTTCTTCTCCCAATTCAAGCTTGTTTTGAGTATGTGCTAGTGTTCACTTCCTGGCTCCATCCTGTCCACATGCAAAACCTATACAGTACTTAGAATGGCTTTGTTTGCCACGGGTAATAACCAGCAGCCTTAATGGGCTACTCCTTTCTGCACATCGCTGCAATATATTTGCCAGTCTCCAAGGATTTGGAAGTGGAGCAGAGGTGTGCAGGGGCACCCTGCTGTTCAAGCAAGAGTCCTTATGCTGGCTTCTGCTAGCACACCAAAGTATTTGATTCTGGTCTTTAATGCCTAGAGAGCAGAGGGGTCTGAAATGAGGATTTTTGCACATGAACGGCATTTCTGAAAACATCTCTCACAATCGCAAATAAGGGCAGGGACCAGAACATAAAGAGAGTCCTGGTAAATAGGGACACTTGCAAAATACAATTCCGCACATTTGAATGATCAATTTCCTTTCTACCCAATGTTACTTACTCACCTAGAGGTCTCCTTAAGCTTTCTGCTACATTTTCCTTTCCTTTCCTTGCTGTTCAAACACTTTTATTCTGCAAATAACAATTGGCTCTTTCTTCCCATGCCCACACACCTCCAAAGTACTCTTTCGTCCTGTTAGCAGAATAATAAACACACCAAGTTCCAAGGCTCTGAGGGCTGTGTGCGTACAGCGACAATCCCATCCCCCTGGGGCTTTGTGGCATGACTGAAGCATAAGTGCAATGAAACCTGACTCTGGGCTCATCTAAACTTACCTTTGCTCTGCATTTCTGGAGACAGGTCCCAGCTTTCCAAGTCCATGTCCAAGCACTCCCCGCCCCGCAGCACTTCCCCCACAAAAACCTGAAAGCAATTAATCAGAAAACCCAAATTGCTGAATTATGGCTGGGTCAGGGAGAAGCAATGACCCTGAGGTGGTAGGAGGAGGATGAAACAACTGGAGATGGAGCAGTTGTCTTGGCGCTTTTGAATTAAAATGAGCTGTGTTTGGTGTCTGTTGCTTTCCCCATTAATGATAGGTTTTTTAAACACCTGGCCCTGCCTCTTGTGTTACTTGGGAGATCAGTTAATACTTGGGGGTCAAGGGAAAGATCCCCAAACAGTATTATGGGGAACCAAGGGTTGCATGCTGCATCCATTGCCCCTTTTGTCACAGAGTGCTATCTTTGCCAACGAAGCATGTGAATAGTGTAAAATCATCCTAATAATAATAATAATTTATTATTTATACCCCACCCACCTGGCTGGGTTTCCCCAGGAACTCTGGGTGGCTCCCGACAGAATAATAATAATAATAATGCAACAAAAAATCAAACATTAAAAACTTTCCTAAACAGGGCTGCCTTCAGATGTCTTCTAAAAGTCATGTAGTTATTTCTTTGACATCTGATTGGAGGGCATTCCACAGGGTGGGTGCCACTATCGAGAAGGCCCTCTGCCTGGTTCCCTGTAACCTCACTTCTCGCAGTGAGGGAACCACCAGAAGGCCCTCGGAGGTGGACCTCTTCAAAGCAGTGTCAGAGCTTCTGCATGGGGCACTTAATCTGGATCTCTATTAGAAACCAAAGACTACAGCTGTTCCATAAGCTGGCATCTTTCAGAAGACACCTCTGTCTTCTATAGCTGTAAACAAGGCCTACGATAGGTGTGAGGGTCCCCAGACTCCAGCTGATTCATAGAGAGGACATGGGTGCAATTTAGGAGCAGAAAGCCTCCCAAAAATGTACACACAATTCCACACAGAGTTGCAAGCAAGAAGGACGTGTTGGACTTCATAGTATATTTGTTATGATTTATTTATTTATAGGCAGATCACTTCACTATTTACAGTACATGAATGTAGAGATTCTACAGTCTTTGTGATGTAAACAAGTAACTCCACGGCAGGGGAGTTTCAAAAAGAAGCCAGTTCTGAAGTATTTACACAATTTAAAATAGAACTTTTATATACCTACCAGATAGATATAGAGAATACATTGAGCAATTTGGTTAAATCATCTACGAAACTATAGAATCTGACAATGTAAAAATACAAGAAAACGTTCTCTCATTTAGAAGGTAGACATTGAAATCACACTAGAAAGAAATATTTCTTTTAAAAAATGACAATAACAAAGGAAAGGCATAAGAATCTATGCCGATTAAGGTTAAAGTATATTACATAAATAAGGACACAACAGAACACAACTGGGGGGAAATTAAGTGAAATATAAAAATCTTCTACTATTTTTTTTAAAACAGTGAACTAAAAACTTGATTTTATTGATTACAAAAGGGGTCAATCCTGCTGCTTTTACTTACCAAGAAATAAGTTATCACTTAGTTAATACATGTAAAAGAGAAGCAGAATTGGCCCCTTCTAATTATTAGCAGTGTCCTCTTCAAAAAACAAAAAATCTAGTTTTTATTATAAATAACATAGCAAATGTGCCCCTCTTTTAGGTGAAATTCTTACACCTTTCTTAAGAAATGCATCAATTTAGTCTCCTTCACTCTCTCTGGCTCACATACACTCATAAACACACGCTGCAAACAGTGGTATTAATTCACTCTTTTTCACTTTTCCAATAAATAATGCCACCTAAAGCACCAGTGGCTGCATTAAAACCAGACTCTCCAGGGGTTTGCCTTGTTATCCACATCAGACATAGTTTCCTCCATGAGGAAATGGGAAACGTTTTGACTTTTTTTTGGGGGGGGGGCGGGGACCAAAAACCTTCAGTGTAAATTGACCCTTCAAAAATTCAGTAGGCTAATCTAGTAGTACAGGTGCATTTTTCTGCATATAAAACTGTGTGAAAACTGGCCTACGCATTCTCTTCAATGTTGTGTAAAGCTTTGAAAGACAGAATTCTGCCATAAGAATATGGAGCAACCTTATTTCTTTCTATTTTTTTGAGCTCCATTTGCTCATTGGATCACAGCCTAGGTAATGGATTGGGGAAACCTGTGACCTTTTGAATGTTGTTGGGCTCCAACTCCCATCAGCCCCAGCCAGCATGAACCATGGTCATGGATTATGGGAGCTGTACCCCAATAACATCTAACAACACAGGCTCTCCCATCAATGACATGTGCTATGTATTCCAAGGACAGAGAACCCAAGTAAGGCTGATGCATTTGATTTAGTCTGCCTCACTGGCACAAAGTTTAGGGTGACAGCCTGATACCATGATAAATTCACCCAAGCCAGATTGGATAGCTTGCTCCTTAACACTAGGGCATAGCCGAGTTTTCACTGAGATTCTGCACATAACCTTTTCCCACGACATGGTCATTTTTCAGGTGCAGGGAGCGTACAGAGATGCGTTCAATCATGTGAGCCCCCCACCTGCATTCAGGTGGCAAGCTCAGTTGCAGACTGTTAGTGACAACCTCAGTCATAGAGATCCCGTCCCTAAGCTGCATGACATGCAGCAATGCTTGTGTACTTGTTTTTGTAGCATCTATCCTACAACACATTAATTTGTTAGAGCATCATAGGTGCTCACCTCTAGTGCATTTCTCTATTAACGGTAGACTTCCAGCTATAAAATGCAAAATGCATAAGCCCCCAGGTTACTTTGGGGGAGGAGGCGCACTGCCCCCTTAAGTGCAAGGAGGTACCTGCAATCATACGTACATGAAAATGTTATGGTTGGGCCAAAAGTCACGTTAAAATGATGCATGGGCATCAGTGATGTGGGGGAAATGATGCCAGGGGAAATTGTCAAAAAGCACACAAATGAGAACGAGGCCTAAACAAACAATTATTTGCAGAACGTTGATGGGAAAGCAGAAGGCTTTGAATGCTCATATTGCTAAAGTGTGTCACAAATAGACTACCCTGCTGTAAGAACAAATTGAGGAAATGCTCAGCTACAGATTAAGGACTTGCTATTTTCATCTGGCAAATGAAAATCAAAGTGTCCTTGCTCTCTGATTCCTCTAAGGCTTTTTGACATGGGCTACTGAGAAAATTGGATGCTAATCATGGAAACACATGACCAAGCTGACATGAAAGTTTCATGGAGGTAGCAAAGCTCAAGACAGTCACTCTGAGAGGGAACGTGGGATGAACATTTCCATCGACTGACAATGAAAGTGACGTTTGGGAACCCAGTTCTTCTGCACGCATCTTCTTTTTCTGATGCCTGCATTCACTCCTTTGTCTGGTTGCTGAATTTAGCAGGAACCATTTGCGTTTCACATAAAAGCATGGTTATTTAAAGGACCAAGGGCAAGGAAATGGCTTATGACTTATTCCTATCGTTAAGGTATTTTTCCTAATTAAGAAGCAGTTAGGAGGGACTTCTTTTTCACTCACACTTACCCACACGCACACCCCTACATATAATATAGAGATAGTTCTGTTTATTTAAAAAAATAAATGTCTCCCTCATGATTGCCTTTCTCAACACACCCTCTTATTCCGAAACACCCTGGAAAATTGAATTCTTTTAATTTGTTTATTTGGTTTCTCACCTGATCTTGCAAAGGCTTGGTTTGTTTCTGCTGCTAATCGTTGTTATGGCTAGGCCTACCCCTTGGGTACGGGGTCCTTGGCTTTATGCATATTATTAAGAGAAAGAATATGGGAGAAAGTTAGGCAGACTTCGCAGAAGTATACGGAAAGCACAGGAGCCCAAGCTCTTTCTAAACAGGGCAGAGGAAGTAACCATTAAGGTAATTAAGGTCCTTCTTTAGCTAATGGGGGCAGGGGACCCTCGGCTATTCTTCTTAGCCTCAACGTGCGGCCACCTTGGGAAATCAAAATGAGCTGAACTGCACCAAGGTTTAAATCTGCCCAAACATGTTGGCGGCAGTGATGGCTATAGCAATGTGTAAAGCTCATTTTAATTCCCCCAACCTAAATAAGGAATAAACTTCCTTTCCCCCTTTTCATCTCCAACCTGTGCTTCGAACTCAGCAAGTGAGGGGCTTCAGGCTGAGGAAGTGAGCCTTGTGGGGACTGCACCATGGAACTAGCTCCTCACACACTAGTGGTGGTGACACTCAACTGCTGATGGCTTTGCTGGTTCCCTTGTGCACCACACTGACCCCCCACTACTGCCTCAACCCTCCTGAAAGCAGCAAGCCACCCAGCTGGCGGGAGGTCAGGGGAGGACTGCCACCCTACCACTGTCCTCACAGTATGAGCAAAATGCCTATTCTGTATTATAGGCCAGGACTGTGGAACCCACCAAGCCCATCACAGTATGCCAGCCATCTACGGAGGCCTGCAAGACACTTTGACCCCTGACCAGGCCTCTGGCAGGCTGGTAGTTAGGCAAGCCACAAGTTCTGTAGATCTGTTAAAAAGGTATCCACCCAGCTGCTCTGATTCGTGGAGATGAACTAGGACCTCCAAGTGGTCCTTCCGATTCCTGTGCCATTCTGAACTGAGTTTTGGGGTTTGTTTTTTTCACCAGCAGCAGCTCAAACTACTTCTTGCAGTGCATGTGGAGCACAGCAGCTTGCTGCTCTATGAGGACCTTCTTGGAATATACCCTGAATACAGGCTTGCTGCCTAAAATTCTCCCATCGCATATGGAGCAACTTTCCAAGCTTCTGATAGCCAAGGGTTTTTGCACTGTTTGTATCCCTGTGGCTGATACAGCTGTGCTTCCAATAGCCATTAAAATAAGCCACAGGTTACTAGTGTGCCACAACCAGCATTAGATGTCCGTGCTTTTCAAACCATACCACTCAGGCTCTACATTCAACAGTGGTGGATTTACAGCTGCTGCTGCTATACCCAGCAGCAGTCAGAGGGGCTCAATGCCCCGCCACTACCTTTTCCCTATACATGTGTGCGTTTGTGCACATGTGTGCATATTGCATAAAGTCCTAGTGAAATTTCTCACAAAAAATTAAAATAAATATTTTTATAGGCTTCAGGCAACACAAAGACCACTTATTGCACCTCTCCCTATATCTAGGATTGAGAGGCCATGTGCGTTACAGGACCTTCTTCCCTCCTCAAAAGAGCATGCGTGTGCATGCTCTAACATCATTGGTAAGTCCAGCCTCTTAAAAGTAACTTGAGATAATAATAATAATAAAAACTGATTAAATACAAACCCATGTTTGCAAGCGATCTGCACTGAAGGCAGCTCTTTCTGGAGAGCAGAAGGAGTCTTCCTTCTCCTCTGCAGCTGCATTCAACACTTTCAGCATGCTCAGAAATTTGATGCATTTTCCATCTCTCTGACCAAAGCCAGCGGTGAACTTTGATCTACCCTTGTAACCAAGCCAGGAGATGGAAGAATTCCACTTAACGGTTGTAGGGGTGGTTACTTATTTTTCTTCTTCTTCTGTTCGATTGTTCTCTGAAAACATCAGCACAGCACAGGACAGGACAGGACAGTCCTACCCACCCTAAGTGTGTCGCTATGTACATTCTACAGTAAGCTCTATAGCAATCACATGTAAACATCATTGTGGTGAGGAAATACTAGGACAGAAAAAGGCAGAGCTACAATGAGGCACTTGTCAACAGCAGATGCTTTATCTGGGCCAGACTTTGCTCTGGGCTGATCATGAGAGGATCTTGCAATCCATCAGTAAGTTCTCGAATGGAGGTGGTGCAAGCAACATTGAAGCAGCCAATATCGTGAGGTTTATTATTATTTTTTTTGGCCAACAACACGTGAAATTGTGACACCAGTTACTATATAAAATAAGCACTGTTGTTATTAAAGCTCCACATTAAAAGACAGAAACGATCACATAATTAGTATGGGATAACACATGAGCCGACGCCTTGACCTCATTCCTGGTGTTTCTGATGCGTGTGGTCCTTACTGGGTCAATGGAATTACTCAAGACAGGCAAGCATGAGTTAGACCTAAGCCAGGCAGTTGCCAAGGTCTTTGGCAATTTGTTCCTTTTGATTCAGATTAAATAACTGCTGGCCAAATTAAGGTTGTTGCATTCTGTATACATGGGGTGGCTAAATGCCAGAGATCTTGATCCTTTGTGAAAAATAAACCAAAGACATGGTGGCTGATGAAGGTATTAGCAAGGTTATTTGGTCCCCACTTGAAAATGCTATCGCTTGATGCATCTGCTGGTTTCTTGGTCTGCCTCTCATGTTCCTGGACATGGCTTCCAAGTATAGCACGAGAACAGCCATACTGCATGAGGCATTAGCACAGTATATTGTGGCAAGTCCGAGCTATGTTTGAGTGAAACAATTGCGGAAGTTAGATAGCGACTCCTTCCCACTACTCGGTCTTCCGAGCTAGAGGCTTCTACACTGCCTCTGTCCCAGCATCCCGGTTCGTATCAAAGAGCCCCTAAACTAGTTGCTTAAATCACTCTAAGACTTCCTTTGTAATGACTCCTCAAACTTCTGAATCTGAAAGAAGCCAGGGAAGAAATAAAGGAGGGCACAAGATCGTCGCCAAGAGGAAGTCAAAATGAACATCAAATAGGCAGTGACATCCATGCCTTATCTTGACAGGGAGCGGGAGAAAGAGAGAGAGGGGAAGTCACTTCACAAGGCTTCATAGCAATGACACTATGTTTTATGGCTTATTCCACTCATAAGGAGAGTAGTGTTCAAAATGGAGCAGGGACAATCAGCTGATGAGCCATGTGCTATGTGCCAGTCACGGTAAGCACCGTGAACTCACTCAGCCCAAGGTGTGAGAATTCCTTTGAATTTTTTTTCTGTTGGGTGTTGCCCACCAGGCAGGAGATTTTGCTTTGGTTAGATGACCAGATGGGTAAAAAACTATTCCTGAGGCTACTGGTGATGTCATGTATGGCCTTAAATGAATTGCTCCACATTCCTCTACCTCAAACTCCCACGTGGACCTGGCGAAACTGCAGCTGCTATCATTAGATGGTAGATGTAATGCAAAGAAACCTCCGGGCATAATTGTTCTGGGATTGGCTCTCAGACTTTCTCAGTCTTGCTGTAGACTTGTGCTCCTGCACTACTGGTCACGATGGCTATACAGAGCTTTCAAGTTTAAAGACAGAACGCCTCTTGAGTAACAGTTGCTGGAGAGCAAACAAAAGGACTACTGCCTTCATACATTGCTGGAGAGCATCAAAAGGAGAGGACTATTACCTTTTAGGAATCTAGTCGCCCATGGCACAAAACAGAATGCTTGACTAGATAGGCATTTGTTCTGATCCAGAGGAGTTTTTCTTTGTTCTGATCCAGAGGAGCTTTTCTTTGTTCTGATCCAGGGGAGCTTTTCTTACATACCATTTCCCTGGCAGGTGGGGCTTCACTACCTTGTGACCACTGCCAATCCATCATAGACAGCGGGAAAACACACACTCTCCCCTTGCACCCTTTTCCTCCCTCCCCTTCCTCAAAAATGCACCACCTGAGAACGCCATTCCTATCTACCCAGAGCCAGCTCTGGACTGAGGAATCACAATGTGCCTTGTGCCATCAACAAACAGGGCAGTGGTGATCCCAGAATTCAGCCCAAACGAAACGGAACAAATGGCTTATATAGCAAGAGCACAACATCAGTCGGTCACCCCTTGGTTCGCCATGGACAGGGCTGAAGCCAATTTCAACTGAGTGGCCAATTGGAGGGCACCCTTTGGGGAGGGCCACATCTGCTGACAGGCAAGTACCTCATTACAGTGCATAGTTAAAAATCAAGGAAGCGGTACAATAAATCTGAATTACAGTACATCTGAGCCATAAATACATTATAAGTATATATTTCTTTCTTCTATTAAAAATTAGTTTACAATCCTGATTCTATTCACAATTAACAATTTCATCATCACACACTACAGACAAAAAAAAAGTTATGGTGAACACAGCTGCAAATCCACAGCGGAAGTGGGGTAACGGTGGGGCAGAGAAAGGGGCCGGACAAGAAGGGGACAGGAGGCTTTTGCAGGCTCATCCTAACACAACCAGTCAGAAGCAAAGATACTAATGTGTGGCAGTGGAACATCAACACCATGGGGACTCACAGACAGAAGCAGCTTGTTCAATGTAAACATCGATTTAAAGGGACAGCAGTCTCTCTCTCTCTCTCGTTGTATACTTAATCATTTCTTTGAAAACGTAAACATATTGGAAGTGCCTTGACTGAGGTATTGAGGTATTCCTCAAAGGTTAAGGCTGTTACCGATGTAGGCTTTCCTGGGCCTCCTGCAGCAGGCTGTCGAAATCCATGGTCTCATATTTGCTTTTTATCAGAGCTGGGGAGGACTCTTCTGTGTTGGAATCTGGTGTCAGGAGAGAAGAAGTACACATGTTGGTCAAAGGAAAAAGCAAAACCTGTTAAGCACCCCCCAAAAGAGGCAGAGAAGAGCCATACTATGCATTCTCTCCCTCTTGGTGTTTTTTTTTTTTTTTAAATATTAGCCCTCAGATATTTGGTGTGGAGGAATTACGTAATTACTACACAACAGGAACTAAGGAGAAAGGAGAATTCCCTTTGGCCTACATTTTTAAGTGGGTTAGTCAATTACACACCTTCTGGACTAATAATGTGGACTGTAGTTCAGTTATCCTTCAGGTTACAATTCCCAGCTCAGCAAAACACCAAAATGTGTGTTTATTTAAAAAAAAAATACTTTTCAAAAATACTTTTTAAAATACAAGTGAGGAATAGGAAATTCGATTCCTGATTTATTCCTGCTGATTGTGTTTTGCAATTCATTTTTGTGCTGCTGAAACTTTTGTTTTTGTCACTGTTTATTGTGTTCTTTTTAGAAAAATAGTATTTTTTTAAAAAAAGTAAAACGCCATACAAGGTTCAGCTTCATAGAATATATTAAGATAAATAAGAAATACATACACAATATATATTTCAGTATATAATTGTGTTATTGTATTAAATACAGTCTTTCCTAATCCTAAAATAACACATTGTATAAGGACCTATGATTGCCTGATGAATGCACTCTACCATTCCATTAGTCAATGAATAAGCTCCAGTTCTGTTAGGTTTCGGCCTACATTCTTTCATTGTTATATAGCTTGTAAGCTTAGTTATTCCTGCAAATTCAATACATTTTTGCCTCCCATTCTCAGTTGGAGCAGGAGCATAATCTCAGGGTCATGGGCAAAAGATTCCTGCATTGCAGGGGGTTGGACAACATGACCCTCACAGTCTCTTCCCTTCTTTTTCCTAGGATTTGAATGTTTTTTCCAATATTTTGAGTAACATTTTACAGTGTCTATAATAATGCAAGACATCAGTTCTCCTAGCTGCTTTTTGTGTGTTTGTCAATACAAATAACGTAGGTCCTAAATATTGCGGTACTTTTTATTTTCCCTATTATATTCTTAATCTGGGATGTGTTTGGGGTTGGTTTGTTGGTTTGCCTTTTCATACAACCATAAAATACTTTTATTGTATTATATAGCTGCTGTATACTGCTTTGGAGGCCCTTCCAGTAAAATAAAAAGGCCTATAAACTGGAATATAAACAACTACAACAAAATAGTGACAAGCCAGAGAAAGTGAGCAAGCTGAAGCTCCATCGAATGTCTGTAATAACTCAAGGTATTCCCCTATTAGCTAAAACAAACCATCAATGATAATAAATAGAAGTGAACCTATTGGGCCGTCAATGAGCATTATGTACAAATGATAACAAACACAACGGGAGACAGCACAGCAAAGAAATCATCACCACTGAAACAAGGGATGGAGGAGGACGTGGACCGCTTTGGAGTGACATGGGGGTGGCTTACCCAAGTCAGTGTATCTGGTCCAGAAGAAGTGCCCAAAGCCACCGTAGCTCAGCTGGAACAAGGGCTCATTTCTTTTCCTTAGCGAGGCACCATTCTTCAAGGATAAGGCGGCATGTTCTGAACACCGATACGTGATGAAGCCATATTTATCTCCCCTGAGAAACAAAATGAAGAACTTAAGCATAGGCAACAATTTACTGCCATTTATTTGTGTTACGTTTTTTGTAAACCTCCAAAAGGACACATCGTTTTCTCCTCAAAGAAGGTAGGTAGAGCTGGAAGGTAATAGACATCCCAGTGAGCCTTTGTGGTTAGCCAGGGATTAGAAGCCAGGTGCCTACACTGGTCTCATTGAAATGAATGGATATGACTAAGTGAGGTCCAATAGTTTCAACAGATTTACTCTGAGTAAGGCTTAGCTGAATACCACCCTCTAGTTCTCCTTGCATGCCACACTTTATAGGTCATTAGAACCCTTGAGTCCAAATATATAGGCCTCCACATTTCCCCTTTTTTTTTTTAGGAGAAAGGGGGACTCGTTATTTTATAATCAAGCAGATCCCTAGAACAAAAAGGATTTCAGAGGGCAACAGTCCCATGAAATAACACTGGAGAAAGCATTATGTCTCTTTAAAATCCTGTGAAGCAGCATCTCTTCAGATCACCATTGTACCACAGCAGCAGACACTTTCCCAAAGAACAGACATCTCCAGAGTCGTCCCCACAAAAAACACTCTCCAGCTTTCAATCCCCAAATAAGACCGAAGTCCTGCCTCTCATGTCATGCAGGATAGACAGGCTAGGTTCCTGGTGCTCAGTTCTCCAAAAGTTCCTGCTGGTTCTAGCAGCGAGGGAGGGGGAAGCATAGCTTTGACCCACCTTTTATTCCTGGTCAAAACGCAACACTCAACAATCTCTCCGAACACCTCAAAGCGCTTCTTCAGTTCAGTGGAGCTCATACTGCTGGCAAGGTTTCTGATGTACACTACGCGGCCTTCTCCCTGTTCAGGGATGAGAATAATTGCTTAGGCCTGTCCTGATACAACTCTTTCTTCTTCTTCCGACTGAACTCTTCCTATCCCCCAACCTGCTTTAACAACAAGGCAGCATGATGTTGTGTAACAAATGCACAAACTCTATCTGCTGAAACGGCTCTTTGAGGAGTAGCTGCCTGCTAGCGCTTCCCGGCTAGCTTGCCTATCGTGCACCCTTTATCGTCTTATTTTATGTCTCTCTTTCAAAAGCTGCAGCTTTCCCCCATTTCAGCTTCACTACAAAGTTGCCATGGAATTACAATTCCCACTGCTCTTTGTAAGTGCCTGTTGATGAATTCGGCACCAAGTTTCTCCTGGGTCAAGAACTGAATCTGTTGCCGGTTATGTTTACTTTATTTCTTTCTAATTCATCATCTTAAACTGGTGTTGGGCCAAGAGATACTGCAACATGTACTGTGCCACTCCTACTTGGAGTGGGAGTCAAACCAAAATTGCTTTGTCCCTAAATTCAGATTAATTTTCAAAAGAGGGAGTCAACCGATCTGGTTGGAAACTGCACCATTCCCACTTGATTTATTACAGAAGCCCCCACACAGCAAACAGGTCACTTACAATGGCTTTTTCTCTCTTCTCCATCTGTCCAACAGTTCCATCTTGACACTGCTTGCCATTTTCGTATCTGTTTGATAAACAAGACGGCACATGAATTTAGTCCTGAATGGACTCTGGCTGGTCTGAGCGCTAGAAATCATAAGGAAGTAGAGGCACACTTGTTGCTTGCAGGGACAGGCTCACAGCACAAAGAATGCTGTGTCTGCAACAGCAGGCTTTCAAAGACAAACACCAGCATCCAGCATAAAAAGGAGAAACAGCAAGGCATCAAATACAGGGGGGAAAGGGTGGACAGAAATAAATTTGCAGAACCTAATATGTTTCAAAATTTTTCTCCATGCTTAGGTACAACCAATTTGAGTCTTTGGCTTCCAATTCTGATGCAAAAGGTCTTAAAACTTATTTCTGCCCACCTGGATGTTTCTTCCCTCTTTTTCCCCTTCTATCAAGAGTATTTCTTCTGCAAAGGGAAAGGCTTGAGACATTCACACAAGGGGCTGGCAATCTAGTGGGGCAAACTGCTAATGGAAGGGGGAAGGAGATTGCTCCCTTCAGTCTCTTCTGCCACTGCCCAGGCTGTTCCCGAGGGTCCTCCAATTTTCCAAAACAGATATTCAGGGGATGCAGAGGAGAACTGGCAAAAATGGCTTCTGCTACTTCTGTAAGTGAGAGGTCCTGTGAGTGAAACTTCGCTCACAGGGATCTCTGGACCCACCCAACCCAGTCTCTTTCAGAGTAATTGTATTATCTATAAAGCAGCATGGATGTGCATGGCACCTCCTGGAGAAACATAAGCAAAAAGTCAGCACCTCTGCCAGAGGCACCTGTAAAGCAGTAGGTGCCTTTGTGAGAGAGCCGGTAAAGGCCAGCCAATGCAACCCACTATAATTTTGCTCACTACTGGTCTCCCTGACCCCTTTCGCCAAAGACCCTGTGAACTCACAATTGTGCAGGGAAGCCCACCTGCTTGCTGGAGACCTGGACCTGCAGCACGAAGACTCAGAATCAGACCTGCTTCGGGAGCAATAGTGCAAACTGGCCCTGGAAAGAGGGTTCTTGTAGGGGCACATCTTGGATTCCAATGGACTTGTGCAGCACTCTTCCTCCTCCTCATCTTCCTCCTCCTCCTCCTCTTCCTCCAGCGGGGAACCAATCTCACTGCAGCTGTCCTCAAAGACGGTGTCATATTCAGGCGTCTTGCAGAAGGCCGCCTCCCCGGCATCAAGGGCACTGTCCAAGAGGCCAAAGTGTTTTGTCAAGCTGGCCCTGATCTCCTGGTCCCTCAGCTGCTGGCTTCCCTCCTTCACTGAGGTCACATTGACGCCCTCTTGACTCTCGTGCTGGTAGTGCACATCAGGGGCTCTCCGCTTGTGTTTGTTTTCCACATGGCTCAGGGGCTCCCAGGATTTCAGCACCTTCCTCTGGAGCGAGGCCTCGGGCTTCAAGACCTGGCAATAGTCGTGGTCGCCGAAAGAGCGTGAGAAAGGGCGCTTCAGCACCCCATGTGGCTCGGGGTGGGGCAGGTGGGGGGTGGACCGACTCAGGTGTGCGTACAGCTCTGTCCGCACCGGGTGCTTCTTCTGCTTCTTCCCAGAGGCTGCCCTGTCCCCTATCATTGGCTGTGGCTCAGAGCTGGTGATGATGGCAGTCTCCTTGGCTGGCCTCTGGTGAATGTCTGGCTTATACAGGTCCTCCTCTGAAGGCTTGTATGGTGGTGTAGTTGGTGGTGTGAGACCTTATCTCCCCCAAGGAAGCAAAAGGATGGTCTTTCAGTACAGAAGCAGGAAAGTTAAAACAAACAAGAAAGCTGCCTTGACTTGTTAGACTTGTTCCCTCATTGTACACCGCCACATCTGTCAAACCAGAGTTTCCCAAACTTGGGTCTCCAGCTGTTGCTGGACTACAACTCCCATCAACCCTAGCTAGCAGTACAAGTGGTCCAGGATGATGGGAATTATAATCAAAAACGAGCTGGAGACCCAAGTTTGGGAAACCCTGCTGCATAACTGATTCTGGGCCAGCCACACTTCTGTTTACAGCTAGCTTCTTGTCTTGGGGAAATGGTAATAGCAGTTCTCAAGGAGTTGGTGAGGACACAGGCACTTATGTTAGATAGCTGCCATTTCAGATGAAGGGGGTCCCTTTCCTTCAAGTCAATGGCTATTAACATCCTGAAGTCACTAGCTGACCATGAGGTCCTTGGCACTGGCCCACCTTCTCTTCACATTTTGCAGGATGTGGCAGACTCTTAAAACGAATTCCACCCTTACCTGCAGTGCCACACAGCTCTACAGTCAGAACTTGCTCGAAACTGCGCTTTCCAAATGTTGGTTCTCTAAAGAGGAGGAGAAAAGGAGAGTGTAGAGGTCATGGAAGAGATAAGGTGTATGTTAAAGATGGAGACATCACAATTCACATACTAAACCAGAAACAAGGAAGCTGTAAAGATAAAGTGACTCTGGCCAAACCATCAAGGGTCAGTTGCCATGTTTCTAAATGGCCATGCAACTGGTAAGGACCAGAGAGCAGGGAATAGTTCCAGGTAACTATGCAGTGAAAGTTTTGCAAACTAGAAGGAAACTGCTCTCCATGACCACCCTTATATGCTACTACAGTGTCACAAATGACCAGCATATGCTAGTAAAAAGTGTATATGGGCTAATACCATTTGTGGATTTATTTGCACACAGTTATGTTATATTTTCATGCATGCATTAGGGCACAAGGGAGAAACGTGCTAAGAGGAAGGCACGCTTGGCAAACCCACACCGTGATCAACTCCTGCCCGGAAACCAATGTCCCCACTGTGGAAGGACGTGTGGATCCAGAATTGGCCTCCACAGCCACTTACGGACTCATTGTTAAAACTGTGTTTATGGAAGACAATCTTACTCGGCTACGAGTGATCGCCAAAGAAGAAGAAGGGCAGCAAAGTTCTGAGACAGCCATGTGCCAGGTTCCTGACACCTGAGGCTATCCTCCTCCACTAATAATATGTATTTTTGGTATTTCACTTACGTTGTTGCCAAGGGCAGCGACAGACACCTTGGTGCTTCTGAAAGAAAAACAAACAGGAAAAAGCAGAATGACTCAGTGAGCCATATCCGTGCCTTTGAACTGGACTAGGTTGCTCATGAGAAAGCAGATTAAGACCAAACAAAGCAAGATTGGATCTTCTGAATCTGACATCTTTTTTTTAACACTTAAAAGGCAGTAGGGAGATAATTGGATCAGGGTTGCAGGGCTGGGAGAGCAGGGGTTAGTCCTACCTGCTTCTGCAGTTTCCCTGATTTAAATCTGCCCTCCCCACAAGCTGCTATTGGGAAAAAGAGAGAGGCCTGTAATGCCTGCCTTTAACCCCTACCCTCAATAATCAATAGCAGCCGTTGGGGGAGGAGGAAAGAGTTAAATTAGAGAATTGCCACAGGGAAAAGGACTACCCTCCCCCCGCCCAATACTGAAGCTCTGATCCAATTCAGGACTCTCTACTGTTGTTTTAAGATGTAAAAGGAGAGACACTGAGGGTCTGATCCTGGGTTTCCCACACCACGCCTGGTTTGCTCCTTAGTCACCTGGGTTGTAAGAAGCTGGAAGCTCAGAGTTCTAGTGTCCTCTGCAGCTCTGACAGTATAAGAGTCCCTCCACAAAGTGTGTGTAACTTCTAAAGATATTCCCATCAAACTTTGCCTGTACAGTCATACCTCGGGTTACAGATGCTTCAGGTAGCGTTTTTTCAGGTTACGGACCTGCCGAAACCCGGATACTGGAACGCTGCGGGTTGTGAACGCTGCGGGTTGCGGACATGCATCCCGCATGGATCACATTCGCAACCCGAGCGTCCACTGTACTGAATTCCTCCTTTGCCACAACACTGCCACAACCCACCTTCTCTGTGCTCCATGAGCTTTTACAGGATATGTTCCCTGTGTTCAACTCAAAGCACGGGCCTTCCCTTACAGGAAGGGACAGAGCTCAACCAAAGAGCATGTGCCTTGCTTGCAGAAGGAGCCAACCCACAGTATCTCCAAGTAGGCCTGGGAAAGACCTGGAGAGTCACTGCCAGACACTGTGGACAACCCTGAGCTGCATGGACCATTGGTCTGGCTCAGTATAAGGCAGCTTCCTATGTCCCTTCCCATGTTCCCCATAAGTCCAGACTCTTACTTAGGGTACCTGTCTGATGCAAAAGGGCGCAGCACTGGCTCTCGCTTATCTCACATGCTTCGCTCTCCCCAGAGCTCTCTGGTGAGGGGGTTTGCAGCTCCATCGGGAGACTCTGATACCTGTCCTCTGCCTCTCCTGCACCGCTCACTTCGACCTCTGCTGCTGGTGCTTCCCTGTCAAAGTTCTGCAGAGTGGAGGAGCACAGGGACAGTTCTGGGGAGGCCACTTTGTTTTGAGGGGCTGTGGCCGGATCAGGGGGAGAGTCATCAAGGAACGAAAGCCAGAGACTGAGCTCAGGGTTGAGTCTTTTGGAGCGCCGCACGGCATAAATAAAGCTCTCCTGCTTGCGGCCTGCCTTCCCAAAGGCCAGCTGGGGCCGCTTTGCACAGTCCTCCTCCTCCTCTGCAGGGCTGCCGGTCTCTTCCTTCACCTCGGGCTCTGCTTTGGGGCCCTGCCTGGACTCCGTTTTCACCTCTGGTGGCATTCTGCCCGCGGACTTGCACGCCTCCGTGGATCCCGCAGCAGCCTCGGGTGGTGGAGCTCCTGGAGCCTTGGGTGGCTGCAATCTGGTCAAGGAGGCGTATGCAGGCTTGGCCAACCGGTATGGCTTGCTCACATCACACGGGAGGTCCCTGGCAAGAAGCTCCTTCAGGATGGAGAAACTGGCTGTGGGGGCTCTGGGCTGCTTGCAGCCCGCTGAGAGCTGCCAAGAGCTGGGCGGGCAACTGTCCTTGCTGCAGAGCGGAGGCCGCTGCAGGGGGCAATCCGGCTTGGCCCTCTTGGAGGGGCTGTGGAAATGCTGGTGTCTCGCATCGGCAAGGTCTGTGGGGGGCAGCTTTCTGGGGGGAAGGCAGTAAGTGTGCATGTAGCGGATGAGCTCCACAGTAGCGTGCAGCTCCTTCTCTCCAGTGCCTTCCTCGGAGGAAGACGGCGGAGTTGCTGCCATGTTGCCGCAGGGCAGCAACTCTTCACCGGAGTCGCTGTCCTCTCCATGGTGGGCGCAGTATCTCTGGGGCTCCGTGCCGCCACTGTGGCACTCGTCCGGCGGCCAGTTGTCCTTTGTGTGTGGGCAGTGGGCAGTGATGGAGGTGAGGTGCTTATGAAGCTCGGTGCAGCTCCGGCTCTGAGCCTGGAGAAAACTCGGCTTTCGGTCTCGGACACTGTCCACCTTCAAGAGCAGAGGGAAAAGGAAGTTAGGCTAACCAAGAATGAGTTTCTTCCCAGCCACATCATATACAGAGTCCTCATCTCCTCATCACATTCCATGTTTGGTGGTTACAGTAAGCAACTGCAGCAGTTTCTGTAGAAATGTTTACCCCCAGAAGATTTTATGGAATCAATAATCTACTGTATATGAAGAACTATTCAGCCTCTTCTGTGGTTACCCTGGTAATTTATCAGTTACATTTCATTAATGCCTATAGGATCTGTCTGATGTAATTTTATAAAGCAACTACTTTTACCCTTTGTGTAACTTATTTGTTCTCATCTACTTTCAGATAACTTGCAGAATTTGGCTTTTTCGTGTCAGATTCTAAGGTAGTAAATGAATGCCCTTGCATCCAAGCCACTAAACTGTATCTGTCGTCTTCTTCTTCTTCCTCCTCAGCAGCCAGTTTTTTGGTAGCAAGCAGCAATACTACTTTCCAGTAAAGGTTGCTGCTTAATGCAAGCCTCACTCTGCCCTGTGTTTCAATTCCTGTTACGCTGACTGAGCAAATACTGTGGGCATTTATCAGATGATGCCTTTGACACCACTAATAATGAGGGGAGCATTCCTTACCACCATGGTCAAGGAGGCCCTTGCCCTGCCTGAATCAGAGAAGAAAATGGATGATGAAAGCTTATCTACCTATGCATGGATCTCTGCTATCTCTCAGCACAAAGCCTATGGCATATGTACACAAGCTAAGTAATGGGAGGACATGCCCGTTCTCTAAGAATCATATATAAGAGTCATCTGTGCACAACTTGAAGAGAAACAGTAAAAGCTGGGTGGAAGTTTAAATTGATCCCATCCTTATCCTCCTATGTTTGTGTATGTGTAAATATAACAGAAGAATAGGAGGGATATAACCTGTTGAGATGCAGAGCCTTGTTCCTTAGTGAATGCCCTGGGTAGGAGAAATCAAATGAAGATTTGGGGAAGCTGCTGGAAGCTAATGCAGGGTTTAAAGAACTGGGAAGGGGAGATGAGAAAGGAGAGGATGTATGTACACTTTCAACAGCTTCTTTCAAGAACTGCACAGAGCAAGAGAGATCAAAGGGATTCTTCACACCCCTTGCATCAAATTTCTTTCTAGCTGCTGTATGTGGCAAATAGTATTGATTTGCCTCCCCTTTTTTCCAGTTGGCATGGAAGGGTCACTGTCTCTCTCTTTCTCCAACCCCCCTCCCCACTTAGCCCTGCCTTTCCCATGCAATCTAAATCCACTTGCCTAATGCACTGCACAATTTCCATCACCCAAGTGGAAAATCTTTAATGGCATCTTGTGTGGATTTCAGGGGATTAGTTTAAATGACTGGACTGGTTCTGCAACTTTACGTGTAGCTCTCTGCCCAGCTAAAGTCAATTCAGTCAGCTGCTGGGAAGCTCCATTCTAATTTGGGGTCAAGGATGAGAGTGAGAGAGAAGAGGGGAAAGATCACCATGACAAAATTTAAAGACGAAGGGAATCTGGGGAAAATAAAGAGGCTCTTTGTACACCGCACTCCAAAGGGCACACAGATGAAAGTCTTCTTGTTTTGAGAAGGCTCACTCTGATATCACTACCAGTGTCCTGTTTTTTCTCTCTCATCTCTCCTTTAACCCAGGTATGGCCAGCTTCTGTATTCATGGCTCTTTATTCCTGCTACGCAACCCAAATTCCTCAAGGGTAGACAAACCGTACAATACAGTGGATTCCACCTGTCAGTACTGGTCTCACAGTTTATGGAGCATGTCTGCCTGGACACCGTAGCTAGGGCACTACTACAGTGGCCCGATGTGAGAGGACAGGGCTCCTGCAACATCCATAAATGTGCATGACAAACTACACTGGCTGAAATTCCCTCTCCAACACCACCATTAAAGGGCACAGGAGCCCAGATTTCTTTTGCATCTAGCTGCCCTAGCTGCTTTCTTCAAATCCCCACAGAGAGATATAAATAACGAAAAGTTTTTTTTAAAAAAATCCCTTGCCTCTTGATAAATTTAGAAAGAAAAAATCTCTATGAGTGAGACTAGGGCAAGCTTTTTTAAACCACCCCTTGATTAACATTTGGTATGTTCACAAGGGACTGCATAAAAATGCATGATGGCCTGTCAATGGATGACCTTTGGCTAAATAATAAAGATTTGAAGATCCAGGGTACCACCTCAATTTTAAAGGACAACAGTGACAGTAAAAAACCAGATTTAAGTCAACATGACCAAGATGCATTGTTTTTGCTTAAAGTAGTAAGCAAAGATCTTGCTTAGCTAGGCCAGGGTCCCATCATGCACCCTAAGTAGGGCTACTCCAATGGCTCACTTGGATGCTCCAGGTAGTGCAAGATGCAACTGAGTCACCTGCTGGCCCTCTGGTGCCACTGCCCCAACAGCTGCCATAAGTTCAAACTGCTCTGATGACACACATAGGGCACGGCCATCTCAGCCCAAGTTCCACATGCATTCAATGTGAAATCAATGCCACCCTCACTTTGGGCAGCATGTCATGGGCTTTCAAGCCCCAACTTCTGAATGCATCTCAATTAAATGATTGATGGAGGCTCTGATGTGCTTGAAGCACTGTGGCCAAACATGCACAAGAGGGCCTTTTTGACTGTGGCACCTTGGTTGCACAAAAGGCCTGCTTGTCTACCTCACTGCTCACCTCCTGGCACACAACCAACCCCGGGCTTATTCAGGAAAGGTTGTGAGCTGATTAAGGCTGCAGTCCTATATACACTCATCTGGAAGTAAATTCCACTTTCTGAGTAGACATCACCATGATTACACTGATAAGAGTGGCCATGGGAACTATTTTTGCCTGCTACAACCTTTTTTGTTGGTGAAAACGTTGTCACCACTTTCTGGTTTTATTGGTGAAGTTAAGCCGTTACTACAAGCAACCTCAAGTGTTTTAAGGAGAGGCAAGACAGAAGTCATTTAACAAATAAATAAAAATTTACAAAACACTTCTAACAATACTGATGGGAGTGTGCCAGTGCTTACTAGGCCCTCCTGACCATACTTCTTCTGTTTAAAACGGGAGGTGAGCTGTAATGTACAACTTGGATTTAATCTTGGGTAAATATAGTGCGGTGTGCTATCTTAGGGCAAAGGTTAGGGTTGCTAAGGCAAACAATACCTTTGTACAGGGTCGCTGGGGTCTGGATTTGGGAGTTCCTTGACGCCATGTGCTCCCCTCTCTCTGAACCTCGTAGCTTGGAGGCACATTGGATGGAGAAAGGAGCAACTTCTTCAGCTGGAAAGGGAAGCGGTGAAAGAAAGAGTCGGAATTCCTACATAAATGAACAGCCACGTCTGCTTAAATTATCCCAGGTCAACCCTCCTGCTCTCCTCTAAGCAGTTGGAGTGGAGATTCAGCTCTCCCACCCCCACAACATGAGTTTTGGCAGCCACAGATGTTCGAAGAGTCACATGAATCAGGGTCATGGGGAGGCTCCAACACACGCTGAGACTGAAAGCAAACAGGGGCTTGGAAAAGACCATTTCCGAATTTATTGCCTCCTGAGTTGGGTCTGGCTTGCAGTTCCAACTAGCATTGGATACTTACCAAGACCCAGCTCCATGGAGGCTCACTGCCTTGTTGTTAAAGCTCATCAAGGTGATGACAAAAATTCATTCATAGCTACGTGCAGCGAAAAAGCCTGCATACGTGACTATCACACATGAGGATCTGCCTGCAGGTTTTGTGCCATTTTCCTACATGGAGGTGCTGTTCATGTAGCAATTATATAGCATATGAAGAATTCCTGAAAGAGCCGCACAAAAAACAAATCATTTTTGCAAAAAACCAAACATCTTTCTGGAGAGCTCTTTGGCTGCAGGTATCAAAAGTTACTGCATAGGGGAGGGGCAATGGCTTATCAACAATACTCATCGCATGTTATACAAAACATTTCGCAATCCTTCTCTGGGTACTCCTCCTTAACGTCTCTGGAGTATCTTCCAGGGAAACCAAGGTATGTGCCCCTTACTACCAGCAGTGGTTGGCAGGGTGGAACAGGCAATGCCTAATGTCACTGCTGCTTACCACGAGGGAGGGAGGGAGGGAGGGAGGGAGGGAGGGAGGGAGGGGCACAGAGAGCTGGTCTGGTGTGGGTGCAGTGGCGGGAGCCAATCTGATGCTCCAGCCACCATGCCTACACCATGCTGAGCTCTCCCTGCCCTGCCCTGCCCCGCCCTTCTCCATCTTAGTTCAGTGTCAGGAAGTCAGTTGTGCGGTGCTGCTCTGCCAACTGCTGCTACCTCTGTCACCTCCTCTAAGGAGGACCAGACCTGTCTTGGCACTGAATAATCAAATCAAGTCTGATTGTGCAAAATGAACATTCTGTTGCCATAGTTAAACGGTGGGACACCATGTGTGGAGTTAAGTGTCCTTCGATGGCAGAAACCCCCTAGGTACAGAGGAAGACGTGTGTGAGAGTGTGAAAATTATCCTGCCAAACCTTAAAAATTGGCAGGTCCGGGATTCTGCAAGCATGCTGCCTTCTGCAAGCATGCTGCCTTCATGGCAGCAGAGATTCAGGCACCTCCACCCCAGGCTCCTTTAAGTGAAAAGTTGGAGGGGGAGAGAGATAGCTCTCTGCAGTTTGCAGTTTGAAGAATCATGGGTGTTGTTGTTGTTGAACTGGCTTCTAGATAGTGAGGTTAATTCCCACCCACCCTTTAAACCCTAACTTGTAATATATATTTTTACGGGCATCCAATTTGTGTCAAGGAAGCAAGTGCATCAGCACCTGAAAATCAATCAGTGGGATGTAACATTCCAACATGGCCTTCGATTGATTGATTGATTGATTGATTGATCAGCTCGCCAAGTCTTTTGAAGATGCACGTTCTGTCCAAATGCCAAGTATTTACAAGGTTCTTTTTTTAAAAAAAGAAATAAATATGAACTTTGGGACAAGTGCTATTTTAATTCTATCAAGGAAGTTGTGGGCAAAACAGAAGACTGAAAAATTATCTTGGGGTATCTGGTATCATGACCCAAATGTTCCTGATTACATGGTTAGAATATTTCAGTTTTGTTTTTTTTAAAAAGGGGGGGGAGGCGAGGTTTCACATTCCACACTCTCACACTGAAGGCAACATGGGATCCGTTAACATTAATGCCAGATTTGACTCTTGTGGGAACGTGGCAGTCGGGGGAAATCTTCAAAGGCAGTCTGGAAACTCAAAAAAGCTCTTTAACAATTAAGCGTACGATGGAGATTCAGTCAGTCAGTTCCCACGGTCAAATGCCTGCTTTCTCCATCACAATATTAAGTGAAAATTTCTGCTGTCTAATATATTTAAATGAAAAGTTTATTTCCTTCTCCCCTGCAACGTATACATCCTATATATACACATATGGATTTGTGTGATATATATATATCTATAAATATATAAATATTATACACCCACACACATGCACACTTTTGTGTGAAGTGAAAATGCCATACATTTCACCACTAGATGCCGCCAGAACACTTTTAGAAATCATGACATTCATTAATGACAGACAAGGGAAGGGGGAGGAGGGGGAATAGAGAATGATAGGCAGGAGTCTGTGGGAACATATGGAGTCCTCTAAAACCAACACTCTTGTATGATGATTTAGAGCATGGCCAAGTAACAGAAGGGTGGAAGGTCAAAGGCTCTGTAGCCTCCAGCTCTGGGCATGTGCTAAGTGAAAACAGGTTCTGAAAATGTGACGTTCTCCGTGAAGACACCATCCACAGTGCCCTCTTCCCCTTCCACCACTCCTTGCAAGTTTGCTAAGAAGGGATCTCTGACAGAAGCCACAGAGAACTCAGAGTAGCTAGGACTTCAAGCTTCGCCAAGCCCCCAAGTTCCAGGAGTCATAGAAAGGGTGTGCAGGGCAGGGGCTGGAATATGGTTCTAGGCACAGAATTTGGCTTTCCAGAGAACCTCTTCAGTGTAAAGGCAAGCTTCGGGTTCTTGAAAGTGTGTGGGCAATACCAGATGAAATCTCAAAAATGTGGGAAGTAACTAAACTTCTGGTTGTTGGCTGGGTAGGGGTGGTGGTAGTCCTAGTTCCTAAGACTAGCCAAGGCAGAATAAAATTACGCCAAAGGAAAAATATGCATAATGCATAGTGGTCACAGACTCCAGATTTTCAGTTATTTATTTGGAAAACCTGGGCTGAGCTTTCAATTTGCTATACATGCAGAGATTTCTTTTCCATAAGTTTATTCAGGATTCCATGGTGCACAATACCGTTTCTTGTTTTTTAAAACA
The DNA here is from genome assembly GCF_964270895.1 of Podarcis filfolensis. Taxonomy (NCBI): domain Eukaryota; kingdom Metazoa; phylum Chordata; class Lepidosauria; order Squamata; family Lacertidae; genus Podarcis; species Podarcis filfolensis. The sequence continues at coordinate 74,711,510 of NC_139605.1, read as the reverse complement.
AATAAATACTAATTTATTTGCTCATTTTCTCGTGTTCTTCTATTACGGAACACAGGGCGACCCAGCCATGGAGTGTTGTCTTTGTGTGTGTCCCCCCACCCAGGCACTGACAAGACCCAGACCTGCCTAAGCTTCAGCAAGGTGGTGCAGATACATTCAGCCCTGACCATAAGGGGATACAGCAGATCAGCGACACCAGCCAACCTCATAGCGGGGAGGGAGCTTTTCTCACGCCTCTGATCATGCGAGGGATCGGCACTTGGGAGACTTGGCGGCACAGAGAGTGGAGGGTGGGAGTGGGCGAGGAGGAACGGGGAGGGGGGAATGTTGGGAAATGAGATATATCAAAAAAGAGAAAGAAACAGCAGACAATGAGGCACCACTGGAGTGGGGCTTGTTTAAAGATGATTGCAGCTCTGGAATGCATCTGATGCCATTCACACGCCTGACCCGCACTCAATTCCCCCTCCCCACAGCAGTCACACCCTTTCCCCCATGAGGATGGCAATGGAGTGAGAGCAATGGTGCAGCACATGTATACGTATACAATAACAGGTATATGCTTTTTGTATTGTTATAATTGTAAGCCTATAATGAAAAAATTCAGACCTTTGCTTCCTATCATACCCATGCAGCCGGCTTATCAGAGGCGCATCCAAATCCACCTTAAACAGTAGGAAGTGGGTTCTTACTAGAGACAGCTCATCAACCTCTGGGGCCAGAGGAGGCCCCCTCGGGAGAGGGGCGGCAGGTTTGGGAGAGGGGGTGAGTGACGTGCAGCCGCTGTTGGGCATGTCCCCCTCGTCCATAGGTCTGAAGGCGGCCAGGCCCATGTCGTCTCCCTGGATGTCATCCAGTGTCTCGGTGAGAGCCGCCAGCAGCGCTTCATTCTCGCTGTCAATAATCTGGTGGGAGGAGTCAGAAGAATGAGAGAGAGAGAGAGAGAGAGAGAGAGAGAGAGAGAGAGAGAGAGAGAGAGAGTGTTACCCAATCAAAATGCCTCCTACAGGAGAACAACTCAAATGACATCACATTAAAGCACAGGAAACACCATGCAGATGAAACCACGGAGGCTGAATATATCGCTATACAGTGGTACCTCGGTTTAAGAACAGCCCTGTTTATGAACTATTCAGTTTACGAACTCTGCAAAATCAGAAGTAGGGTCCCAGTTTGCGAACTTTACCTCGGTCTAAGAACGGAATCCAAACGGTAGAAGGGCACCGGCGGCGGGAGGCCTCATTAGGGAAAGCGCGCCTCGGTTTAAGAACGGTTTCCGTTTAAGAACAGACTTCTGGAACGGATTAAGTTTGTAAACTGAGGTACCACTGTATTGCAAAAACAATCTGTGAACCCTAAGATACATAGGGTTGTATCCAACGCTAGTCCTACTCAGAGCAGATCATGGACATGACTGACTTTCACCCACCAACTTGAATTTGTCTATTCTGAGCATCCTTTAATTGGATAGAACCCACATGGAGTTTATAAGAATCCAAAATGTAATAACACACTTCCATTTGTACATCATCATATAGCATCCATATGCAATCCCTCTGCTACGGTTTTCTTTCTTTATTTATTTCTCTTTCTTTCTTTCTTTCTTTCTTCCCTCCCTCCCTCCCTCCCTCCCTCCCTGTGAAAGCAGGCAAGGAAAGTTCTGAGAAGCCTTTAACAGTGTAACCCATCCATGAATATAATTTCCACCATTAAAGGTTTTATTTTTTAACAGCATTCACCTAGGTTTGTTGAGATATGATTTGATTTGGAGGTGAGCTTTATTTCTGCAAGAGCTGAAGATCTTATCTCTAGCTATATTTCTGCTTCCGAAAAGGGTTTATGTTGGAAGGATTTTGCTGTCTGACTTACGGCTGATGCACATTGTTCTTAAAAGAAAAAAATAAACTACAAATCCCTATCTTAAAATAACAGATGTCAGTGAGGATTCCCTGATTTTCCTGCAGACATTTCCCATCTTTGTTGTTTCTGGCCTCCTATTCTGCGGAGGTTTCCTTGGAAGCAAGTCCCATTGAGTTCAGTAAGACTTACTCTCAGGAAGGTATGCCTAGGATTGCAGCCTTAGAAATGTTTCAACTGATACAAATGGCACACTAAAGGAAGGCTGTAAGTTTAATGAGAGAATTGATCAACTAGCACACTTGCAAGGGCTAAGCCCCATTGAATTCAATGGGATTCAGTTCTAAGTACGGTAAATACGCGTAGGACCATACTGTACAGCTTTTATCTCAGATTAAAATTTGCCCCTCCATTAGTTGCTGGGTCTGAAGCTGAAGGGTACAAACTTCACACAGACTGAACATGCATAGCTATTCCCCTCTTCTCTGTACTAAATTTGATAGGGAAAAACCCAACAACTTACATCCAGCTTTTCCTCCCAGTTTATATTCATATCTATAAGATATTTTGGACTTGATGACAAAGTTATCTTTTAGCAATAAAAATCACAGGCAACTGAAGCACTCAGTTGGAATCAGTGGACACGATCCAACCACAGGCAGGTATTGTAAAATCCTGATTTCAATGAAAGAATTACCGTATATGCATGTGCTCAAAACTCTGCCCCTTTAATCAGTGGGGCTTTAAAATTGCTTAACTTCAGCTGGGTTGTCCCCACTGTCTTACTGGGTTTTACTGGTATGTTTACAATCAGCCTGAAGCACACAGGTTTATCACAGAAGCAGCTTCCCACGTGATTTGCCTTCCCGGTGACAATTACGCTGTAAAGGTTGTAGTAGAAACTGGCCTTACTTTGGCTTGGGCTCCATAGCAATGAATGATGGAATTGGTGAATTTGAGTGTCCAATGAAGAAAGAACTCAACAGAGGGTGGAGCATGAGCAGACAGAGCCTATGGGGAAAACTCTCATACATCCTGCATCTGTGAAAAGCTTGGGCTCACAGTCAATTAACTTGCTGCGCTAGTGGAAGCCAGTGCAGGGATTACCCCTAGTGCAACGGGACTTCCCCTCTTTCTTCCCCCTGTGCCCTCTCCAAATTTGCTCCACAGGGCCAGGGAAACAGCCAGAACAGAATGTGGGGAGAAGGAGAGGAGAGGCTGCTCTGTAGGACAAGCAGAAATGCTTCCGCTGATGAAAGGATCCCCTTAGCAATATGATGAATACAACCCTTGGTGCGATTACAATCTTAGAACTGGAAGTTAGCAGATGATAATGGAATCTAACCCTCTGTTTTAAAACGTGTTTCTCCATGCACTTTGCCACACCCCACCACATCTTGCAGATTAATCCTTGAGGTCTAGAATTGACTCTATGCTGCAATGAGGTAGAATCAGCAAAGTTTAGGTAGAATCAGTACAGTTTAAGGCATGGTTTAGCAAATCACCTCTGATGACTCAAGCAGAGGTGCCGCAGTGGCCCTAAAGCTATTGGACATCACTGGTAACCGCTAGGAAAACCACTAGGAAAACTGGTTGAGGGTGCCTAATCATTTCAGGATGCTACCCATTTGGAACATGACAGTACACAGGGCCATGTAATCTTGCACCCCATTTTTTATGTACTCAAATCAAGCAGTTCCCTAAACTGCGCAGTTGCAGATATCTGAGTATGATGAACACTGGAATCATTCCTGGAAATCCAGATTATAGCTAAATGGTTCAGGGGAGGGTGAGCCAGTGGATTTTAACAACCAGATGTTTTGAATAACAAACGTTTTGCTGCTATTCCTAATTTCCCAAGCTGAATTTGCCATGCAGCTATTTTACAGTTCTTTGATTCTGACCTGTCACAGCCAATACGTTTAAATTTTGCAAAAATCAGGTCTGAGACTGCAGGACTCCAAATGTTAACTGAAAGACAGTCATGCAGCATTTTGCTCTTGACAATTTCAATGTTATGATTTGCTTTAGCATTCCTTCCAACATAATGGAGCATTGTATCACTTCTCTGTACCTGAGGTTATCAAGAGTTGCTGAAAAGAAAGAAAGAAGGAACTTGTTTCAAAAACAAAGTTCTTTCTTTCTTTCCTTCCTTCCTTTCTAGAACAACAGCTTTATAAAGACAATGCATGCTATGAGTCTGAAAGTGTCAGGACTTGGCAAGGTCCAAGTTCCAGTATATGGGATCCTGGGACCTGCAGGAGCTGCCTGTCACTCCAAAGCAGGTGCAGAGCCCAAATCAAAAAGGTGTCTATTTCCACAGCAGAAAACAGGGGAGGGAGCAGGGCAGGGTTCTAAGGGCCTGAAGGAAGAGAGAAATTTTGGAGGCTGGGGTGGGAGAAAGCTCCCTCCTCCCAACCCCCTCCCCCGAAAATTTTAACAGCATTTAGAAAGTGTCCTCATGCTAGAGACGGGTTACACAAAACATAGGTGCCAGCTCTAAAGCTAGGGCTTGGTGGACAGGGATTGGCCCTTGGAGTCAGTTGGTGCTGCAGCTTAGAGGGTACCTTTGAAGCACAGTGTTCACTCTGCCAGGCTCACAGTGAAAACTGCGCATTGGTGGCGCAGGAGGTAAGGTGCCCAAGCCTGGCTGTTGAATTTTATTAGACTTTGTTGTTGTTGTTGTTGTTGTTGTTGTTGTTGTTGTTGTAGTAGTAGTTTAGTCGTGTCCGACTCTTACTGACGTCTTATTGAGAACCTTGCCCTGATGCCTTATTGGCTAAGGGTGCAATGCAAACCCCCTTTGTTGAGAGCTGTGTACTAGTGTGTGGATTGGATGGAGGTGCTCCTTTGTCCAGCCCTGCCAGCTTTCACCTGTGGAGGGACACCAGAAAGCCGCCTGTTTTACTTGCCAAAGATGTGGGAGGGTGCAGGTGCTGCCAGCAGGATCCCTACACACTCCAGTGTCAACCAAGGCCCCCAAAGGGGGCATTCCAGAACAGGGAGGTGCTGAGCCAGAGCCAGCTGCAATCACCTAGGAATGCCAGTCTATCTTGATTAGAAGCAGGCATGGGGAATTGGAGGCAATTCAGGCTTTACTGCGGTAATGTGGCACAGTCTCCCACACTCCTTTGTTGCCTCTTGTGCTGGTATTGCTTGTTTCCTAACTCCCCCCCCCCCCCATCTGCATTCTCATGATGGAGTCCTGCATCAGGCGCTTGCATGAACATTTTAATTGGCTCTCGGAAACAAAGAGATGTACCTAACTTTGAAGAAATGAAGAATCCCCACTGACTGCGTGTATGTGCTTATTTGGATTTGACTACAGCCACCATTAACCCCAAATATTCATGTCAGCACCACGAGAAACTATGGCGGAAACAGCAGCACTCAGAAGGAAGGGCAGCAAAGGGGGCTGTGTTCTCCCAACAAATTTATTTTCCTTCCAGCATTGGTGAGATACTTCTGCAGGCAGGAGGACATCAGCAGGGTACGTTTCATCAGGCTCCGCTCATTCCTAAAAGACCTGCCTTTTACTTTTCAGTTCTGTTTATCTTTTCCTCAGGAAGTTCAGTGGAAAATATGTATCCCGCAATGACGGCCTGTCAGTCACTCTCGACCTTTTGCAAGAACAGTGTAAAGCTGGCATGTGAAGGTGTCACTGTGGGGAAGGAATTCTTTAAAAGTTCATCATGAGTGGATAATTCCACTACAAAATGCGAGCTGGCAGGCAGTTGTAACCTGGAATCCAAAATCAACCTTATGCTAAAGACAAAAGGAAAAGAAAAGAAAGGAAGAAAGAACACCTTTTCTTCATATACAGCAAACAATCTTTTCCCCCTGAAGCAGCAGGTATTTAATGGAGGAGAGGCAACAGGAGAATGGTTTTTTCCTGCCAAATAGCTGATACTACATCAGGCCAGGTATAAACTCATACCCCACACTGTTCTCTCCCCACTCCTCCTGCCTCCTTGATTTCCTTTCTCAATTACTCTGGCGAGGCACTTCAAAGAACCTCTTCAGACATCCTCCACCCCTCCAACCCGGCCAAAGATCATCACGGGAATCGAGTGTATAAAATGATGAACTATTCTTTTATTACAGGAACTAAACAGCAATAATATTAGCTTTTTGCATAATGTGCAGGACTCTCCCAACATCCTGGTTCCTGCTGAGTCAGTCAGTGGGGACGGTGCTGGGCCAGCCGACAGAGCCTGGAGCAGCCAGACCAGTCTGCAGGGCAGGATGCAGAAATGGAGCCAAGCTCCTTTGTTGCTCAGCTTTCGGAGGAAGCAAAGGTTACCTGGAAGGCTATGCTGGGGTTAAGAAGGGAGCAGGGGTGGCGGTTGAGGCACCATCATATGAACTAGCTCTGGACTCTTGGACATGCTTCTGGCATTTGACATAAAAGGCAACAGCAGGCATATCATGTGCATGTGAACACAATGGGAAGGGCTCTAGCTCAGTGGTAGAGCATCTGTCTTGTAAGCAGAATGTTGCAACTTCAGTCCCTGACATCTCCAGGTAAGGCTGTTGGAAATGTTGAAGAGGTGCTACCTACCAGTCAGTGTAGGCAATACTGAACTAGGTAGGGCAATGGTCTGACCCGCCACAAGGAAGCTTCCTGTCTTCCTAAATTAACAGGGGGAGAACTGAAGCCAAGAACTGTTCACAACATATCCTGGTCATGGAAACGCCACTGTGAATACCTTGTGCCCTGTTGGGAGATGGTGTGTATTTTGTGGGAAGCCAAGAGCAAGGAGGGGGAGGCGGTGTGGGGTGCGCCAAGGGAGCTGTGTCACCCGCAGGTAATCTGTGCGCCTTTAATCTTCTTCGCGGGCTCACGGCTCCATCCACCTGCACCGCGTCTCAGCTCGCCGATTGGTATAATGGGACCACATATATTTAGAGAGCACGAGCAACACACTGAGAGGGAGCCTCAGCTAAAAATATCCATGTGCACAGAGAGATGCAGAGGTGACGCCGAAGCTGGAGAGTCAGATAAAAGGGAAGCTTTCTGTGCGCTGGAAAATTAACATTCCAGGGCCACGTCACTTTGTGTGCGGCTTCCTATGAGCTTTCCCCTCCCATCGCCACCCCCCTCCCTGGCTTGCTGCCTCCCTCCCACCCACTGCTGAACAATCCGTCAGGTTTGGAAATCAGGCTGGATGGCACAAGGCACCATCCTGTAATTTCCTTTTAATAATAGATCACAGGAGGATGGGCTCGGCAGCCTTCGCCTGCTCTTCTGCCTCCTCATTAGCTTTACTACACTTGCTCCATTTAGAAACCAAGCGCAAATTAATGGAGCACTAATCATCTGCAGAAGAGATATTAATAGTGTGGACCCCCCTCCTCACCCACAGACACCTTTCCTCAGCTTTCATCAAGCTGTTCCAGAAAAGGGGGGAAACGAGCCTCCTCTGTGTGGAGGAATTAACAGGTGAGTGCTGGCAGGATACGGAACATCCTGGGCCTGTGTTGCATCTGCCGTAAGGGGCAAAGCACCAGGTAGGCAGGGGCAGGCAAAGGAGATTATTGGTGTGCGTGTGATTGTCTGCAAGAATTATTGATGTAGTGTAGCTTCTTCACTTTGAGATAGTTGCTATATTAGTTTTGTACGTTCTGTGGCAGACCACATGTTTCCTGTGCAGAAGAACACAGTCCCACGTTCAATTTTCAGTATCTCTAGTTAGAGACTCTAAGCGCTGAGGCTGAAAAAGAGCATCAGCTGAAACTCTGGAGAGTGGCTGTTAGTCAGGGGAGATACTATTCAGCCACTGATAGGATGGAGGGCAAAACTTGAAGCCTTCAGTGTGTGGTTGCCATTTACATATCTTTCATTTTAAGAAAAAAAATGTGAAAAAGAGAGAAACAGCTACAGGAGCCCCCAATCCCAATTAGAACTGAAAGGCATGAGGGTGTTAACTATTGCAATTTTTCTCCATCCCACCCCCCTCGCTATTATCAGCGCTGGATTTAGGGGGTTCCCCCGTACAGGGCGCCGTGCGAAGGGGGTGCAAAACAACAAATAACAACAACAAAACACCTATTTATTATATAGGGAGTGGCCCCCAAATCACTTCTTGGGGAAAATCACCGTTTGGGATGAATTATTTTATCAGCAAAACTGTGCTGGGGTGGGAGAAGGATTAGTTCCTCTCCACTGTACCAGAGTCCTGATCTAGGCTAAGGCTCACACAGGTGCTATTTTTTTATTTTAAAAAAGTTGAAAGATGTGCAATTGTGACCACACATTTACTTTGTGGTCCTACACATTTCTACTCTGCCTGAATTAAATTTTGCATAAGGTGGCTTCATATGTTCCTGGCTGCACTTTGCACAGGAAGCCAAAGGAAGAAGCCGCAAATCCCAACTGTAGCCCAAAACAACTGCTCTTGCAGGTAGCAGGCCATATATTAGTACTTTAGATCTGAACTGTTCAGACATGCATCCCTAGATGTTGCTGGGCTACAAATCCCATTATCCCCAGCCAGTTTATCCAATGGTCACAAATGATGGGAGATGTGGTCCAACAATATTTGGGGACCCAAGGATGAAGAAGGCCACCTTAGAATAACAAGAGATCACCCTTCACCTTTCCTTGGACAAATGAAGGCCAGAATTATATGTGTTCTTCCTTCACAGAATCATGAAGGAAACAAACTGATGTTGTGGTGGGGCTTGGCTAGTGAGTCACTGCTACTTATTGGGAGGGGCACAGTGGTGGTGAGCTGCAAAAACACCAGTGGAGTTCAATTTGAAACTCCTCCCAGTGCATTTGCATGGTATTGCCCTTCCTTGTCCTTCCCTCTCCAAGTAAGCAGCAGCGACTCACCTGCCAAGAGGTCAGGTAAGGGCCTCCATCCCACCACACTGTCTGCTGCTGACTAGAAATGTTTTGTCAGAAGACCTGTAAACAGAAAACTACATTCTTCCCTCCTACCTATGGATCATTCCAGCACAATCCACATGTGCTACATGGATTCCTTCACTGTTCTCCTCCTCATGAAGAATAATGGCCATAGAATACACTTATTCCCTCTAGAAATGTGTTTCTTCTGTGCAGTGGGCTCCCAGAACCAACATATTGCCAATGACAGTATTATAGTTGGGGGAAGATACATGCACAGTTGGGAAGTTGTGACCCAGAGTAAATTTCCCACAGTGACACAGAGAATCCCACGGCGAAGTGTACCTGAAAAAGCTCGGAGTCATCTGTACTGTACTGGCTGGACTCTGTTTCAGAGTGCTCGCAACACCACTGCAGCTCATTGAAGCAACTGGCTGAGTCAAAGTCACCGGCATCCAACTGGGACAAATCTATCTCTGGGAAATCAGAGTAGAGGTGTTCCTCACCAGACACTTCATACTGTGGATGTAAAAGAGAAAAGGATGGTGAGCTTGGCTGGCTTGCCAATCCTCGGGAAAACCAAATGAGGTCAAATATAATCACACATGCCTTCACAAGGTGTAGATCAGATCACTGGTGTCTTTAAGGGGTGTCCAAATGGTACACAATAATAAGCCACACTAACGTGGAGCTAAGAAACCAAAGTCCAAACCTTCCTAAAACAAAGAGGATTTAAAACCACTTGAAGGCAGGCTGCCACCTGTAGAAAGCCTTCAAGCTCCAAAAGGGCAACAGTTCCACATTTGTTTATTTACCGAGGTATTTTTAGCCTGTTCTTCAAAAGAATTCCTTTTACAACAAAACAAAATTTTATAAAATAACCACAGTGAAACTAAAAAAAGCAAATTAAAGATGGCAGATAAATGACTCTTATTCTGACCTGACCTGGTATTACTGATGAAAGGGGACACAGAAATGTTTTAAATAAATACATAAAATGACTGGGAAAATACAACTGAGAGCAGTGTGTAGTAAGAGTTGTGCCTCTAAAGCAAGCATGTACTGGACATGAATGCTGTAAAATGAGGCATTTCCTGCCCCTCCTCCAATGTATTAAAACTAAAAATCCCGAGATTATTTCTCTTTTCCGCATTATTACCTGCTGGTGAATTATAATTATGTCTTACTGGCTTGTCTGCAAGATCAGAATTTAGGTCTATTCTTCTCATTCCCCTTCTTAAATTAGAAGTGACAACTTGTACCTGATTGTGATTATTATTATTTTTGCCGACTTTGAATATGTGCATCAATGCCATTCAAAAGAAACTGAAGGATAAAGCAAAACAGAGCACTTTCTCCACGCTCAACATCTAGTATTTCCATTTGGGAATGATGCTGCAACCTTGGCCAGCTTTCGCAAGAAATGCTTGGGTTTTGTATTTCTAGTATCAACATGATAATATCCTATTATGCAGATTCTAAGATTAACATTTCTGTGCTCTTGGAAATATCATTCCCACTACCTTCTAGTGTGCGAGAGGCCAAGCCCCCTGGAGGACAGCCCAGATGCTTTGTTTCCCCATGGCAAAAAAGGAGGAGGAGGTTACTGGTGGGTGACTGACAATATGCATCTTTCAAGTCTGTCTCTGTTCAAAGGAACAGGAAAACACCCACCCACCTACCAGCAGATCACTCAGAGTAAATGGCTGCATTTCGAGGGACAATGTTTCAAAATGAATAATGCCCGTTTCCTGTATAATTACAAAGATGTGCTTGTGGTGGTTTTTTTGTTTTGTTTTTCAAGTTCAGAGGAAGCAGACGTTTTCAACTTTTCTTGGGACAGTTCCCTTGCTCATGGATCATCACCATGATCCATTGCTAGCCTTCCACGTCCATCTCGGTTGGAGGCGGTTGGAGGATGGATGGCGGCTAATGGATTGAGGTTGAATCCTGACAAGACAGAAGTAGTGTTTTTGGGGACAGCGGGCGGGCTGGTGTGGAGGGCTCCCTGGTCCTGAATGGGGTAACTGTGCCCCTGAAGGACCAGGTGCGCAGCCTGGGAGTCATTTTGGACTCACAGCTGTCCATGGAGGCGCAGGTCAATTCTGTATCCAGGGCAGCTGTCTACCAGCTCCACCTGGTATGCAGGCTGAGACCCTACCTGCCCGTGGACTGTCTCACCAGAGTGGTGCATGCTCTAGTTATCTCCTGCTTGGACTACTGCAATGAGCTCTACATGGGGCTACCTTTGAAGGTGACCCGGAAGCTACAACTAATCCAGAATGCAGCAGTTAGACTGGTGACTGGGGGCGGCCGCTGAGACCACATAACACCGGTCTTGAAAGACCTACATTGGCTCCCAGTACGTTTCTGAGCACAATTCAAAGTGTTGGTGTTGACCTTTAAAGCCCTAAACGGCCTTGGCCCAGTATACCTGAAGGAGCGTCTCCACCCCCATCGTTCTGCCCGGACGCTGAGGTCCAGTGCTGAGGGCCCTCTGGCGATTCCCTCATTGCGAGAAGCAAAGCTACAGGGAACCAGGCAGAGGGCCTTCTCGGTAGTGGTGCCCGCCCTGTGGAACGCCCTCCCATCAGATGTCAAGGAGATAAACAACTACCTGACATTCAGAAGACATCTTAAAGCAGCCCTGTTCAGGGAAGTTTTTAATGTATAACATATTAGTGTATTTTTGGTCTTTGTGGAAGCCACCCAGAGTGGCTGGGGAAACCCAGCCAGATGGGCAGGGTACAAATAATAAATTATTATTATTATTATTATTATTATTATTATTATTATTATTATTACTATTATCTCAAGGTGGTGTACAAATTATACTAAAAACAGCTAAGGAGAGTTATAAAAATAGCAGAAGACCAGTTCAACCACTGGTGATCTCCTCAGGCAAGACAGACAGTCAGACAGACACAGACACACATAGACGCCCCCGTACACCACCAGAGCAGCTGCATGGCTTCTTAAGGGACACTTAAGCTACTCCAGCCTTTAGTGACGTAATGCGGACATCCAGGGCTTATACTAGTGCCCTGATAGCCAGCAATTAGGAAGGAAAGGAAGAGGCTTATAGGGTACACCAGACAGTCACGAATCAGGTGAGGCTCTGCAACAGAGGCCTGTGTGCATCTGAAGGTGGCACTTTTGGCCTGCTGGGCATTCTGGGTCCTGACCACCCCTAACCTCCCCTTTCTTTCTCAGGCCTTCCAGCCCAAGCTCCATTCATCAGCTAAACTTAGCTCCGCCACGCTCTTGGCAGTGGCAAGCAGGCCTTGGAGCTTCAATATTTCCTCATACCCGTGGCAATCTCTCCTTATAGAAACAAGTTTCTCCAGACACCAATTCAATAACAGCTCTAACAATCCATTGTATTCTTCCCCTGCTCCTCAAACCCAGCCAAAACGAGAGTATAATAGAGCAGAATCAATGGCTGGCGCATGTAAGGCAATCTAAGCTCTAAGAACTGAGCTAAAAATATCCAGTCAATCACACAGAGCAGCTGAGACCCGGCCCCATTTCCACCACATTCTCAAGGCATACGCAATTGCATTAAACTCCCAACACGGTCGGCGAAAGCGAGTGACCGAGAAGGACACAGTAATGCTGCACTGCACCATTACTGCTAAGCCTACCAAAGGTCACAGATATGCTGGGGGATGCGGCTTTCGAAGGTCCATGATGCACGAAGGCGGGGGAGGGGTAGGACTGTGATACAGAAGACAAGGCCTGCTCAGATTAGGGATGGATGAGGGAGAAAGTAGGCTCTGTCTGGGCTGAAAGGTGAACCTCCCTACTTTGCACTTCCCCAAAGCAGTACACAAGACAGAAGCACAGTTATCCTCGAAAATCTGCACTCTCCGAATTTTCCAGTGCAGTTCTGCAGCCAAGTAACATGTACAAAAATGTATATATTAGTAGAACTAACATGGGTGGTGATGGCAGGTGTGTGTGGGGGGGGGGGAATCCATTGTACTAGGAAAATTCCTTTGCAAAAAAACTGTCTCTTAGGCAAAACCACTTACAAAAATGTGTCTACTAGGAGAAATTTGCACAGAAATACTGGTGAATCTTCACGAAACCTTTTTAAAAATCATCATCACAAACTGATGTACAAATGTGGGGAACAAAACATAAGATTGGAAAAATGAGAAACCTGAAATTGACATATGGGCCCATCCCTAGCTCAAGCAAAGGTTTCTGCAAAATTGTGCCATCGGGCATCGGGCACTACTGACATCTATACCATGCTCAGTGTAGGGAAGAAAATCTGATGTGTAAGAATTTTGCCAACGTTATGACTCCATGGTTACTTCCAATTTGTTTCAGTGACATGTGATTTTATTGCTCATATTTGAATGCTGCTCTTCCTCCAAGACATTCAGGCCAGCATACATGGCACTATCATCTCTTGCAATCTTCAAGTCAACCTTGTGAGGAATGTTAAAACTGAGTAACACTCTCATGGCTGAGCGGAGATTTGAATCCACAGTTCCTCAGTTCACCAACTAGACTCCATTAGCTGAATTGGACAGAGTTGAACACCAAGATTTCCTGCTTCTCCACAAATGCTTTTTATCTAGCAAAGTACAGCACCGATTGGGAAATTTTTGATCCCAACTTTGCTGGCATCAGTGCGTTTACAGTGTTCACTGAATTCAGCGAGTAGGGTCAGCACTCAGTCCTGCCTTTCTGAGCCAACAAACCCATTCCAGGCAAGCCACCATGGAGCTGGTAGATGATAAAAGCCTTTGTCCTCGTAATGACCAATACTAGCATTCCAAACAACCACCAGATAAATGAAAATTCATGAAGCCCTTTTATGTGAAGACCTGCTGATCTTTGGGAGCTTCCTAACAATGGAGAGAGCAAATATATTTGTTTTGCATTTAGCTCTCAACTCACAAGATCAACTGAGCATTTGAGAAGCCGTAATGAGAGAATAACATCCAAGGCACTGCTTTGAAGTTTTCCAAATAGTCTCTCTAGGACTTAACAATCAATTTTCACAAGAAGTTACAGAAATGAAAGAGACAGCGTCTCCCCCTCTCCACCCCCTTCGTTCTGTCTTTATTAACTGGATAATCTCAGATTATAGGGCTTGTTTCCCGCAGGAATGGGACGTTATGTCTTCTCTGCGTTTTCCAATTTAATTTAGGACATAGTCTCCACTAACAGTAAATGGTGGGTTCTCCTGCACCTTCTGTATGAACACTAGGTGAAAGAAAGGGCAAATGGACCTCAGGTAACGAAGCAAAGGCTGTAGGGAAGGGTCAGTCTTGGGGCAAGGAAGAGGCCTGGAGACTGGCAGAAAGAGAAAATCGCAATGGAAGAAGGTTGCAAGCTGACCTCCGCCCAACCTGTCCAGGGCAGGGCAAGCTTCTATCAAGCCACATGGAAAAATGAGTGGGTAGGGACTTTTCACATTATGGAGACACACATTATTGCCAACTAACATCTGCATAAAAAGCTACTGCTAAAAGCACTTCAGTGACCATTTGAAAAGTTGGCTACTGGAGGGGTGTGTGGGGAAGCCGGTGGATCCGGAGACTTTTTCTAATCTGCTACCTTTTCACACACTTCCCTTACTGCATTGTGCATGCTATGCACACTTTAGCACTGTTATTTTCTGAAGGAAGTGGGGTTTAGAATCTGCGCAGCCGTTAAAAATTATTGCCTTTAACCCATCTTGGATTGAGATGGAATTGCTATCATATTGTTTCAATTTACAGTCTAACACAATGTGCTCATGACGAAACTCTCATATAAACCCCAAGGGATTTGCAGGAGATGCATGCTAATAGATCAGTATCTTGTAGCTTTATTCCGAACCCTTTGTTGCTCTCCCTTGCTCCATTTGTCCACAATCCCCTAGTACAAATTGGGTTACCCACCTATTTCCTATTGGGGACCTCTCACCCAGGAACAATACCACCATGGTCCCATTTTGGCTATGAGAAACTGTTCAGTAATTTGCCTGGCTTAATGGTTAATCCAGCCCCCAGTTAGATTCCGATTTCCATCAATATATCTGATCGTCCAGGCCCCCAGCAAATGTATGTTTTCATCAAATGCTGTGTTTTTCCTCAAATCTTTCTCAGGGAGTAGAGGTAGACATATTTATTTTTAGAAAAACTTTGAATATGCATTTGCAATTCATAGACGAACTTCTGCAAAACACTCAGATTCCTCAGTTGTCTTTGATATGTCACTAGGGAAGAGATCCCAGCTCTGCAATCATAAGGTGCAGCTGACGCTAGCACTTGGGATGTCTTTTGATAATCTCTACAGACGTGACACCTCCCCACTGCCAACAGAATTGGGTATAAATAAACTCCTGCAATCCAATGCCTCTTTGGGCTGCCTACATGGCATGCTGAGTTCAGCAGCAAGATTCAGATGGTCCCCTGGCAATGCCATGTTGTTCAAGTCCAACTCAAGGGTCACCTGGGAGACAAGCAATAGGGCAGCATACTCCTCAGTGCACGTATGAATCCATCCCAAATCTTCCAAACAACTGTCTGACTGATTGACTCTGGAGGAAAGATTAATGTTTCAGTTATGAGTGGATAAGTGACATAAATCATCACAGGAAACAGCCACCTAAATCTGTTAATATCACAATAGCTCTCTTGAGAACCAGACCCCACTTTAACCATGTCCTGTGATACACAACCCACTTTTCTATATTGTTGTTGTTCCTACTGCTACTACTGTATACATCTGTTCACCTCCTTGTTTTTCTCTTCTATTTGCCATTTTCTCTCAACTTCTCTGTCCTTCCCTCTTTCCTTTTAATATAATTTGAACATCGGGGGGGGGGGAGAGGGGATAAAATTAAATGGGGTTGGCACCACTGATGGGACCACTTGAGGTAAAGGCAAGGCCTACTTGAGAGTCCTCTTCCCCAGTGGGCTGAACTACATGCTAGTTGGGGATGATAAGAGCAGAATGCTAGCAATGCCTTGAGGTCCTCAGTTTCTGCATCCCTAGCCTAGACCTTCAGAGTTAAATAAAGGGATTATCTCCAAGCTAGTGAGTGCCATTCAGCTGGGGCGGCATAGCCAAGAACTGGACTGGTTAGTTCTGTCAATGAGGTATGTTTCAGTTGCTGGAAGGATATCTAAATACCAGTTTCCTTCCTCCATTGCTTTGGAAACAAGAAGAAATACACATCTTTGGCTGCATGCCTTGGAAGAAGAAGAACTGAAGCACTTAACAGAAGGCAGAACATCTGATGATATTTCCGAGTCTTCTTTCCACCCACAGTGGTGGGCAGGTGGATGGTACAGGGCTCCTCTTTGATAGGCCCAGCACTTACGAGTGGGTAATGGATCTTGGCTGTTGCAGTGTTCTCCTTTTCTGCATTTCCTTTTTGTGCTTGTGAAAGAAGTGAACTTTGTTCTAATTTTACCCAGGAGATTGTAAGGGAAGCAGCCATTGGACCTTGGAAGGCAGCCAGCAAAATGGCTGGGAATTCTGAACCATCTTTCATTCCAGACACCTCATTCAAGTGCGGTGGAGCAGAGCAAAACATAAAAACTAGCCCAGGAGCTCTGTGGAATAAGCCCATTCCCTGCCCGCTTTTAATCTACCAGGGGAGCCTAACTGGTCCAACAGTGAGCCCTCATGTTACTTTGATTTAGAAATAGGATTAATATTATTAATTGCTCACCCTTTACTCTAATGTCCCAATTAAAACACAATGTTTAAAAACAATTCAAAACAACTTAGAATCACAAGAATAAGGTAGGCCCTAAGAATATACATTTCAGGAAACCCAGAAAATGGGGAAGTGCCATGGGTAAGTAGCAGAGTCATCGCTTTCCCTGTTTGATTCCCCTTATCTCCATTTAAAAGGATCTCAAGTAGGTGTGCTAGAAAAACCTCTGAATCTTTGGAGAGTTCCTGCCAGTAACAGTAAACAATTCTGGTCTAGATGGACCAATGATCTAACTTGTCGGGAGCTTCATGTTTTCATCCTTACAGGGACAGCAAATGGAAAAGTGTGCCCCGGCAGGCTGCCCTGGAGCTCTGCCAAGAAGATGGCCTCTGAGTTTCTAAGAGAGGAGTGGGATTTCACGTACTATTATGGGGATACATGGTGCTCCTGAAAGATGTTGTTTTGAAAGCAGAAAGGTTGGATTTGCCCTTGCCAGATGCATGATGGAAGCATTTTGGGTCTCAAACTGTGATTTGTTAATTAGGTCACACAGACACCTAGATTTGCAGAACTGTCAGGCAATCCATCTTGGAGGCGCCTATTTCCACATCGCCCCCGAGTCTTCTTTTAAAAATGTGAATTTCCTGTAAATGTACAAACCGGCAAAGAGACATTGCAATCCTTGATGAAAACAAAACCAAAAGAGAGCAGCCAACAGATAGATTTTTGTGTGGTGCAAATCCACAGTCGACAGACAGACAATGACTGGCTGGATGCAGCACTGAAACCACTATTTTATTCTATTATTATTTTTAAAGTATTGACACGAGTTCCCTGCCATAGGAAATCCGTAATCTAAACAGAAAGTCCAGAATGAACCGCCAGGCTGTCGGGAAGGCCTCCTTCTTGGGAGCTTTTTCTTTTTTGATGTCTTCATTACAAACCGATGGGTGACACCTTATTAACAGATGTAGGATGGCAATTAGGAGCCCTGGGATAAGATCTGAAAAACAGGAGCTTGCCCAACACGATGAGTCTTGCATGTGCGACATAAAGAGCTGTGATGATACTTGCTCTAAATTGGTCACTCACAACTCGCACAGAGTTACCTTCAAAGGATAACTAACACAGTGTGCTAAGGCACTGGCATCCAGGCCTCCACAATGATAGACGGACAGCTAGATAATTGCAGAAGCGGAATTTTAGCCTGTCCTTCTCTCTCATCAGCTTGGGAGAGAAGACCAAATTCTGAGCCAGGACAGCATTCAAGCACATGGGTGAAAGACATCCAGTCATCTGGCACCAGCAATAGAACTGTCTCCTTGAACTCTACTCTGGTTTGGTTAAGAGTCTTAAGAACAGTTAGATGATTGCCATACATCCTAGACAACTGGTCTAAGAGACACAAGTCCGGGGGCTCAGATGGTATTGAGTGTCTTGATATTTAGGCAGCTGTTGAAGACTTTTTTTAAAATTTAAGAAGACTTTCCCTGAAGGGTGACCCAGTCATTTTCTGGAAGATGAAGTGTACAAATGTGTAAATCGATTGGTTGCTTTTAATTTATCAAATTTATAAACCTTTGTATTTTGTCTTATTTTACACCGCTTCAGTATCTTTTGGTTGTGAAACAAGTTATACAGCTGCAAATAAAATAAAACCATAATGCATCTGTTGCTGGGCTGTATTGTTGATGGGGTTCAAGTATTCAAATGCTTGCCATATAGATGATATAGATATAGATAGATGATATAGATATAGATATATAATATCCCATAGCATACAAAAACAGGATAGGAAGAGTTTATCCTACTTTTTGCTCTGCTCTCTTGCAGGCTTGCTTTGTTTCTGTAGGAAAGCAATGGGTTGCTCCAAGGAGATCATTCCATCTCCAACAGAATTTTTGCTTGCCAGATGAAACAGGTGGGCGGGAAGTACCACAGTGCTAGCGAGACTTTTTGCACTGGCTTCTACTAGCGCAACAACTTTGTTGAATCCACTCTATTATCCTCTGGCCCTTTCAGAACATGCATCTCAGGAATGCATGCATTTGGTAAATGGAAACGAGAAACTGAGAAGTGCTATTATCATTATTTCATTTGATGTGCCACACGGAGAGCATCTCTAGGTGGCCTACAGTAAAGTTTTAAAACATACAGAATGGTTAAAAGCAGTCATCAACATGGAATGAATCAATACACAAAACATAAAACAAACTCACTAAAAACTTATCAGCATTTGCTTTCTTTTCTGAATTAAGTTTGCGCTGGCGCATTTGACTGTATGGCCATTCCAGACCTTTTTCTCAAGATCCAGCTCTACTACTCAAGATCCTGGGACAATCTACGCCCTTCCCTCCTGCTTTAAAGCAGACCTTATTCAGCCAGAAGGCTGGTGCTGCCAAGAGGTCCAGAGGCTGAATGGAGTCAGACTGAAGAAGCTAAATCATTGCAGCCTTCTCTGAACAACACCCCTGAGCCACGTGCTGAGATGACAGACCCCAAGTGGGATGTTTGCAGTTTCCTTCTCCATAAACTTCAACGTGAGGCACAGCCTGAGTTGGCAAGTCTGCTGAGGGGGGAAACAGAAGATTCCGCCAACTGGTAGCAAAAGTGCCATTTCACAAAACCTGCAAGCAGTGCCTGCCGAAATCTAAAGGAGCCAGAGGAGTAGTGCTTGCTAAATGAGTTTGTTTTTCTACCGTAGTAGTAACTAGCTTTCTCTTTTGATGGGCTTCTATAATGTGTTTTCCCTTCCTGGCTTGCGTTGGATGGGGTGGGAAGACTAAAGTGACATAAGCCCCAGATCTCATTTCTCACAGATCTTTTTTTTTAAAAAAAATAATATTTATTAAAAGTTTAAAGATTACAGAAAGAAGAAAAAAAGAGAAAGATTAAACAAAACAAATCAATACATTACAATGCATAAAAAACAAAAAACAATACATCAAAACAAAAACAATTAAAAACACATCCAATATTTCCATATCTTTGTCTTTCATTTACTTGTTTCATCGACCTCCTCATACCTCCCTTTTTTGTATTCTAGTTATTAATTATTTCAGCAAATCCTTTCCATCTTTCTCTGTTTTCTGTCATATAATTATCTTAATTTATTTTAACCTTATCTTACCATTAATACCATAAAACTTATTTGTACTTAAGTCCTTATAACATTTCTACTAAAGCCATGTAATTTCATTCCAACATTTTTCTAACACTCATTAATTTTACAATGTTTCTATAAATAAATTTTAAACTTTTTTCCAATCTTCTTCCACCGTCTCTTCTCCCTGGTCTCGGATTCTGCCAGTCCTTTCTATCAATTCCATATGGTCCATCAACCTGGTGATCTTCTGTCCGAGGCTGTTAACTCTTTTCCATGTCCCTTCTGCAGATCTTCTTCATATTTATACATACACTTTACTTTATCTTCTGCTGATCTTATTCTGAATTTCCTTCCTTTGGCGCTGAGGAGTAGATCTCGGGGAAGCTCCAACCTAACAATGTCTTTATTCCTTCTCGACAGGTCAGCCCATTCTCCATAGTCAAAACTAAAGTCCAAAAGATATTTCAGGACATGTTTCAAAATCCCTCCAAAACTGAAGACCCCCACAACTCCAATCTCCTCCTGACCCAAATCCAGGTCCCAAAAGCCAGAACATCCCTGCATAAGGGGATCTGTCCAACTTTCCTTCTCCAATCCAAGCGGGACTCTAATCCTCAAAATCTGACTTTCGCTAAATTCAGTCATAGAAGGCAACAACTTATATTCATCAAATTGCCTCTGTAAGGCTGGGGCTCTCTCCACTTGTATTACTTGAGGTTCAACAACAACTTTCTCCCTCGCCTTCTCCACAACTTGCCACGTCAAAGTAGATTCCTGAATCGATTCCTGAGTAGTTTCTGTATAGATGCTCACTTTTTGTCCCAAATCAGTCACTTTTTGTCCCATATTATCAATTTTAATAGTCATCACATCCGTCTTCTTATGAAGCTGTTCCAATGAAGCACTTATCTTGCAAAATGCAATCACTAAGGCTTCTTCTGTCGACATTCTTACCAGTCCAAGGTCAATCCCTGATTCTCACGGTCTTTTATCTTTTGTCTCTGCAGCTGGAAAATTCCCCAGCTCCACTCCTGTAACAGTTTCAAAGGCTCCCTCTAGAGGAAACAATTTCTATTTGTATCAGTCCTTTTAAACGCAGATCCAGCAACAAAATTAGTTTCAATTTTCAGTTACTTTTGCTCCTTTTTAAGTGCAGAAGGAAACAATGGAAACAGTATATTTCTCTTGTTTAACTATCTGTCAACATACATTTTATTCACAGTCAATGAACTTTCCCAAAACGTCAATCTTACTGGCAGCCCGTTTCCAGGTTCGAAACGGTGGTAATTTATCTTTCTTCACTCTCTCTCCTGCAGGCTTAGGCAGTCTAAAATTCCCCCCCTCTTCTCCTGCTTCCAAGGGGGGTTTAACGATTTTAGCCGATGGAGATTTTATTCTTTACAGAAGACTTTCCAAGACTTTAGCTTGCAGCCTCTTTGCTTCAGTCTATTTACAAAAGGGGGAGGCGGACTTCCTGTTTAGAACCTCCCTGTTTCGGTGCCAAATTAAGACGTTTAAAAATCCAATTTTCCGTTCTACTCACGGGTAATTGTTTCAAGATCAAATTGTCCACAGGAAAAAGTCAGCGCTCTCCGGCAACAGCAGTGCGGCTTCACTCCGTGAAAAAAGCAGTCAATTCAAAGCACTGTGCCACTCACCCCACGTCGCTCCGGATCCCCGCGAGTAGGGGAGGCGCAAAAGGCGCCAGCCGAATCCCATGTTCACAGGCTTCTCCCGCCTGTGATTTTTATGGGTCCCCGCCTTCGCCGTGGCGGCCAGACCCTAATTTCCACGCAGCGAATTCCTCCCGATCAGAGGAATTCCGCCATTGTCCGGAGGCGCCAACCCGGAAGTCCTCATTTCTCACAGATCTACTAGGGTAAAGTGTATCAGTAAAATGGTCCTGGTGAATATCCAAGGAGAAACATAGGCACGCTTCTATGAACGCCAATGAACTGACATCTATGGTTAAAAGAAAGCCGAAACAGCAGGCTTTGGGAAATAACCCTGAAGGAGAAGCATTGCTAGACAGTGTTGACAGGACTAGACTGGATGGGCCACTGGCCTGACTCCATATGCTGCGGTTTCTTATAGGAACTTCTTTTTCACTCTCACACTGCTATGTTGGAGATGGCGGAGCGAATTTTTATCAGGATTGCAGCTGGGATGTGCAGCTGGGGTTAAATGTCCCCAGCGAGTGCAGCCCAGTACATGGGATCTGCCCTGCATGCAGAAGGCCCAGGTCCAACCTCTGGTGTCTTCAGGGGGACGTGGTAAAAACTGCCTGACACCCTGGAGAGCCACTCCAGTCAGGACAGACACGACTGGACAAGATGAGCCAATGGTCGGACTCAGCATAAGGCAGTTTTCTATGTTTCTACCTGTGTGATAGGAGCCCAATGAAAACCTGCACCCCCTCATCTGTGCCCAAACACAACCATGGCTATAGTGGTTCAGTCGGTGGAGCATGAGACTCTTAATCTCAGGGTCGTGGGTTCAAGCCCCATGTTTGGTAAAAAAAAAAATCTGCATTGCCTTGTGGTCCCTTCCAGTTCTACAATTCTGTGATTCTGTTATTCTAACTATGCTATTAAAGGAACATTCCTTTTGGTCCTGAGAAGCCAATCGGCTAGAAGCTCTATTGGCTGAGGATGAAGCTTCACTGCCCTTTTTCAACATTGCCACAATTGATGACAAGCAAAACTTCGGTGGGGAGAGGAGCAAATTGTCCAGAAAAGTTACAATTGCAGATTAACTTCGTAAAAATATGAGGCATTATGAAATTATTTTGTTTGCACAATGTATCCAAGTCAGATAGTTTTTCTTGATGCAGTATGAACTTAGGAGTTAGAGCTAACTGGGTTGCTGTTGTTTTTAGCACAGAGCTGAATACATTAAAATGGGTACAAATTACACTTGCAAAAAATTCTTATTTTTCATATAAACACACACACTTAAGTATGAAGAATGATTCCCATTGGTATAAATTGGGTTTGCTTTTCCAACATCGCAGACAAACCACACTAAATGGTACTGAATGCAAATCTGATGGTCCTTATCACAGGATAGGTGGATTGCCAGAAACACAAAGTGCAAGCAAGTGCCCTGTGTGGATCTCAAAAAGAAGACTGTGCTGATGGGGGTGGGGGGAGGAGTAAGCTCAGTTTGCAGTTGTGCAAAAAATGGCCCTTAGTTATTAAAGCATCTTAAAAGGATGACTAACTTTTCCCCCTTCCCCCTCCCTTTTTTTTTAGCAGTGCAGCAGAAAATACAGCATAAGACATCACATGCTGGTTTGCGAAGCGGTAAGCTTCTACCTAACAGCTGCTGCAGCAACAGCTAAAAATGCCGCCGGATGGACAGGCTGCAGCGGCTTCTCAATAACCTAATCCCGTTTTAAGCCTGGAAGGCCAGATTTATGTTGTCATTTGCATAAACGCCGGCGGGACGCTTTGCAAGGGCCTTGTCATTCAAGCGCCTTCTTCCCGTGCTCTCCGTTTGCGAAGGTGGAGTCACGACGGTTCCACTTGGGAGTCTAAGGGGGCAATGGCCCCAGAAGGAGCATCTGCAACAAAACGACCAGCTAGGCTCCTCACAAAAGAAGCTGTGGCTTCTGCCAGTGACTCATTCAGTTTGATTCAGAGCCTCCCACTCATGAGTAAGTCCCTACGCATGGCATTAAGAGATAAATATAACTTCAGCACCAGCATCCAAATTAGCGCGTAGCATTTAGGTAGATGGGTCGCAAAGCAGCACAAGGTGAGATAATTTACAAACAGGCTTCGGCAAGGAAGATAGCAGCATTTCTAATGCAGGGAAGAACTTCAGACATTGGTGACAGAAGGCAACTGGACAGGCAAATGAAAGTGTCCACAAATCTTTCGAAAGATAGGGGGAAATTGTTTGGTTCCCTGATTCTGCCTCTCCTCCCACCCACCCTTTAAAAATGAAAGAAAATCCTCATGCAAGGAGATTTTGTGAGAGCCGTCTGGACTTATCACGGAAATCCGTAATTACATACTGCAGGCAATGTGGATTATGGACAAGCTGGGAGGAGAGAGAGATTTTTTATTACCATGAACTGTTGACCTCTCAGACGGGACATTCTCTTTGGAGACTGCATCAGCGCAATTAGGGATATTTCAACCACTTGAGGGACACATTATTTACATCCAGTGGAGATAACCAGTGGGATTATAGGGTGCCCAGACGTGTAGCCAGGAGTTCCCTTTTGAACCAGAATGGCTTGTTAGAGCTAACATTATTACAAAAGAGAATACAAAAACTGGAACTCATTTAATGTTATTGCCCAGCTATACAAAAGTGGAAGGAAGCTGGTGGAAAGGAAGTTAACGAGCAGACTGCACCTGAAATTGTGAATGGACCCTTTTATTGTGTCTGCCATATCCAAAAGAGCAGTCAATAGATGAAGCGTAAGTCAACAATCCAAGTTAATATATTATATAACGTGGCAGCATGGAGCAGCTCCTGTCCAAGGTAATAGCCACCTACTCTTTTAGGATACTCCATCCCAGGGGAAGCCAATGTGGAGCCATTGCAATCCTACTGAACTACAACTCCCATCAGCCTGATCACTGACCATACTGGCTGGGGCTGGTGGAATCCAACATTATCTGGAGGGCACCACACTCGGCTCCATTCTACACCCCTCCCTGTTTTCTATGCCCCACCCAACAAGCGCTTTATATTCTGTGCTAATGACTATGCTCAGTCCTCATTGGCTTATTCTCTTTCTACTTCTTGGAACCTTGGGGTTTCCCCTAACATGCAGATACCTCTCTCAGTGTTCCCCTTTAATTTACAATTTTCTTGGCACTGAACCAGATTATATGCAACTAGACAAGCCCCGAGGAAAGGTAGAAACAAGAAAGCCCAGGCCAGAGACCACATAACTACCAGCACCTGAAGGGACCTGGCAAGAAGTAGGGGCAGCCCCAGCTTTCCAGGGGCTACTTACTACTTCTTCTTTAAAAAAAACCAAAAACCCCACAACAACCCCCACTGGTGTCAGTGAAGTTAACTTTATCAAAAGAAACCAGCAGCTCTTCCTTGTAGGTTTTGCTCCCATGAGGGAGTTATGAGGACTGAAGGTCCCTGCCTTCCCGCAGAAGCCTAAGTCCCCTCCTCTCCAGGGTTTTTCCCCAAGCAGAGACTGTGTCTGCTTGCAATAAGTCTCTCCACTGCTCTTTTCATTCCTCTACGTGTTCTGGGAGACAGGGGGTGGGGGGAAAGAAGAGCTGCTTGCAGCAGGAGGGAGAGACTCCCTGGCTTCTTCAGCAGCCTGCCTCGCTGTCTCCTGGACCCCTTCCTCTCCAGCCTCTGACTCAGCACCTCCCAGTCTGCCCTCTCTTCTCCCTCTGATCAACATCCCACCACTGCCAGCATCTCCTGAAGCCAGCCTAAGAATATTTTGTACCTTTATGTGTTAATATTGTAAACTGTAAACCACCTTGGGTCCCTTGGCAAAAAGGCAGCATATATATATTTGAAAGAAAGAAAGAAAGTGTTCTGAGATCCAACTTCCATTACGCAGTAAGAGCTCTGCAGAGGAAGAACATAAAAAGTAGTGGGGTTTTTTTCCTGGATTGGAGCAAAGTTCCATCTATTCCTACATCATCAACTGTAGCCAACCAAATACCTCTGGAACATCACAAACACGGTATAATGGTTAGACCCATCCCATGTTGATTGGGTCCAAGTACTGGTACTCAAGTATCCTTCCTTACAACATGGAATTTCCATTTAACTATCTGTACTATTAATTTGCCCTAAATATCCAACCAAATGAGTGGCAATTGCCACATTTTGTAAGTTAATATACAGAACCATGTCCTTATTTGAGTATTGATCAAGCTAGCAGTCAGTTATATGGCCTGACCCTGATCTGGTACTGTGTGAGAAAACAAGATTTCCTTCTTCAAACCCTTTCCTCCAAAATTGTGTTCTTTTTAATTTTATATGTGCAGTATGCTGAACTTGTGTGTGTGTGTGTGTGTGTGTGTGTGTTACATTTTTGTGAGGTACTGAGGTGAGAGATCACCCCACCTGCATTCTGAAGTGGCATGGTCCGCGGCAGGCTGTATCACATGCTTTTGGCTGAATAGGTAACATTTGTCGCAGCAGAGTAATTAACATGATCATTCCCAGTCAAACATTAACTCTCACTGCAGCACAGGGCTCAAGAGCCTCTACTTACAACACAGCAAAGAGGACTGAAGGAATCTGGCTTGCTCTGGTTTTGGTGCTTTAAGGCAGTCCAAGCTGAAGAGCTAATAGGCTTTTATGTATGTTTGCACCTATGTCCTAAGAGCCTTAACGAGGAAAGGAGCTGGTTGCTGGGAATGCAGCTGCTTGCTGGGAAGTAGCATCGCTGTGCTATCTATATAGGCATCGGCCTTCCTCCTTGATAAGCTTTTCCACCTCTGAGAACAAACATCTATGCATAAAAGCTACCTGATATCAAGAGAAAGGCCACACTCTTAAGATGCAGTTCAGAGAGGTGGGGGTTTGAAGGAAGGGCAAATCCCTCCATTATTTTTTTTGTCTCCTGCATTCTTGGTAGCAGCCCTCCAGGACTGGTAATCTCCTGCATTCCAGGCTATAGCTACTGTCAGGGCTACCCTAGGTCCCAGCTCACAAAGGACCAACGCTGCTTCGTTGTTAAGTATAAAAGCCTTTATTGAAGTTCAGTTTCACTTCCAGAGCCGCAGCGCGCAGCCCCACGTCTAAAGTGTCAGACCACTGATGCTCCGTCTGAGTCTCCTCCCCCTTGACACCAATTTAAGAGTCTAGCCTTGCTCCACCTTCTCCGCTGCTCCTTCCTCCTCTGGGTCCGCCTGCCCGCCGGGGTTCCGCCCTTTCTAGCCTCTTCTCCCGCTGATTCCCCTGAGCCTTCTCCCTCCCTCCGGCGGGCTTTAGGAGCTGGTTCCCCATCCGGGTCTCCTGCTGTTCCGCGCGCCTGCACATTTGAACTTGGCGCGCGCGCCCAGCCAGCAACTTTCCTCCTGACCGTTCCACTGCTGCTGTCACTGCTTCCCCCATCGGGGGGGCTAGCTGCAACTGACCTCCCCTCCGTTGGAGGCGTGGTCAGCCCTGACTCCCTCTCTGGAGGAGACACTGCTCCTGACACATGTGACTCCTCCCCCCCACTACGCTCTGGTGGGGAAACTGGTCCTGATCCTCCACTGCTGCTTTGGGGTTCCCCTCTGGCTCCTTGTTTCTGGTGCGTCCCCCCTGGGACCCCCCTTGCCCTGACCATCGGCGCCCCCTTCTGGGAATCTTCTGATTCGCTGGAGAAGCTCATGGAATCTCTCGGGCCACTGTCATACTCCCCTACGCTGCCCTCGGATTCTTCCCCTTCGCTCTCCCAATCCTCTCTCCCCAGTGCTCCTGCTCCTGATTCCCTGACATCCATCCCCCCCTCGAAGCCCCCCCTTCCCCCTCCCCCTCTTCGGGTGTGGGTTCCGGGTGCTCCAGTCCAGTGGGTGTGAGTGCGGGATACCATTCTTCCCCCCTGGTGTGTAGCCGGTCCACTGGATCCGGCCCAACCGCAACGGGCTCGTCGACGTCGATTTCCTCTGCTTCCATCTCTCTGCTGATGTGCTCGAATCCAGGATCCTCCCCCAACACGTCCATGTCCTCCCCTCCCCCGGGTACCTCTGGTGAGACAGCTTGCAAAGGTCCCCGCAGCAGCTCCCTGCGCCACCCCACCTCCGGTTGAGTGTCCCACCAATAGGAGCGGTCTGTGGCAAACCCCGAGAGAGACCCCTCCGAGGAGCTAGTGTCTGGCGTCGTCTCTTCAGCTGATGAAAAACCCTGGAACGTACTGGCTGACAGTGTGGGCGTGAAGAGCCAGTCGTCGAAATACTCTGCCGGCATAGGTCTGTGTGGGAAGAGTGCATGGAACTCGTCTTTAAGATAGTGCTCCTCCACGGCATAGCACGGTACCCACCTGTTGGCACTGGCTGGGGTACCTTCCCTGGCGAGGAGGTATTCCACCCCCTCTTCCCCCCACCTCGAGTCCAAAATCTCCGTGACCTCGTTGAGTGGCGTCGCCCTCCATGACCCCTCCCTCTTCGGAGATTCACTAAGTGTGTCTGGCGCGTTCCCTGTCGCCTGAAACCTGTGGGGTTCCCTGTAGGGTGTGAGCACTGACCTATGAAAGACTGGGTGCATTCTGGAGCCCTCCGGGAGTGTCAACCGGAAGGCCACTGGATTGATTTGCGCCGCGACCTGGTAAGGTCCCAGCTGCTTGTGCTTGAGCTTCCTCTTAGCTAGCGTCCTGGCCGGCACTGCCTGGGCTGCTAACCAGACCCAGTCCCCCACCTGGATGTCCTCCCCGACCCTCCTGTGCTTGTCTGCCTGCATTTTGTAGGCGTGTTTCGCCAGTTCCAATTGCCTGCGGAGTTGCTCGTGGACCTCCTGTAACTCTGCTGCTAAGTGCTCTGCTCCCCTTGGCTCCCCCTCCCCCTTCGTCTCTAACCCTGGGA
Source organism: Podarcis filfolensis (assembly GCF_964270895.1). Lineage (NCBI taxonomy): Eukaryota > Metazoa > Chordata > Lepidosauria > Squamata > Lacertidae > Podarcis > Podarcis filfolensis. The sequence goes on along the minus strand of NC_139605.1, from coordinate 74,683,512 downwards.
AAGTTCTGGGATGCCGCCCATTATTGGCGAAGAACGGTGTCACTCCCGTAGACCCGTGCTTCGTGTTGTTGTAGGCAAACTCGGCCAGCGGTAGGTAGTCCACCCAGGTCGAGGGTTGTTGATTGGCGTAGCATCGCAGGTACTGCTGCATGATGGCGTTGACCCTCTCCGCTTGTCCGTTGGTCTGCGGGTGTCGTGCCGACGCTAAGTTGATCTTGACGTTCAGGATGCCCAGCAGCTTCTGCCAGAAGCTCGAGACGAATTGGCGACCCCGGTCGGACAGGATGGACCGCGGCAAGCCGTGAGCTTTGAACACGTGGTCTATGAACAGCTTGGCGGTCTGTTCCGCTGTGGCCACCTTCGCGCACGGAATAAAGTGTGCCATCTTGGTGAACATGTCTACGACCACGAGCACCGCTGTTTTGCCTCGCGAGCTGGGCAGATCTGTGACAAAGTCCAGGGCCACTCTCTCCCACGGTTCGAGCGGCGTCTGTAGGGGTTCTAGTAGACCCGCTGGCTTCCTGTGTACTGGCTTGGCCCTTTGGCAGGTGTCACACCTGGAGACGTAATCCGCGACTTCTCCCCTCACCTTGGGCCACCAAAAGTCTCTGGTTACTAATTCCGCCGTTTTGTCCTTGCCGAAGTGCCCAGCGCTGGGCGCGTCGTGTAGCTGCTGCAAGACTTTCGCGCGGAGGTCGTCTCCGGGCACGTAGAGAGCCCCTTTGCGGATGAGCAGTCCGTCTCGTATCTGGAACTCGTCGTCCTTCGCTGTGCCTCTTCGCACCTCCTCCATCTTGGATTGTGCGAACGAATCCGTCTGCAGCGCTCGACGCACCGCGTCCAGGTCCACGGCAGCTGAAGCGCACGCCCACGCTTTCGGTGCGAAAATGTGCTTGGCCGCCACCGGCGCCGCTTCCTCGAGATACTGCGGCTTCCTGGATAGTGCATCCGCCATGACGTTGTTGTCTCCCGGGATGTATTCTATCCGGAAATCGAAATCCGCAAAGAACTCCGCCCAGCGGATGTGTCTCTGGTTCAGGAACCGCGCCGTGCGCCAGTACTCCAGGTTCTTATGGTCCGTGCGGACTTGCACTGTGTGTCTGGCTCCAACGAGGAAGTGCCGCCACGCCCTGAAAGCTGCATGAATGGCCAGCAACTCCCTGTCCCAGATGGTGTAGTTCTGTTCCGCCTTGCTGAGTTTCCTGGAGTAGAATGCGCACGGCCTCCATTCCCCTTGCGGATCTTGCTGCAACAGGACGGCCCCCACTGCTCTGTCTGAGGCGTCCGTCTCAACCCTCATTGGTCTGCTGGGGTTTACATGTAGCAGCTGTTCTTCGGACGCGAAGAGACGCTTGAGTCTCCGAAAGGACTGCTCCGCCTGGTCCGTCCAGGTGAACTTCTTCTTCTTGGAGCTGAGGGTGTCCGTGATGGCCGCCGTCTCCTTCGCGAACCCTTTGATGAACTTGCGATAAAAGTTGGCGAAGCCGACGAACCTCTGGACCTCCTTCCGATTGCGCGGGCTCTTCCAGTCCAACACCGCGCGGACCTTGGCGCTGTCCATGGCGAGTCCCTTGTCGGACAGCTTGTAGCCCAGAAAATCCACCTCCGTCATGTCGAACTGGCACTTCTCTAATTTGGCGTAAAGTCTGTGCTCCCGTAGCCTCTGCAGGACCTCCTTGACGTCCCTCTCGTGAGCCTCCTGCGATTCCGAGAAGATCAGGATATCGTCCAGGAAGCAGACGCACTTCTTGTAGAGGAGTCCCGCTAACACGTGATGCATGAAAGCTTGGAAGGTATGGGAGCCATTTTGCAGACCAAAAGGCATTACGCGATATTCATAGGTGCCTAAAGGTGTAAACATGGCTGTCTTCCACTCATCGCCCTCCCGCATGCGTATAAGGTTGTACGCCCCTCGTAGATCCAACTTGGTGAAGATCCGTCCCTTCCTCACCGTCGCGAGCAGGTCGTCGATCTTGGGCATGGGGAATGCTGCGGGCTTTGTTTTGGAATTTATGAGCCTAAAATCAACTATGAGTCTCCGTTGGGGCGTGTCCTTCTTCTTCACGAAAAACACGGGACTGCCCCCCACTGCTTTAGATTCTTGGATGAACCCCCGCTTCAAGTTGTGATCTATGAACTCCCTGAGTTCTTGCAGTTCATCTTCAGACATGGAATACAGTTTCCCAGTCGGCAGCGTCGCTCCCGGCAGGAGGTCAATCTTGCAGTCGTAAGGCCTGTGGGGAGGCAGCTTATCCGCTTCCCTCTCGCAGAAGACCTCCAAAAACTCCTTGTACTTGTTGGGTACCGCTTGCACCATGCCTAGGTGTAGCTGCGGTTCATCCTCTTGCCCCTCCTCCTCCTGGCGGGTCTGGATGCAGTGTTCTGCGCAGTAGGAGGAACAGAAGGTCAACTGCCGCTGGTACCATGCCAATGCCGGGCTGTGCCTATCCAGCCAACTCATACCCAACACTATGGGCGTGTCCGACAGGTGGGTGACGTTGAAGCTGATGACTTCGCGGTGGTTTCCAATTTGCATCACCATCGGTGGTGTTTGCTGTACCACCTCTCCTCCCAGTAGCTTCCTGCCATCGACCGTGACGACGTTTAGGGGCATCGTGGCTGGCATGAGTGCTATGCGATGTTGCTTGATAAAGTCCACTCCAATAAAGTCTGCGTTGCTCCCAGAGTCAATGGTTATTGGTACTTGCATGGTGTGCCCATTGGGCAACTGGAGCGATGCGGTGAGTTGCACCACTGGTTTGGGTGGGAGGGGGTCTGTGGGCTGTAAAATCTCTGGGGACTGCTTCACTGACTTGCCTGGTTGGGCCCCAGTGGCTCTGTTTCCAACCAGGCTTCTTCTTCCCCCTGCAGCTGTTTCAGCTGCTCACCTGTTCCCTTTACTGTTGCTGAGGCTGCAGTGTGCTTCTGGAGCCTCTGGGGACACTCTTTGGCCATGTGCTGTGCACTGTCGCAGATGTAACACTTCCTGGTCCCTCTAGGAGCCTTCCCCTTGACTGCTCCCGGTGTTTGGGCTCTGCTGGCAGTCTGAGCCCTTGCACCACCAATCTCCATCGGCTCTTCTCCCCTTCCCAAAGGAGGCATGGACAGCGCCCGCCCCGCCTCTCTGGGAAAGAAAGGGGTTGTCCTGGCTGGGGTGCTTCCCTTACGTCCTTCCAGGCGCACACCAATTGCCAACGCTCTTTGGGCAACTTCTTGGGTATTTTGGGGTCTTTCTCCTCTTGCCAGTTCATCTTTCACCTCTCCACTTAGCCCCTCCCAGAACAGGTCTCTGACAGCAATGGAGTCCTTCTCCCAACCCAGCACGTTCAGTAAGGCAAAAAAGCGCGAGTGATACTGCCTCACCGTCGCTTTCCCTTGTTGTAGTCCATGCATTTCCCTCCGAGCAATATCTACATCTACCGTAGATTTAAAGCAAGCGTCCATAGCTTTGATAAATGCATCGGAATCTTTGAGGGCAGGGTCTTTTTCGCGCCACAAATTCCGCAGCCACGCTTTTGCTTCCCCATGCAAATGAGTGATTATGAAGCCCACCTTCTCTTCCTCATCTCTAAAGTCTTTCCGAAGCAAATTGAGCGCGTAAACCACGTCAGCTCTGAAGTTAGGGTATTGCTGCAGGTTCCCATCAAAGTGCGCCACCAGGCTGCCCCCCCTCTTCCCGAGGCCAACTCCCTCCGGTTTGGGTCCTGGCAGCCCCTCTTTCCCCCAACGGTCCCACCTGGCTTGCAGATCCCGGCAGAGCGCTACTGCTTCTTCTTCTCTTTTCCTGGATGCTGCTACTTCCGCGTAAAGCGTCGTGACTGCTTCTTGCAGTTCTTTCACCTGGCTCTCTGTAGTCATCTTTGCCTATCTTCGTGAGCTCGCAAAACACCAAGTCTTGCCCCTCGCTGCACCAACTCACGCTGCGAGGTTTTTATGAGAGACGGAGCATACTGTCAGGGCTACCCTAGGTCCCAGCTCACAAAGGACCAACGCTGCTTCGTTGTTAAGTATAAAAGCCTTTATTGAAGTTCAGTTTCACTTCCAGAGCCGCAGCGCGCAGCCCCACGTCTAAAGTGTCAGACCACTGATGCTCCGTCTGAGTCTCCTCCCCCTTGACACCAATTTAAGAGTCTAGCCTTGCTCCACCTTCTCCGCTGCTCCTTCCTCCTCTGGGTCCGCCTGCCCGCCGGGGTTCCGCCCTTTCTAGCCTCTTCTCCCGCTGATTCCCCTGAGCCTTCTCCCTCCCTCCGGCGGGCTTTAGGAGCTGGTTCCCCATCCGGGTCTCCTGCTGTTCCGCGCGCCTGCACATTTGAACTTGGCGCGCGCGCCCAGCCAGCAACTTTCCTCCTGACCGTTCCACTGCTGCTGTCACTGCTTCCCCCATCGGGGGGGCTAGCTGCAACTGACCTCCCCTCCGTTGGAGGCGTGGTCAGCCCTGACTCCCTCTCTGGAGGAGACACTGCTCCTGACACATGTGACTCCTCCCCCCCACTACGCTCTGGTGGGGAAACTGGTCCTGATCCTCCACTGCTGCTTTGGGGTTCCCCTCTGGCTCCTTGTTTCTGGTGCGTCCCCCCTGGGACCCCCCTTGCCCTGACCATCGGCGCCCCCTTCTGGGAATCTTCTGATTCGCTGGAGAAGCTCATGGAATCTCTCGGGCCACTGTCATACTCCCCTACGCTGCCCTCGGATTCTTCCCCTTCGCTCTCCCAATCCTCTCTCCCCAGTGCTCCTGCTCCTGATTCCCTGACAGCTACTTTTCACTACCTTCAGGCCCAAAATCCAATGGAGTCTGCTGAGGTTCCAGGGAAAGATAGGGACTTCCTGCTTTCTGAGCACTGGCTTTATTTTACCTGGGTCATTTGCATGCACGCACGCACGCACACGCACACACACACGGAGGGAGCCTCAGTGGCACCCCTCTGTAGTCTTCACCTGAGGCAAAAAACCTGGCTAGTCCCCCTTGTAGCTACGGCTCTGGTGTATGTTTCCCTTTCTTCTGCAGTTCTTCCCAGGTAACCATCCTTACTTGGCCTAGGTTGAATGAAATCAGAAAAACAAAAAGTGGAAGCTTTCCTTTCGCACTGAGGCTGGATCTCACCAGCAAATGGGATGCAAGCCCCATGAAGGGATTGTATAAACAAACACAGTGAAAGAAAGAAAGAAAGAAAGAAAGAAAGAAAGAAAGAAAGAAAGAAAGGCAGGCAGGCAGGCATCTGGCAGTCAGCATGAAGGCCGGTGCTGCCAGGAGATATGCCAACCCCTGCGATGGCATTTGACAAAATGTCATTTTAAATGGGTAAGTGTAGTGCTGACTCGTGTCTTTTGTCAGGCTGCTCCTCTTGACAGTGTGATATTTATAGCTGAGGCCTCGGAAGAGATGACTGGTACTCCCAGGGAGTTACGAACGGGGAGGCGGACCAGCTTGCACTGGCAAACATAAATATTTGACATGGTGGAAGGAGAGAAGAGGAACGATGTCCCGCTGAGCTAAGGAAAGGCAAGGGTTCTCAGGGTGCCAAGCTGAGCCCCCTGCATGGGACCTCCCCACTGTTTGTTTGTCCTTGCAGAATGCGGACGTTCCACCTAGGGTCTGTGCCAAAAAGCCCTCCATAAAGGGTGGGGGGGGTAAGGAATTTAAAAAAACAGGTAGGTTGTTGCAGTCAGAGCTCTCATTAAGTCCTTCACTGAGCTTAGCTTTTGGCCACAGAAATGATCAATAACGAAGCTAGTACTCAGGAAGTACAATGGGGGCAAAAGTGATGTGACCTCTCCCCCCACCTTTCTACAGACAAGGCTTCTGTCTCCTTCCCCATATTGTAACATAATAGTGCACTTAATTTTCAAAGAGCTTACAATCTTTTATTCACTTGACCTCATAACAATCCTATGCAGTAGATCATGATGTGTCCCATTTCACAGATAGGAAACTGATGCGACAGCTGACCCATGGCCATGCAGTGGTATAAAACCATGTCCCATCAGTGCAATTGGACTCCCCCCCCCCTCTCCTCCACTTGCACTCACCATACACCTTGCACAAATCTGCTCCGGAACAGATTCAGGAAGTGCATGGAGGGTAGGAGAATGTTCTGTTGCTCAAGCAGATGTTCCTGGGCTTACAAAATGTTCACGGAGTGCTGCGTTGCATGCAACCCTATACCTGCCTATACATCTATCACAAAGCCATTAGAATTGAGAGGCGATTAAGATAATTGCATAACTATTGAGTCACTGCTTATCATGATTCATTCTAGAAGCAGACCATCACTATGTTTGGCCTTTCATAAAATGGAACATAATCATAGTGTTTTGTGCTTTTAAAAATGCCTGTCTCTAAGAAGACCAACCAAGGTAGCCGGCAATTATATCCAGAGTGTGGGAATAAGCCTTGACTTAATGATGGGAAACTTAGACAATGTGTCCCATGGTAGGGCCTTCCTGGGACTACAACGTACAAGCGGGATTTGTGTGAATGGGAGCCAGACTAGACCGCTGGTTCAGCCCTGACAAATGTATGTGGTGCTCTTGAATTCTTCCAGGTAAAAATCCTCACTCACCCAAGAAGGTCGATGGATGACTTTGGGCCAATCAACCATCTCTCAGCCTAACCTATCACACAAGGTTGTGGTGAGGATAAAATGGAGAGAAGGGAGAACAATGTAAGCCACTTTGAGCTCCTTGGAGGAAATGCAATGTATAAGTGTAATAATAATATAAATGGGGTACAATAAATAAGAAAAGCTAAAAGAATTAGCTGGGCACTTTAAGGACTTGGCAAGGCATGTTTAAGGCAGCAGGGGGTGGGGGGAGCTCCCGTATGTCACACATTTTCCATACATTACCTGGAAAGAAAAAGGAATGGCACAGATATGGCTGCTGCTAGTGATGTGCAGAGTAAACAGAATTAAGCAAGAGTGTTATAGACAAGCATGTGGAGGATTAGGAAGGAAGCATATTTTGTTGAAGATTAATTATCTGCAGCCCCCGCACTGGCCAAGGCTTCTTAGCATTTTTCACAGCCATATTGTTCACATATCCAAACTATCTGTGGTTTAATCCAATGCTGACATGAGACCCTTGCATGCAGAAACTACTCCCAGTAAAATCCTGAAGTCCCTTCTGACTTCTTTGCTATAAGGCCAGAGAAGTATGAAAAATGATGTAGCCGAATAAGTCAGCGTTCTTCATCTTAAACAACTAAACATTCCTAACCCATCGAAGATAATTTTGCATAAAATGCAGCCTAAGAAGGAGTGAAGCACACCATCCATCTAATAATAATCATATTCCATTACAGTTTTAGGGAAACTGCTAAAGAAACCTTTTCTCAAGACAGCAGGAGAAACGTGAGGCAGAAGACAACCAAGACCAGGCTAACACAGTTTTGTCACTGTGGAAATATATATTTGGGTCCAGGATTAAACAAGTATGCGGTAATAATTACAACACTATTTGAAGTTTTGCGGGAGGTGTTTTTACATGTGATTGTTGGTACTTGCTGCTGAAACTCTGGACAGGGAAGAAGACAAATGGAACAAAGTAAACAAAAACTTGATCGACACCAGTCAAGTTCACAAAAAATCACTAGCCTGAAAAATATTTACTAGCTTGCTGGGGGCTGGCAGAGGAGGGAAGGAAAGTGCTGTCTTTCTCACAGCACCTTGTGGCATTTGCATCCCGGGTGCAGAAGATGGGGCTTCCCTTCACTGGCAGCCCACTTGGGTTCTTCAACAGGCATAGGGGAAGATCCTGTCAATCGTTGACCAGCCTGTTCACTTGCCTGTGCACAATTCCTTGACACCCATGGTTACCAAGTGAGTGCTTAAATGCAAGGATAACTGAAAACTTACACAGGCCAAACCTGAAAAAGGTTCTGGGGTAGTAGATACAGGTATTATTTCTGGGTTAGCGGAGTCTGTAACCTGAAGTGTCTGTAACCTGAGGTACCACTGTATTGCCTTTTTTACCCATGGATTGTTTCCATAAAAGACCCAGGATTGTTTGCAGGGAATAACTGGTGACAAGATAATTGGAGAAGGTCAATTAGCAGCACAGGTATTTCGTGTGTTCCACACACAGGAACTGACAAAATATGATTGCCACACAACTCCACTAGTAGAACACGTGAGCAAGCGCACATACATTGAAGTGTATCGAGCCACTTTTCAGGCATGGTCCTACCATAGCGAGGATGAGATCCTTTCCCACGCAAATGCGTGGAATATTAGTGTGATGGCATGTTGTTATGCTATTTTGAACTACCCATATGACCTGCAGCTGGGCTTGCGCTCCTACAGAAGGCAGCAACTAATAGCAAGCTCCATATCCTACCATTGCAGCTTTATTGTGCAGAGAGTCTACGGAGGGAAAACAAGCAAGCAAATGCAAAGGAAGAGGATGGTTTAAGATCACACAGCTGAGATCCCAGAGGCGCCTCTAAGCCCTAGCAATATTTTCTAATAAACTTGGTGTTATCTCCTGCCACACAGGAACAAAGACTAGGATAAATGAATAGCAATAAGACGAAGTATGTGTTGGGCATGGCACAAAAATGTGAGCGGGAAATAGGATCCAGGTGTAACAAACTCTCCCAGGCTGCCCCTCTTTGGAAATAGCAGCTGTGTGGGCAGACAGGGAAATCACTGGGTAATATCTAAGGCAGATTAAAAATAATAACGATCCGATTTTTAGAAGTTTCTTGCACTTTATAACTTGCCCTTCCCCAAATGAACCCTCTATGAAACACAATCTGAGTTCACTACACAGAATGCAGAGGCTAACTAAAAGTAACAATGGTTTATTAAAACAATTAGAAAAAAATAAACATAACTAACCCATGGGTCTCTAGAAAACATAGTAAGATAAAGACCACGCTTCCACATCAATAAATAACCAAAGAGGAAATTGCTAGATTTTAGTCCTGTGCCAACACCACTAGCACATTGTGACATAGCAAGAAGTGATCAGCCTAAAGATAAGCACACCTGTCACCTGAGAGGCGAAACCTACTGACATGTCAGTGTACTGGTCACCCAGAGAAGAACAAAAGTCGTGGGGAGAAAACGGGTGTCTGAAAATGGCTTAGCTGCTCTAAGGCACAGAGAAGGCAGCTCTCACATTTCACAAGGACATTTCTCCTCTGGTTTCCCAGCCCCTCCCTCCTCTCCCCTCTCCCCCTCCCTCTTTTCCTTGCACCTGCATGAATGATGGATGGCTCTGTCCCCATTTGCAGGTCTAGCCAACACGCTGGGGAAGCTGCAGGGAGGGCTCCAACTGGAGCACTTGCAGCAGACTAGAAAGAAATAAAAGCAAGGAAGCTTGCGGAGAGATTTTAGATTAAGCAGGTGATGAATCAAATAAGCAAAATAACTAAGCAACCTACGCCTGCTCTCCACGCCCCCCTCTCCACAACCACAACTCCCAAGCTGTGAGAAAGGAACTGGCTCTCAGAAGCTGAGAATATGGGTGGGGAGGGATGGAGCAAAGATGCTTCCTCAATTGTCAGGATGACTCCTAGCTCATTTGTTGGTCACAAAACTCCTTGGGCTGGCAAATCTGCCATGTCAAATGGAACAAGCGTTTGGGCAAATATTGGTTAAAAATGTCATTCCACTGATTATTCTCGGGGTGCACGGCAAAACAACAGATATGAGCTTTCAGAGATACTATAAGGGATGCTTCAAGGGTATAGCTAACCTGAAGGAAGGGAACCTCTTTGCTTTTTTTGCCCACACTCCTCGTTGCATTACTTTCTTGGGGAAACACTTTTCCCTGTGCTATGACCTGGGGTGGCCTCTGGTCTTTCCTCTCTTCAGATCTAGGCATCTTTTAAAAAGATAGCAGACACTTCTGTCTTTCAGAAGCCTGTTGAGAGAATGCACACTTCCCTGCAAAACTGGCATGCCTGCTATTCTTACCCTGAACTGCATGCAAGCTTCTGTATAATTTGTATGGCTGTGATTTGTTTTTCTTATGAAAGAAATTAATAGTTTTTAAAAATTACATCTAACTGGAGAAATGGCAGGAGCATTCATCAGAAAGCCAGTAAGGAAATGCACTAAAACAAAAAAGCATAGTTAGCACCGGAAAAAAAACCAGTAGTCCAGTTCTGCTGATTTCATGCTATCTCTAACACCACCTATTATATGGTACGTCTGCCCATAGCATAGGTTTCCCCAGCCTGGTGTTTTAGACACCAACTCCCATCAGGTAGGATGGCCAAGACAAGGATGTTGGGAGTCCAAAACATCGGGAGTCCCCAGGACTATTCTGGAAACTGTAGCTTTGTGAAGAAAATAGGGGACTCCTAACAACCCTAAGAACCCTTAACAAATGACAGTTCCCAGGATTCTTTGGGGAAAGCTATGACTCTTAAAGTGGTATTCCAGTGCAGGTGCAGTCAGGACAAGAATTTGTGGGAATGTTGCTATGGATCTAGCCAGCTATCTTCAACTTTTCAATACCTGTAAGCAGACTCACCTTTAGTCCAAACATGTGCTGCGGGACCAACTTCTCCTTTTTATTTTTTTTACCATACGCTTGTCTGGTGGTAATGCTGTTGCTGAAACCCATTTTAGGTCAGGCTACAGGTACCTGGTAGTGAGTCCCAATCCACTAGCTGAAATCCAGTGATCATTCTAGGCCTTCTCAGGTGTATTTGCTTTTCAGATCTCAGCAAAACCATGTGAAATGTTTGTGATTTGAAGGAACATCTTGAACATATAGGGTGAAAAGTCAGGAAGTAAAGCTAGCAGCAAGGTCAGGCTCCCAAGCATGTACTGAGCTCAAGGGCCTTTGCTCAACATCCAGATTATTTTTATCCTGCCGTGTGATCTCTTCCCAGTCCCCTGAAATCCCATTCCAAAGAAAGGCTGGGAAAACTGTGTCTGAAAGCCCAACAATTTCATATCCTGTCTAGTTTTCTCACTCCAAGGAGGGGAAACAAATTCTAAAAACAGCATGTATGATACTTGGGCTTTCCATCTTTAGACTAGAGAGTTGGGAGACAGAATTGTATGTGGCTGTGATTTCACATGGAGCGTCTACATAGGCTTGGGAAATATGTGCTCAAGTATCATGGTGCATGTCTATTATAGCTTATTCCCAAATTCAAAGAAGATTGTCAATGCTTACAACTCCACCTCTCTCTCTCTCTCTCTCTCTCTCTCTCTCTCTCTCTCTCTCTCTCTCTCAATGTATATGGGTTGGATTTAGAGGTGGGGGATTTATTCACAAAGATCTTTCCATTGCTTTCAAATAAGGATCGGAACTGTCTTCTGTGCCCTCCAAATCAAATGAAATCTAGCCTACTCACATTTACAAAGTGGTTTGCCAACCACTGGCTAATGCAAATTTTCACTATCCGTAATACTAAAAAACGAATCAGGAATAAAGGACGTTAACAGGAGTCAGGATTGGTGAACACGGCAGGACCACCAAAAGATACAGAGGCCCAGAAGATCTCAAGAGGACCTTGTTGTTTGAGCAAAGCTTAGCTGCAGGAGGAAGCCCTCTTATAGTCCTTCCTACCCAAGGGGATTTCACAGCTTGTCTGTGTGGGCAGGGTCAGTTCAGAGCCAGAAGGTAGTAAACTGCTTATGCAGAGACTGCAACTTGCAATTCAGCAGCTTACTCCATGGACACCTGCAAACAAACCCAAAGGCTCCCATTTCTAACCCCAGCAGCTTTTGACAGATGCAATTATAGAATCAGACTTTGCACTGTAGTTCAGTTATTTGCCCAGCATTTGATGAGGTAAACACATAAAGCAAGAAACATGTCTCCTGTAGATGCATGGCAGGGAGTCGCAGAAAATGGTAGGTATTGGGTGAGTGTGAATGCAATGCAAACTCCCAAGTACTTAAGTGTGCACTTAACAAACATTACGCATGGTTCAAACCATGGCACCATGGAAGTGTGAAGAACCTCAGTACTAACTCAAAGACTAGCAAGGTGACAGAAGTTCAAGCTCAGGTTAAGAAGGCACAAGAAAGCTATTAGTATCCTGTGTCCTCCTTGAGCATTAAGCATGACCTTGACAAGGAATCAAAGCCCTGTTGTACCTAGTACAATAAGTGTATCTGGGAGTGCCAGATGATCTTTGCAGTCAAGAGAAAAGCTACTACTGAGACCAAGCCCCAGTGAATGGAGACAAAGGTCTTGACATATTTACAGAATATCACAATCCTCTTGAAGGCCCCAAGATCAGGCCAGCAAGCTCCACAGCCTATCACACCAGGCCCCAGGAGCACTTACAGCAGGTGTGGGGAACACCTTTGGCCCTCCAGATGTCACTGTGCTACGACTCCCATCAGACCCAGCAAGCATGGGCCTCAGATGATGGGAACTGCAGTTCAGCAACATCTGAAGGGCCAAAGGTGTACCACACCTGACAGCTCACAAATGGCAAGAAATCCAAACAGACTTAAAACCATCCTACCAGCCTGAGAACAAACTTCATCTCTGCTGCTGCAGTTACCTCTCCCTCGACAAAAAAGGGACCTATTCTATTACATGGATGGAAGGAGGTAGAAAATTAAAGGTGAAGAGGGTAAGAATAGCTGTTTTTTCTATCTCAATTCTTACAGTGGGTCAAAAGCTGCTTTTGTATTATAAAAGTGGTCAACACCAGTTTCTTATCAGATCAACAGGCTACAGTTCACTGCTCTGTCGAGCCCAATGCAATCCTTCCATGGAGTCGCTGGTCTGTCCCTAACTTGTCATTAACCAGGACCCCCCAAGGGCCAATTCAAATGTTCAGCTATTAAGGATGTACAGCCCACTCACTTGAATGTACTACCTCAGCTTCTACATGGGGAGTCATAAAAATGACTACCCCGTGTCAAATTGGTCCAGAAGCATCCATTAATGGCAGGCAACTTGGAGACGAGCAGCACAGAAATACTTCAACTAGCAGACAAGAGTAAACACCAAAATTCCTCAAGTGATGAGCAGCATTAAGAATGAAACCGGGTTGTGGCAACTGTCCCACCTTAGGGACTGTAGGATTTGGCTATGGGGACGGGCAGGTACACTCCTAGTGTTCAGATCCGCTCTCACTTCTGAACCTGCTCAAGTCTCACAGTGCCTTCTGCAGTTCTGAGAAAAATACCAGGAAAGAAAGAGCAGTCAGTTTCTCAGGACAAATATGTAAGCCTTAAAAAGCAGGTATTGTTTTAAGACAAGCAACAAGACATGGCCAGGTTCCCAACAATAGAACTGCCCCTGTGCTCAAGAATTGGAGGGGCCTGAAATTTATAGTTCTGAAATGAAAGTTTGCACTTCAGGAGAAAGCCGTAACTAGATAGCCACAGAATACAGAGTCCTTCCAGATTGGTGGTTTGTTTTTTCCAGGTGCATGCTGCAACATGTCATTGACGCAACAAAAGTGTGTTAGTGTTGGGTTTTTTCCTGGACCTTCCACACATCATTCACCTTTATTTCTTGTTCTGTGAGGCTTCCCCCATGCTACTGCATTACTGCTGTCTGGGAGGCCCCTCTTGCAACAAAATGAGGACAAATAAAAACTGCCCCAGAATGTATGTGGTACAAAAAGTTACAGGATTTCTGCAGGAAGTTACAAGACATCCACCAATTGGAAATAAAGCAGGTGCAAAACTTATTGAAAGTGGGGTCACATATAACCACCATGATGCCATCGAAGCCACAATAGAAAAGATGTCTGGTGGTGTCCCATGCAGTATATTGTATTATCATAATCTAGGCACTGTGTGTGTGAGACAAAAGCTCTGTATATATTTTGTTGTCTATTTGGCAACCCTACAGTTTTTTTCCAGTCTGCCCTACTCAATGGGGTACACCTTCCAGCAACTGTATGATGTCTCCCCCCTTCTCCACAGTTCACAGTTGTGTGAGAATCTCATGGTTCTGGGCCCCCAGTGCTGGCAGCAAACAGTGAGGCCAGATATCACATTCGAACTCCCTGTAGCCTCCTGCTTTTCAGTAAGCATTCTCAGCATCATACACTCAGCTCAGATAATTCATCCAGAATAAAAATAATTTCCCAATGATACAATTATAATTGCTAACAAACCCACCCTTAAATGTTAATATAGTCAGCTATTTTTGTCCACACTGATTTTTCTCACCCTTTTAATACATGGAGGGTGGTTCTTTTTCCTCTTCTAACCCCTTGTTACGCTTTTGATCAAGGGTGCATTTTTTACAATCACAAATGAATTTTAGGTTGGCCCTTCCAACCTTTCAGCCTAACAGATGAATGGAAAAAGTCCACTTATAAAGAGCTCCAATAATTAGCTATGATAATTTAACAATGCTGTGAGCGAACTAATATTATCTCTAGAGCTCTCATTAAAAAAAACAACACTAAAAAAACCCCACCACTCTGCAACTGCAACTCTGCAAAACTGTCATATGGGAAGGAACCATTCCAGGTTTTTTTTAGTTTATAAATATTTCATCCATTCCCGGGGCCATTGTGACACTTTCCTAACCCCCATTGTCTTGCAGTTTGTTTGCACCTTATGCACTTTCTACATTGCCATCAAAGGAGGACTTCCATGTTTCTTCTTTACTTCTGTCTATTAACACATCATTGCAACATATCTTATTAGGGTCCATCCCTTCCCGGTGGAAAATTTCTGAAGATGTTGTGGCATGACCAGACACATTCCCCATCATGGCAACAATTATCCCTGCTCAACTACAATCCCTGTTATTATAAGATTTTTTTGGGAAACATAGCCAAGGGCATGCATAGGGTAGAGACACTCTTTCCTGAAGGCCAACATTTTTGCAGTTTTTCTCTCAGCGCTGCTGGAGAATATAAACTGGAGTCAGCACAAAATGAATGGCTGCAGCCTTAAAGCAGCACCCATATTTTCCATTCTGTCCTATATGGGTTCCTCTAATACTCTTCCCTTACTACAGTATCTGAGTTACCAACAAGGCACCAGTGTATTGACATCTGGCAGGCTCAGAGATACAGTCACCCTGAGCTTAAAAGCTAACAGCAGATGAGAAAAACTTCTATTATTCATGGCATCTGATTAACTCATTGGTATTAATGATCTGCACACAATGCAAAGTTATGACATTTGTTTAGGTCAAAGGGATCCAGAGTACAAATTTGTTGTGAAGACACAGAGGAAATGGACTATCTAGAGACTCCAGAAATACTGTCCTCATGTCCTCAGAGTGTTAATGTTCAGAGGAGAATGAATGAACGAAGATGGGTGGGGAGGGAAGAGCAATAGAATCTGTCTGGATTTAAGCAAATATTCCACACACACCCTCCAAGATTCAGACATTTGTCTGCACTGCCCAAATATTACCCTTTTTCGTCGGTTTGCCTGTTTGACAATTCCTGTTCTGCCGGAAAACCTTTTATTTGCCCTTTATTTCATGGTACTTCTATGACAAGACACTTCAGACTGAAGGTTAATAATCCACAACACCGGAAAAAGTATGAACAGAGTGTGAATTAGGTGCAGGACTGCACTGCCATATATCATGTTCTCATGGGTTGAAACCATCCGTATATCAGCCAGAGGTCTAGAATCTTCACATCACCTATACGTGCAACTACACTGAAGAAATGAAAAGCTACAATAAGGGGAAGACATACTTTCCAGACTCTGAATTAAAGTTCTGTACTACAGATTCTCCTCTTCCTCAATCATCAATCATAGAAGCCTATTGGACTGAAGTACATATGGCTGTCCAGGATGGCCAATGATAATAAATGACAGGTTGTGTGGTCCAGCAACAATATCTCAATGGCCACAGGTTCCTCTTGTTGGGAGGGAATTTTGGGCAGCAGATAAAGAAAGTGGAAGAAAGGGCTGAGAAGCAGGATGGCTCTCTCACCAAGATCCGTTCAAACTCTCCTCTTTCAGTGCCAAGCATTATTCTCCCAACCATCAGCTAAAAATCTACCTATGCGACCAAGGAAGAAATCCATTCAAAGGTGAGGTGTTATCACTTGTGATGTCTCAGTTGCATTCCATGGATGTATCAACACTTAGTACCCGCACTGGTGCTGGCAATGGTAAGGCCATGTGGCTGTGGGTTTTGATGTGAGGTTGTCCATATGTGTGAGAGCACCACAGCCAATCTCATTGCAAGCCTTGCTAAGAAAAGAGTGCCTCCCCCCATCTTTCTCAATGAAGAGCCATTAAATCCAGAATTGCACTTGATTTAAAGAGTTGTGTTATGCAATTCTCTAGCCACTCTGAGAAAATATTTAACTGGAGCAAAGCTTTTGCAGGAATATGGGCCAAACTATCATGTCTCGATATAATTTACTTTCAAAATATCAGCAAATATGGAAATCACATTCTTTGAGTCGTTTTTAATATCAGAAGATGAATTTTTAGAAGACGGGTGCAGGGCACAACTAGCCTGCTAGATCAGGACGTACCCGACTCAGACCTGGGCTTGGCATACAAGTGTGAGTTGCGTGCTATTGTTTTTTTTAAAAAGCAATAATTTAGAAAGGGCAATTATTCATTCGATTATGAAGGGTAACAATTATCATATTACCATAGATCATGTTATTTCCCCTTGAGTGCACTACAATAGTTCAGGATAACAAATGGCAAGAAGGTGCCAAGAACTGAGTAATAAATAATACTTTTGAATATTTTTCAGAAGGTTGACCCGGTATGCGTATGTACATATCAACACATGTACCCACTTCACCTTGTAGCTCAAATCTGTCCTCAAGGACAACCATCCACTCAGGAGATGACTAAATCATATGTCCCATCACCAGCCAGGTCTAACCAAGCCATACCTATTTTATTGCTAGAGTTGCCTAGGACCCCACATTCACCTCACTGTCTCCTTGCAAGCGACTTGCCTTGAGAAATTTCATTTCCAGAAACCTCATTTTCTGGGTCATGAGGAGGACGTGAGGGAGATATCATCTCCAGGACCCTGTGAGCCTGGAGCGTAGATTCAAAATGACAAGCAGCCAGTGCCTGACTACTGGGCACAATAGATCTATTAATTAGGAAGCATTTTGTATTGTGTTTGCCAAGGTACAAATGAAGGGAAACTGTTTGCAGAAAGCATAACCCCCAACCTACAAACCCTTTCTCCAGGGGAATCTAGAATTCCGCAGGAGTCAGATAGTGCTGTTCTCTACCCTGCACTGCTTGTTCTCCAGGCCACCAGAACCAAAATGTTCTTGGTACAAAGATAGATAGATGAGGCTATGACATTCCCCCATCGTCTTGCCTTCTTATCCTTGTTACTAGAAAAAAAATACTTACATTAATTTAGGTTTGTTTGAGCAGTCCCTCCACCCCCATTCAAATCTACAGATCTCCTGGCACCAGTGCCTGATATGCTATTTGCCACAGAGGAAAACTGATGTTGGAAACCCTGTATTTGGGGGAAGACTGGGGCTTGACCCTTTGCCTAGAAAGGGAAAAGCATATGATCACTTCTATCCAAAAGTTCTGAAAGAACTTAAATCTGAATTCACCCTCTCTCTTTCTCTGGGGGCTTCTGGTCAAAAGAACTGCAGCCAGCGGATGAAACCCAAGGTGCAGCTTCATTTCTGGAGGAGGCTATTTGCTAAAATGGGCTTACATGCCTGGCACAGCACACAATAGCGTTTCAAGGTAGCTGCGTAATATGCCCCCTTCATAAACTTTGAATGGCTCCAGCTCTCCGGCAGCAAGGAAAGCAGCTTGCAAATGTCATGTGAGCGGCAGCTCCAGTTACCCGGGGCCCAACTGTGCTGCATCTCTACCTTGTTTTTATCTGATCCATCTCCCTGCTTGGGAGCAGACCATCATCCACTCCTTTGATACTGTTGCTTTCGGTGGCTAGGAGCTGCTGGACTCTGAATGCAGCTGGTGCCCTTAAGTGGACTCCAACGCCTCCAATGTCACCTTGGCAAGAAATGCTGCAGCTCAAACTTTGGAAGGGGGGCAGGAGAAGAAAGCAGGAAACAGATAAAGGCGGCACTGTGACTCTGCTTGAGAAGGAGAAAGAGTCATGGAGAATGGGAATAAGGGATCGCCACTGCAAAAGATCTCTGCTCTATCGGCGCCCACTGGCCTGCCAAACAAGGCTATGCAAAATAAAAATAGGTCAGTACAGGAGCCTGGACAGACGGTGCCTGTTGCATCCCCACCTTGCTATCCACCTGCAGACTTCATGCCCTATGCCCTTTGCACCTAACACCATTGCAGACACCCCCACCCCACCAACCATAGAGAATACAAAGCAAACTACATTTCTTTCAGCAAAGAGCAGATAACCTAACCTTGGCACCCAGGCTGGCATCTGGTTCCATAGTTCTGCAATCCTGCTTTTCCAAATGACCCAGCAGATGCAGAATGTTACCTAAAGATGTGCTAAATTGGCTCATGAATATATATAAGCAAACAGAGACGGTTGCAACTAGGTATATTAGTCTCTGCTACTCATGACAAGTACAGCCACTCCTGGCACACTGCCGCTACTTGGTACTGAACGGATCTCCTAGAGACGCCTTTTGATTGTCATTGTGCTGGTTTTTCCGGTTGCTCCAAATCACCTTCACGCCAGCACAGAACTCTGGGGCACAGAGGAGATTCTTTTCTGTGGCAATTTCCTGTGGGCAGGAGCTGGATCATCGATACCTTCCTTTCCTTGGTATTACAAAGAGAACAAGGCACACAGTGGAGTGCCTGGTAACTGTCCCCGTCAGCAGCTTTCTCAGACCTTGAAGTGTCCTCAAAAGCTACCGTATTGATGATGCGAGGCAGGTGCCGCCAAGGGTGGTTGGAGGAAAAACCAGCTTCGTACACACAGACAGCTGATATCGACTCACTTTTCTTACACTGCTGCTAGCAACGCAAGCCAGGAGCGGCAAAGTCATGTGCAATGGAAACGGAGAGAACGGAAAGGAGGGAGGGGGAACGCCTTTTAATACCAAAAGAAAAAGAACAGCACCTGTGCCAATATAAAACTAGCTACTTCCAAGTATCTCTTGCTTTCTGCAGAACCAAGGGAACTAGAGGAGTGGTAAAATTGGGCCAAAACAAATGTGATACGGGAAGATTTGTGATTAGATCTTCCGACATCTTCAAGGCAGCTGAGAGGGGAGGGGTGTGTGCTAATTTGATTTGGGAAGTGGCGCCAGTGGAGGGGATGTTTAACCCTTTCGAACTGGCACCATTTCCCTGTACTGAACCCTCCCCTCTGCCCACAGTCACCATTAGCTGAACAGGGAGCAAAATGCAGTTATCTTTAAGGTGCTTGCATTTTTCTCTCTCCATGGGATGGGAGGGTGTCTGGTTGACAGTAAGAGTAGGGGGGTTGGAAGGGTTAAAACACATCCTCCAGCAGTGCTACTTCCCAGATTAAATTAGCACACACACACCCTCCCTCACTTGTCCTCACAGATGTTTTCAAGAAAATGAGAAAAATCAGGAGATCTGATGACAGATCTCGAACACCACGTCTGTTACTCTGCACTGCCTTCATCTCTAAGGAACTGAATTCTCATCTGGGCTGAATCCACAAGAGAAAAAAATTACTAGTGAGCAAATCAGAGACTTACTTAGGCAAGGGGCTTCCAGTCTGATTTACACATTATGCTATGTATGGTCTGTGCTCATGCATGAGGACACAGAGCAGGCTCACAACTGCTGCCACCCCATCAACTCTATACCAGCTTTTCCCACAGCAGTCATGATTGACATGCCCACTGCAAAATGGGAATATTTATCTCCCCATCACACTTTACACCTTTACTATACCAGTGTAAGAAGGAACCAGTTCTTCCTATGCAATATGTGTGTGTGTTTGCTGAAGGGGGGTGTTTTTATTTTTGTTCAGGAGTGGTTGTGGCGATGGCCTATCAATATATATCTTAGGATAAAAGAAGGCAGGGATGTGTCACGTTCTCTAACCAAATGTGAACCACATTCTTCTCTAGAGATCATAAAAATCCAGCAAACGGCACTGATCTTCTCAACACAACCTCCTAAACAGAACAGGGCAGGAGAACATCTGTCCACACTCTTGTTTAGGCTGGATTTAAGGCTAGCAAAATAATGTGATGGCGCAGAACAAACTAGCAATAAGTTGCTGCAGGAACATTTGTAGCATGTTATATCATGGCTCTGAATCATAAGTCATCAGACCCTCTAATGGGATATATCACATATCACAAGGAATGAACAGGAACTTTGTTGAATGCAGGGTGTGTGCAATGGACTTCCTACCCATGACTCGGTTTGCTCTCCTCTCCTCACCCTCCCAATACATGAACTACTTTATTAAGTGGATTGCACTATGATTGCTTTTCAGTTCTTATAGGCGCTGCTCTACCCCAGTCAAGTGCTGCTAGAGAAATCTGGCACTCTTACTAACCCTAGCTGACCATCCCTGCTGCATCAGGAAAAATGCTAATGGGCCACCATTTTTGGCATCCTGAGTTCGGTATGAATGGAGAGTGGCTCTGAGCCATGTTGGCTGTGATGTTGTGTTGTAAAGTTACTGAAAGTCAGAAGCCCAGCTGAACTAGAACTTCTACTTTCAGTAAATCCAAGGGATGGGGATAATCCATGTTCAGCAATTTGTTGTTTTTTTTAACAAAAAATAAGTTACAGAAGTTCACAAGTTCAGAGATCTCAACCCAGTTTGGGGTGTTTGCTAAGCAAGTCAGGTGTTTCACACTGTGCCTCTCCAGGATGGTGCAGGGAGGGTCATTGCAGGTCAGTGGGCAGACTCATGCAATAAAGCAGGATGCCCCCAATCCCCAGCAAAAGTAATGCAGAAAATGGAGATGTCCCAGGAATACATGTGCGGTATTTACTACAAATGTTACTACAAATTTCCTTGCAACTACATGAAAGCTTTGCCAAACCAAATGAGCTGACAGCCAAACTCCTTGGATTTCTTGGAGCTGACTCTCCTCTGACCCTCCTTTGCTGAGTGCCAAACTCCCAGTGTGTTTTTGTGGCTTATGCTGGATCTTCTCTAAAAGCTTCCTCCAGTAGTGGCGCCAAGGAAGACAAGAAAAGGAAGCAGTGAAAATCATCAGTATTGTGTAGCAAAATCCACTGGTTGTGCTGCGAAACTCCTTTGGTCTGTGCATCTAAATACAGCATCTGAACTTATTACCAAGCCTACTGCTGGGCTTGGTTCTAGATGAGCCAGGATGCTTCTGATAAGACTCCTCATGTTCCCAGCAATAATGCAGAAATGAATATGCAGAGATAGATGCAAGCGGCTGGCGGGGACACCTCAGACAATAGCCACAAAAGGGGAAAGGAGAAGGAGTTTGCAACCCACAAAAAATCTTTCTTCCATCAAGACGTTAAACATGCATGGGCTACGCTGTACACAAGCCAGGGGGTTAAATCTGAATGGGTCCCCCACTAGGTACCGTCATATCCATCTGCAGGCAGAGAATAAGCTGCAGGAGGGGATAAAAGGTGATGTCCTCTCTCTTTTTAAAGTGGAATATAAATAGGATTTAAACAACAACACCCAATTATAGCGAGTCTTTCTAAAAATTGCTCAGTTTGCATTGTCTAAATTTAATACAAACAGGTTGTGGTCCAAAAAGAATGAATAGAAGAGTACTTTGCATGGCGAAAACCAGTATCTGCTCATTTTTTAAATTTGCAATCCTAAACAAAGTTATTAGAGACTATTCTCCATTGAACTTTTTTTCTTCAAATAAACATGTAGAGGATTTCACTGCACACATTAGAAAGGTTAAGTGTAGATGAGCCCATAAATGAGCTGTAGCACTATAATGGAAGTGGTTGCTGCTGTATCCATTACTAGCTCCTATTAATGTAGCCTGGTTCTCTGAATTGCAGCTTCTGGAAAGGACTTTTGCACAGTGGTGGCGCTTCTGGCCCCTGCATCCTGGAACCCAATAGCCTAGGTCATGGGTAGGCAAACTAGGGCCTGGGGGCCAGATACGGCCCAATCGCCTTCTAAATCCGGCCTGCGAACGGTCCAGGAATCAGCGTGTTTTTACATGAGTAGAATGTGTGCTTTTATTTAAAATACATCTCTGGGTTATTTGTGGGGCATAGGAATTCGTTCATATTTTTTTCCAAAATATAGTCCGGCCCCCCACAAGATCTGAGGGAGAGTGGACCAGCCCCCTGCTGAAAAAGTTTGCTGACCCCTGGCCTAGGTCTTGACTCCTTGCTGGGGTCTAACAAGAGCATTACAAAGGCCCAACTGGAATTACAAGAAGCTGCGATGCAGTATCGCCTGAAAATACTATGCTAGGCTCCAAAGAAGGGTTGCACGTTTGTGGGAGAGAGAACCACATACCTTTTGTTTTGCTCATGGCATTTCCCACAGCTAAAGAGGCAAGACACTCTTCGGTTGAGAAACAGCTTGTCTGTAGTGGGAAATACTACAAGGAATCCAGCAAGGAAAATTCCAGTTTTCTGGCTTTGAGCACATCTTTAGACCTTGATGTGTACTTGCAAGATTGTGTTAGCAAGCTGTACAGATCCTAGCTTACTGAGTACACAACGTATAAGTGGCTGAGCAAAACAAGCATCTTACAGCACAAAACCCAACACAGGGGCCATTTCAAAGGCTTGTTAGCTGGTCCTCAAAAAGATTTTCAAGCACAATGAGAAAAAATTAGTTTCCATCTCTTGTTGACAATAGCTTCAATCAACACACCCCAAGACATGCAGAATTTAACTGGAGTGTTTGTGCTTTTAAACACAAACACACACACACAGCCAATGGGCAACAACGCTTGTCATGACAATTGCTAGTGAATCTGAACTGCAGCAGTAGCATGAGAAATCTTCTTATTCCCCAATTATATACATTTTCTTTTCTTTTCTTTTTAAAAAGTCAAACATTAGTCACAGCTGAAGAAAAAAAACATCACCAGATTGTTCTGCCTGCAACAACACCCTCAATACGCGCCTTGGCATCCTTTAAGTAATAGAGAGAAGAGACAAACAGGATGCCAAATTTCCATCGACTGCAGGAGCTCCTGGGCAACAAAGGATAGAGGTGCAAGCATGATTTTGAAAAGCCAGTGAGACAAAACCTTAGTAACTAGGTTTCAAGTATGCATGTTAAAAGACTTATCTGGAGGTAGGATCTTTACAACTTGCTTTGGGCATTTCCACCATGATTCCAATCAGCAGGGTAACCTGACACAGAATCTAGCTGCCAGAGTGTATTTAACACAATGGCTCCCCCCCCCCCACCTTGCAGACCACTTGAAAATTGATAAAGGTCTTGGAGGACCACTTGATATTTTTACTGCCTATTGTAGAAATTGTAGTGTGCAGTGCCAGGTGCTATATGATTTTTTAATTGTATTTTTATTGATTACTGATTCTTATATACTGTATTTTATTGTATTAAACTTTGAGTCCCATATGATTTGAATTACAATTGTAATTCAACATGAATATTTAATATGTGATGGATGTGCCATCTCCAGTCTTCAACCACAAATCCATGGGTGCACCAAGGACCACCTCAACAAAGCTCGCAGTCCACTGATGGCCCATGAACCACAGTTCGGGAACCCCTGATCCAAGATACAGAGGTGTTTAAAGAAGATGAAAAGGAGTGCTTATAAAAGCCACCCCTGTTGGATATCCACAAGAAATGCAGGTTAAGCAGAGCCTGGTTTGTGGCCTGAGACAAGTAGGCTATGAACTAGGCCAGCTTGACTTGCACCTTGAGCAGCTGTTGCTAACTTCACCACCTCCACCTGCCCTTGCCCCCACTCCAGGGCCACCAAACTTACCTGGGGCAAAGAAGGAGCCAGTGCAGAAGGCAGCAGGTGCTGCAGCTTCTCAGCTCTAGGAGCCTTTTTGGACTGAAGAATAGGATAAAAAAATATTTTAAATAAAATAAGTAAGCAAATATTTCACTATTCAAAACTACAAGAAAGCAGTAATTACAGCCAGTTCCCAACCCCCAGCAACAATAGAAACTTACATTAAGGGGTGATTAAGGAAGCTAATAGGGGAAGTTAATGGGCCATCCTTCATTAATCCCTCTGCCCTGCTCAACTGAAAGCAATAAAAGGGTAGAACCAGTATGTAGGAAAGTTTTAATTAAAGGTGCAGGAGTTCTGAAAAGCCTCAATAGCACTTTGCCTGTTCACACTGGACAGGCCAGCACTGCAACTGTCTTTGTAATATTTTTTAAAGCCACAGATCAGGTCTGGAAAAAACCGGAGGAGGCGTAGTCCAACACAGAAAACACTGGAATACAACTGCTTTCCACAGAAGTTGTCTGGATTCTCCATAAATGTGAATGAACAAATTTCAGACCAAAGGGAAATAGCCTAGCCTCATCTGAAATAAAACCATTCCACTTAATTTTTGCTCACAAGAAATGCAAGTTGAGTCCAATGGGACTTGCTCCCAGGATTGAAGCTTAAATGATCCTGGTGATTTCCTGGCCCCAGTCTCTAATTTAGTTTCTCTCTGTGTGTCATTTTTTTCATTGCTGTCTCTCCTTGAAGTCCATTACCAAGGCCTCTATGGTGGATGGCAGTAAGACTCCTGTGCTAGCGATTGCTAACAAGATGACCCTCCATATACAACCCATTGTAAACATTACCTTAGTGATGAGAGAATAGTCATGAGAATTGGATCTAAGAGAGCAAAGATAGGACTTTTGTACTTTTGTACAAATGCAGTTTGCCTTTCACACTGAGCTCAACAAATAGATCCTGATAGCATGAAAGTGATACCAGACACTGTACATTCGGGAGCATTTATAAAATAATTACTCCCCTTCCTTAAACAAAAATAATATAAGAGTATAACAGGGAAGGCAATTCTGTGTAACCTGAGCAACTTCCCCACCCACAGCTTTATCTAGATTTTTCACTTTCTTCTGGAGTTCTGCTACTTTGATAGGTTTCAGAAGCCACAAGCTCCAACAGTGAGTCAAGTCTGGTATGGTAAACACTCGTCTATAGCAATGGTCTCTTAACTTCCTAGTTTCAGCAGCCTCTTTCCCATGTTAGCTTGTCTGCAGGCTTTCATGATTGCCTCCTGTTAAGAGTGAGAACACACCTAATTATCTCCTGTAGCTGCGCATTACAAGGGAAGATTTGGAATTGTGGGCAGAGTGCCTGTAGAGAAAGCTTGCCCATCTTTCTAGAACCTTTCCCATGGTAGAACAGCGAAGAAGAGCCCTAGCTCAGTGGTACACAACACCTGAAACCCTGGAGAGTCAGCATAGACAATACTGTACTGAGTTAGATGGACCAGTGGTTTGAATAGGTATCAGGAAGCTTCCTTGGTTCCTTACCCCTTCTGGGGGAAAAACCCTAGTTTTCCTGAACACAAGACTGAAAACCCCTGACTTAGGGGTAGTGACTTCTGTGCCAGCAACCCACATACACGCCCTCAGAACAGAAAAGGAGTTCTTGTCCATGCTCTTGTTTGCAAAGTTCTTTTGCAGGATATATTATTCTATGAATAGTGGCAATGGCCATTTTTAGACTAATGTAGACCCCAATCTCTTTCACCGCGGTACCTGCACTCCCAACTGGAGTTGTTCTTACATCCAAGGCTAACAGAGAAGGAATTCTCAGCCCTTAGTTAGATTATGCAAAGTTTTTGAAGCAAATGACACCAGTAGGGCTACTTAACCCACCAAGAGTGCATAAATGCTACAAGGCACCATGTCAGATTGATGTGGCATCTACAACACAGGAGATTTCATTCAGTTGAAGTTAGTTAGCGGTTTTAAATTTTAATATCCCAGCCCTACAGCCATATGCTCTCAGGGCAGCTAGCGCTCAGATAAAAGAGATTAACATAGCAGAAGTTTTTTATTAAAAAAATAATAATTAGCAGAAGCAGTTAAAAACAAACAAACCACACATGCAAATCTTGCAGCAGTATAACACCCAATTTAGCTAATGTTTCAAAAGAACCTGGAAAATTAAGAAGGCAGCATTAAAAAGACACATAAATGTAGGTGCCAGCTAAGTCCATGATGTGGTGCCACAGGCAGGGAGACCCTCTCCCTTAGTTGACACACACCTAACTTCAGAAGGCGAGGGCAATTAGAGAAAAGCCTCTGATGCTTATCTTCACAGGCAGGCATGTACATGTGGGAAAAGGCAGTCTTTTAGGTAACCAGCTCCCATACCCTGTGGAGCTCTAAAGTTAAGTACCAGCACCTTGAATTGTACAGAACTGTTTCAAAACTGGCAAGACACGTTCCCTTGGGCCAGTCCCAGTTAACAGTCTAGAGATGTTTCCTTTGTGTCCTTTCCGAATTTCAGATCCTTCTTGTTGTTAGGAAGAAAAGATAAGAATAAAAGAGGGTGAGGCCCCCTTAGAGAAGCCTCAGCTGTGGCCTGGGAATGATTTTCAGCATTATTTTGGCTAGGCAATATATTTATATATAGAGAGAGAGAGAGAGATCAAAAAGCACTGAATGCAGATAATTGTGCTAATTGCATGCACAAAGCACTCGGCTCACTCTGAGCTGCTTGCTCATGGCCAGTGTCACTGAACCCACTTCAGCCAGCAATCTCCATGATGAATGAGAAGCGAGCATGATTTCATTGTCTGGCGAGGTTGAGAGAGAGAGAGGGAGAAGCGTGCTGTGCTTCCTAGCACCAGAGGCTCTTCCTCAAGTGCATGAGGGACACCCCAGCACAGAGTGCCCTATGCTAGTGTCGGGGGGGGGGAGCAAGAGGGAGGAAGGGAAGAGATGCTGAACATGGAAGTAGGAAACAGCACCAAGCAACAGCACATGCATGAGCTTGCATCAAGGTGGCCAACCACTACAGTGAATTAATTAGATTAAGCAAAAACAGGCTACAATATATTTATCCCATAGAGCCCAAAGCTCTTCAACATCTTTCCAGAAAGACCCTCAAAGGGCCTCCTCTGGTCAGCAGGGGTTAAGAGTGGATGTTGTTCTTTAGGCTGCTGCATAGAAATATTCTCAAGTCAGCCCTAATTGTGTTCTCCCACCAACTGAGCATACTTTGGGCTCTCTCCTGCTTTAGCTTAGCAGGAGGCACATTCCACAATACAGGCTGTACCAAACCCAAGAAAGGAGGGAGCCTATTGCAAAAGGTTTTTTTGTTTTTTTAAAGGCTCATATTAGTTGCACAAACAGTCTAAACTGGCAGAGAATCTATCAATTAACCTAGAAGAAGGTTTTGCTGCTACTATCAGAGTTCTAGAAAAATGCAGTTGATAGAATCTAAGCCTGTGATCAAACCAATGTTCTTTCCAGTCCAGAGTTCTTCAGAGCCCAGAATGCATCTCTTCCAAGGCATGAATCAAGCAGCCACCCAGTCTTTTCAGACAGACAGACAGAGAGCACAGTCCCAAGAATAAAGCATGCTTAAACTTAAAGGGATGAACATTTGTTTTGAAAAGGAAGGAGAAGCCAGCACAGCAAACAAGAAAAGAATAAAAATTGAGCACACGGAGCTTATCTACAGCTTACCTTTTGCCCTGCACTTTCTAGGCATAGGTCTGCACTATAAAGCTCCATGTCTCAGTGTTTATTTTGGGGGGGAGGGGCTTGTCCCACTGCTTTATCCAGGAAGACCTTCTATTTAACACTGAATAGGAACAAACTGAAATTTGATTTTTTGGTGGATTGCTGTTTGCTCCGATTCAGCAGGAAAGAGCATGTTTTTGCAGGGAAAGTGTTGTGGCAAAAAAGAAAAAAGCACTTGGACAAAGTGCTTTAAAGCACAGGCCTGTGCCTAAAAACACAGCATGAAAGGAAGTTTGGATGAGCCCTCAGTGCAATTCTAACCACATGCACCTTCTCCTTTAATTCTAACCACATGTCTTTTGCACCTGGTTGTTTGATAGATCTTGAGATTCTAGTACATGGGTGTCAAACACAAGGCCCGCGGGCCGAATCCGGCCCACCAGACCTCGTCATGTGGCCCGTGTAGCCGCCGCTGGCCGCCAGCCTTCACCTTTTATTCTCGCTTTCTTTTTTTTGACACAAGAAAGCCGCCTCTTCAGCGCATGCGCGGCAGCCTACAAGCCAGAGAACGTCTGCCCTCTAGCGGCGCCGGCCATTCTACACAGGAAACCTCCACTTTACATGCATTCAGGAAACCTCCACTTGTTTTTATATTGAGCGCATGCCATCCTGTGATGTGACAGATCCAACGGCTGCCTGAACCCTTCTCTCCTGTACTGTAAGTCCTACAGATACAACCGGCCCTTTGAGGGTGACCAAACTGCTGATGCGGCCCCCGATGAATTTGAGTTTGACACCCCTGTTCTAGTAAAACAAAAATGAGGCAGATCCCAAAAACCTGCCCCCCACCCCCTGTTAGACTACCAATACCAATAACAGCTCAAATTGCATCCTCTTGCACAAGACATATTTTGCCATGCAAGGCCCAAACAAATTATTAGGTGCGACTTTTGAAATGTTAATGAGCTAGCTCAGTCATTGTCAATGCTCCCAGCGAGTCTGGAAGTTGAACAATGGGAGACAGAACCATCCTTCCTGACCCCAGTAGGAAGCCTGCATCTACTGAGGTTTCCCTCAACCCCTTTAAACATAGAGAAACAACTAAAGAAATGCCTGAGAAAATATTGATTATAATGTGCAAGGTTTTTGCACACATCATCATAAGCAGCAGGGCACAATTTGTATCAACAGTTTTCCCCTGGGAGATTCCTTCCACATACCGGGTGGCTCACCTAGAGATTTGCATTTGGAAAGCACAATACTAGGTTGGAATTGTAAGAAGCATGTGCATACATATGCTATATCATAAGATTCATCACCATCAGATATTTAAAACCTTCTAACAGCTTGCAGAACTATAACAAATGTTGCTCAAAGGCATTATTTGGGTTCTAAGAAAATCCCTGGAAAAAAAATTCAGGGGGTGTATCTTTCACATGCTACGGGAAGGGCCAAATAAAGGGACAACTTCCTGTCTATGCGCACTTGTGCAATACCATCATTACAGCAATGAATACTGCTAGGAACTGGCTCCCTGAAGCAACAAATGGGAAAACCCCAAGCCAGAAACTGGCTTGCAGTTTGCTCCATGTCCTCACATGCAACAAACACGTTGGGCGAAAGGGTGTGGGAGATTGATGTGTTAAGGCAGCAAAAGGAGATGTTCTTTGAGCTTACCACATGCAAATACTTATAACTGGAAAACTGCTAGTCCTGTTCTGACTACCTGCACAGATCTGTTACTGTCCCTTGGTCCCACTACCAGCTTAAGCTCTTGCCAGTAAACTGCTACATTGATATCCATGGCTCCCAATTTATTTGTTCTCTCTAGCCCCTGGTCTGCCAATGCATCAACACTGCTATTGTAACTTAACCCACCACCGCACGGCAAGCTCCCACAGAACCAATTTCATCAGATGCATGAAGTGCTCAACAATGTGGGTAGGATACCTTAATTATACCTAGACAGCAGGTAAAAGTAGGGGGGGGGATTGTGTAAGCTGTTCCAGAAGGGCAGCTATGAAAATGTCTTGTAACAAGACAACAGAATCCTGCAGCATCTTTAAAGGCCAATGAATTTATTCTGACATCCAGCTTTTGTGCTTCAGAGCCCACTCCAAGTTTGGCAGAAGCTAGAATCCATCAAGCACCTGGCCTGCAAAGAAGAAGGTTCGCCATCCCTGGACTAGAGGAAATACTGTTATGTGGCATCATCCATTCAGGTGATGACATCTTGCATCTGATGAAGTGGGTGCTGACACATACACAAAAGTTTATGCCACAGTAAAGTCACTAGTTCTTGAGGTGCCACACATGACTCTTTGTTGTGTTTGCAGAAACAAAACAAACCTCTGAAGTTTCATCTGTTCTATAGTCTCTTCTATAGACTAAAGCAATCTACTCGGCATGCAAGAATAGGCTTTTCAGTGCTCTGAGAATTGCTCCAGCAACTGGGTATGTAATAGTGGAGATAAAGAATGCTATTGTCTTCACCCGCTGCATAGACATGAGCATCAACACTTCCTTCTCAACTGAAGCTGGAAATACAGAGTAGTTACCTTAAACCTGCTATGTTCTGACCGTGATTTAATGGGAGCGGCCCTTTCACAGTAGACTTTGCAATGAGCAAATATCTTCCACGCGGAGGCCAGGCCTTTGGAACCTGGGTTGTTAGCTATGGTCTATGCCCACGAATCTCTCATGAAGCTGTGCCAGCTCTTGAGGCCCTTTGCCTCAAAGGTACGGATTAAGTAGTATAGTGAGTTTCACAACCACCACAGGGCTCTGCTGTTTTTCTAAGCTCAAGGGAAACTACCCAGTTTATAAATCAAGGAAGACTGCAAGAATGGGCCACCAGTGTTGAACAATGCCAGCATTATGGAATACCAAGACAAATCTGCTTAACAACAATAGTCCTAAAATGGAGGTTGTGGGCTGGGTAAACTCTTAGTTCAGCAGGATGGAGTAGGAGGGGGTATGATAGTTCTCTGAAGGTTTTGTGTAATAGTAAGGCCTGAGTCTTGAACCCTTCAAAACAGAGTTCTTCTCACTTAAGAAGCAGAAGCTGAATTTAGAAGCCCTCAGAGGGTCTTCTGCAGACCCTGTGAAAGTGATGTGTCTAACTAACTTGCTCTGTCACTGCAAAGATTTCTGCACAATCATTAAAACTTCCCCCCTTCTCCTTGCCCTGCACACCCCCCGTGCCCTCCCCAAATCTGCTCCAGAGAGTTGGGGAAATCCCCAGAACAGATTTAGGGGACATGTACAGGGGGAGCAAATGGGGGGGGGATTTCCACTGCACAAGTTGAAATCCTTGCAGTGACAGAATGAGTTAGTTGCATACTGCCCCATGTTCTTAAGTGTTTTGCTTCAAAAACAATAGCTACATAAATCACACAACAGTTCTGATGACAAAAAAGCTGGTAGAAGCCTCTAACTGTGGATTTCTTGGGATAGTTGGTCTGGAAACAGTTTTAATACTTGAGGCACGCATTCATGGTCAGCTAACATGCATTAGTGATCATTCTAATACCTTTCAATTGGTCTATGACACTTACAATCTTGGTGTGGAATTCAACATCATGCTCTTCCAATCATTCCACTTGCACAAAAATTTCAGTTTCCCAGAAGGAACAACCTCCCCTCTCCTCACTCCATGTGCTGCTCAGGGGGTTCTCCCAACACCCCCCTGAGTCAATCTGGGGGGCACAGATGGGGGTGGAAGACATGTTGCACAAGTGGAAATCCTTACACAGGGTTTCTATTTATGGGACTTGGCTAGGTGAATTCCATCCCATCCCTGGTTACTGAGGAGTTGTAAAAAATGGTGGATTTTCCATTGGGGGTTCTAATCTGTATGAGTGATTATGATCTTAAGTCCTGGGGTGGTAGTTTTTCTGATTAAATAGTAGGGGATATAAAAAAAGGTGATTTGGTATATGTTGTACTGGGAAAACTGAACCAGAACTCAAAATACAAAAGTGAGTTCGCTTAGAGAAGGACCCCTCTCTCCCCAGCTACAGTCTTTGGTCACTGGCACATGTTTAATTTGTCCAGCTGGCCATTTGGAATCAGTAAAAGGTCTTTAACAAGCTCCTGTGAACAGTGAGAAGCATAGACAGGAATGTCAACTCAGGACAAAAAACTCCTCCTGCGTAATTCATTCCATCTCTGAAATAGTCTAACTTAGTGGCACCTCCAAGCTAGATGTGTAAAGTTATGGCAGACTGGGGGGGGAGGGGGTGCGGGGAGAGAGAAGGAAAAGGTGTAAGAGATAATTGCTCATCTCTTAGAGATATGCACATCAACCCAGCCAAGGTGTTAAGCACACAGCTTCAGATTTCCTTGCTGGATCAAGAACTTCACAAACAGAATGAATCCAGATACACATCTGTACTGCAATGCTTATAAGATGTAAGAAATCCATTATGGGTTCCCCATTTGTATTACAGTGCAGGTGGAAGCATGTCTTTCCATCTGTACTTCAATGTGGATGGGAATGTACATCTCCAGCTACTTTCTCAGTGAATGTGTACATGATTGCACAGGAGTGCATCTTAACTAGGGATATGGTCTGTATTGTGGTTTCTAACTCTGAGTTTTCAGTCAGCCAAATTAATGATTTCCCAGGCATGGTACAAGAAAAAGGGATGTTCAGAGTATTGTGAGAAGTTTCCTCTTATTATATATCAGGCAATAAACCAACCCTAGGTGGGTGGTGCTGTGGTCTAAACCACAGAGCCTAGGGCTTGCCGATGAGAAGGTCGGCGGTTCGAATCCCCGTGACGGGGTGAGCTCCCGTTGTTCAGTCCCAGCTCCTGCCCACCTAGCAGTTCGAAAGCACATCAAAGTGCAAGTAAATAGGTGCCAGGAAGGTAAACGGCGTTTCCGTGTATTGCTCTGGTTCGCCAGAAGCAGCTTAGTCATACTGGCCACATGACCCAGAAGCTGTCTGTGGACAAAGCCGGCTCCCTTGGCTTATAGCGCGAGATGAGCGCGCAACTCCAGAGTCGTCCGCAACTGGACCTAACAGTCAGGGGTACCTTTACCTTTAGGCACACAGGGGTCTCCACTAAGTTTCTTGTGCTCCATTTGTCATCCACCACTGCCAAAGAGAGCAGAGTCTTTTGCACCAAATTCATATGTACAGCAGTTTGCATCTTCCTCCAAAGCAACTTCAGAACCCTGATCAAAACTTGGCTGACCTCTTCCTTCCCCTCTGGAGTATTGGGTTAAAACAGGCTAAAACAGGGAACACTGCTGAGAATCAGCAGCTGCCTCCGCATTTCAGCTGCAAAACTCTGGGTGGGAAGAGGCTTTGCTGAATGTTTAGAGCAAACACTTCTTTGCTCTTGGCATGGAATCCCATTGAGACAGGGCCAAGGAGGATGGGAACTCCAGGCAAACTGCCTCGTAGTGCCAACACTTCCAGCACATTGGTTCAGTTTAGGACACCTGCTACACCACAGGCCAGAGGGAGGCTGCATTCTAATTGGCTGGTTGTGCATAGCGTTGCTACTATCCCATGGTGACATCTTTGCTCTGAATGCTCTCACCTCGTGACTTCTGACGCCCATCAACTGGTGTGCCAGAGATACACATAGACAACTCCTCTTCCTCTGACCTCATGGAACAAATGAAAAGGAGAACTGAGAGCGGGGAAGAAGAAGAAGCAAGAATGAAGTAAAGGACAACCTATTGGTGGGCATGCAAAGAAATACCTGAAAGCACAAAACAACCCAGCCATATTTTTCCTACTGATCTGTTGAGAGAGATTTAAGAGCTTAACTCTCCCACTGAACTCAGTGGGACTTAAAAGCCACCTTATGATGGCTGGATCACTTCTGTAATTGTGCAACAATCAAGCTTCAACGATTCTGGAAATCATCAAACAGGTCCTGGTTACTGTGTATGGTTTTAAGAACACATTTTTTAAGGTATTAAATGAATGAGCAGTGAAACCGTCAGCAAAATCTGCTTTCTTGGGCATATGGGTGGATTTCCCCATTACAATATGTGACAGAAAAGCACAGGTGTGTTTGTGTGTGTGTGTGTGTGTGTGTGTGTGTGAGAGAGAGAGAGAGAGAGAGAGAGAGAGAGAGAGAGAGAGTGTGTATTATGCTTCTACTTTCTGCCATGTGTTGTCTTAGCTGGAAATGGAACTCACACAAAGCTTGCTGCACTTTACCGGGTAGAGATGCACAAGCTCCACAGATTCCCACAAGAGAGAAGCAGCAGCGCTAATCAGTCAGGTATCTGCTTTTATGTCATATAGCATATTGTGTGAAAAAAAGTTTAACATTCCACACGGATTAAAAAAGGAAGGAGAAAAGTTAAAATAATCACAGTGCAAAACAGGAAGCCTACATTTCCTAGTGGAAGGGTGCTTATGGGAAAGAACTGCTTCAGAGATGATGCAAAGACAACACAGGCCCCTGGGGAGCTTGAGCTTCCTAATTATTTGTTTTGATTTTACATCACATATCTGCAAGAGATTAGTTCTTGTATTAATTCATTGTAGTAATAATTACAGGCCTCGGTCTGCATGCATCAAAATAAGTGAGTCGCTCACAGACTACATCCATCCACAGCTGCTAGCTATGTTTTCAGGGGGGGGGGGCTCCTTTGTCTTTAACACCTGCATGACAAGTGCAAATTCAGCATGCAAAGCTGCACAGAAATACAGTAAGGGGGGGATCTTCACCTGTCTGGCTTCTGCGAGCACACTTCATTTACCAACTACATAGCCTTAAGAAAGTTGATGATGAAATGTAGTTTTTCATCTACCAGCACCAATAAGTGAGGTGCCCGGGACCTTTAAAATAACGCAGGACTGCTGGCCCATCCCTTCAGTAAATATGGCTCTATCAACAGTCCTCATCTCCAAAGGAATACCTGCTTTTATAACACTCCTGAATTCTTGAGGCATTTTACACCCAGGAAGCAATAACAGAGCATAACCCTGAAAAGAAAGCTCACTCGCCCAGTATGCATGTCACTGCAAGCCACAGTTAATGGTTTATCATAGGGGTGGGGAACCTCAGGCCTGGGGGCTAAATGAAGCCCTCCAGGCTTCTCCATCTATCCCTTCCAACTCTCTCCAGTCCATCCCCCGCCCCCAAGTGTTTCTTTCTGGCTGGAATGTGTCCTTGAACTCTGGCAATGCCTCTTGCTTTTCTACGCAGAGAACAGAGGGGTGTGTAGAAATTAGTATACTGTAAAAGGTCAAATGTACACTCATTGCTCTGCCTGTTTTTGCTTTGGCCCCACTGATCACTGGCACACAGCCCCCAGAAGATTACACAGAAGGATAGTGGCCCTTTGGCTATAAGCATGAATGCAGAGATCACTCATTTCATTCCTCTCCTAGTGAGAGCGGCAAATCATGACCCTTGGCTTACTGCTACATCTGAACTGGGGATCATGGTTGGTTTCACTCAAACTACAATGAGGAAGCCAAGAACAAACCTTGGCTTCATATCGTAGCTTATCTGGAGTGACGCAAACTGCAATACCCAGGTTGGATGTAGCGTCAAGTCAGGAATCGTGGTTTGTAGCTCCTGCTCTTGCTGAAGGAGCAGTGAAGCTCTCTCACCTTCTTAATTTGCTGGGTCATTGCCATATGCCAAGAAGGGGAGAGGAAACGTAGCGGGAGCTTGGCATGGTGCAGGCACAACATGGATGTGGCATCAACTTGGCTCCACAGCACACCGAGTTCCCACAGCCTTCCCTCTGTCTTGGTAAGTGGCAGTGACCTGGCACATTCAGAAGGTGGGAGAACAGCGCAGCCCCACTGGTTGCTAATGGCTCATGGTAAACCATTAACTCTGGTTTGTTGTGATGTGCAGATTCAGTCAGTGTGCCTGAATTCACCACAAGGCACCCCTGAACTCCCCACCGGCTTGCACTCTGGGGTTTTCACAGAAGCATAGAATCATGCTTCTATGGAAGGAATCCTAAGGATCATGTAGTCCAACTCCCAGCCATGCAGGAATATGCAGCTGCCCCATACAGGGATTGAACCTGCAACCTTGGCGGTATCAGCACCCACACTCTTAACCAGCAGCGTTTGCTTGTTCCCTTTCTTTGTAATGTAATGAAGCGGGTGGTATTATTTAAAAGACTGATCTTCAAAATATTAATCACTTAGCACATTTTAATCAACCACTTGCTTTAGTGAAAGGAGTGGAAAGGCATAGAAACGAAAGAATTATTTCCACACTTCCATTTTTTTAAAAAAACCTGCAGATGGGTGAATGCTAATCACCTTTGGTTATCATCAGTCATATTAGGTACCTTGGTATGCATGTGACAAAATGGGTAATTCTGTACAGGAAATAAAGCCAAGGGGGTTAAGGAGAGGAAAACAGAGGAATACTAATCCAGAATAAAAGATACTCATGAAATCAGCACAAGACTGAATATAGAGGGTGGGGAGGGCATCCCTGCAGCTGGACACATGGCCAGCACTTCTTACAAACCCTGAGCACCAGAGGGGGAATACAGGGTTAGACATTGGGATTGGGGAGGGGACCTTTTACCTCTTACAGTTGGTAGCAGACCACTGAGCTTTGAAAGCATCATATATGCCAGCCAACATTGGCAGGGAGACAATAGGCTAAAATAAGTGCTGGCAAGAGGAGTCCCTGGATCTTCAGCAACTCAGGATTCTGAAAGCACAGGGAAGGAGAGGAGGGCAGAGGAACAACCTTTTGGCTCTCATGAATGACAATGAAAATATGTGGTGCTGCCAGCACCACCTCAGCTGCCCCATCTCCATAGGGAAGGATCTCATTGTGATGTGTGCAGGATCTTGCTCCCGACTGCAACAAATACTCCAGAGGCCCTCCCTTTTCCAAGCAGCAGCAGCAGCAACACACAATATTCACCCGACTCTGGTTTGGAAGAAGGCTCCCAAGTATAAATAATACTTTGCGGAGCTGGCAAATTCAGACTACAGTGGAAACCAGGCTGTAATCAGCAGAACAGCTGTGGATCCTTCACATCTCATCTGGCACCTTCCCTCCTTCCTCACAGCAAAGAAACAGCCACGCATGCTCCAAAAACTCTCCCACGGTTGCAAATAAACATCCTGGGACACTCAGGGATCCAGATGTCTTGAGAGGGAAGGCGGCAGTGCAGGGCCTGGGGAGAGCAAACGGAGCAGGTGGGAAGCGTGTGTTTGTTTACTTGTATGCAAAAGCACCACACTCCCACTGCGATTCTGCAGTTATAACCATCCTGTGACCTGATCCACACTAACGACTGACCTCTGCAGAGTCACTCATTTGATGCTAATTATTCTATGGGTAAACAGGCAGAGATTCCAAGTATGGCGCAGGGGGTTTGGGCACACGCTCTCCCGCCCTGAAAACAAATGCCCAAGAACTCAACAAATGTGCATCAAAAACCATTTCTCCCACATATTTGTGTTCACACTGGAGGGTGCAGTATGGGGTGTGATGGAATTTGGGCCTCACCAAGAGGGGTCTCAGTTCTGCCCGAAACGGAGCCTGACCTTCTTTTATTTCAGATGTTGACATTTCAAGGCTGAAATATGAAGACAAGTTATTTTCCTCCTCAGCTGAAATGAAACCCCCTTAGAGACCCCGTTATACAGAACTGCTTGAGCTCAAACTGACCCCTTTGCAGTGACTTAAGCAGCCTTTTACCCTGGAGTTCATGCTGGTTTCACACTACTAGTTTGTTTCAGGCATAGGTCAACTCAGGGGGAGGAGGTGCTTTGGAAATGTTCTCTCTAGGCTACAGACTCCCTGCTGGGCAACACACTCCTGCACTGCTTGGGGCTCATATCGTGGCTCCATTAGGCAGCAACATGTCTACTTCCATGCCACTTGTAACCTGTTATCCAGGCTGGATAATAATAATAATAATATATTTTTAAAATCTCTCTCTCTTTCTTTTGAAAAGCAACAAAATATTGGGGGGGGCAGGGAATTAACATTACATTATCTATTTTAAAACAAAATTACCTGAGTCTGAATGAGATACAGTCTAACATGTTGAAGCCCACATTTGCAAGTTTCTCAAAACTGAAACATGACTATCAAACAAAATGAGTTAAGGCCCAGATTACATCACTCGTCTTCTGAGACATTATGAAAGATACAATAATGTTGAAATCCTAAACACCCTGACCTAGGGAGTAAGTTCCGATGCAATTTGCTTCTGAATAGTAATGAAAAGAATTGCACAATAAGATTTGCATTGTGTTTATTGTTTGTGAGCTGGCCTCAGAGGTGCCAGGATCTGAATGCCATCCTATCACCAGGAACATGGGAACCAGTTTGGCACAATGGTTCAAATCCCCACCCAGCCATGGACTTATGCAGTAGGTATCTTGGGTCAGTCTGCCTAACCTGCCTCACAGAGTGGTTGTGAGGATTATGCTGCCTTGGTCTCCTGAAGGGAAAGGTAGGATATAAATGCAACAGATAAAAAAGAAATCATTAAGCCTAGATCGCTTACCTTATATGCCTAGCTTAAGCCCTCCAATTACCTGAGTTATGCAATGTGCTCAAGTTCTCAAATGATGCATGAATATTTATGACTCTATTAACCAAACAGCACAGACATCTACTTTCCATCTTATGGAGAAACTTCTTTTCTTTTTTCTCGGCCAATCCCTGGCACCTCCAGTTAAAAGGATCAGGCAGCAGATGTGAAGGGCCAATGCCACTCAGAGCAGGCCAGGTTGGGGAACCAGCCCTCCAAATGTGGTCGGCCTCCAGCTGCAATCAGCCCCAGCCAGTGTGTCAAATGGGATGATAGCAGCTGTAGTCCAGCAACATCTGCAAGGCCACACGCTTCCCACCCTTTCCTATATAAGGAAATTGTCTGACTTGGTATCAGGCAGCTTCCTACATTCCTAAGGGCAGAAGAAATATGTGTGTTGGGGAAACGTAACTGGAGTACATGGAGCAGTCAAGCAGCCTCTGAAGCTGGAGCCTTCTGCCTGAACATTTCCTCAAAGTTATGGTTGCATCTGCACTCTCTGCCCAAACACAGCAAGACGAGAAAAGGAAAGA